>NC_056731.1:1969185561-1969390561 GCF_019279795.1 Protopterus annectens
ATGAGTACAAATCACATTAATATAATATGTGCATTCCATAATCTAACAGAACATACTTATGCAAATAACAGTCCCATTTATATATGACACAACATGCATATAGGAGCCATATGTGCTTCCATGCATTACCCAGTTTGCATACTATCCTGTTAATCCAAGCTTGTGTGTTTATCCTCAGTTTTACTTTGCATTTTATGATACTGCAGTTGTATTATCTTGTGTATCATAATATGTTGTTCATGTGCAGCAGTGACAGTCAATTATACTGTGACTTTAAGGGCCATTCCTGGCCGGGAAGCTGTGTGTACCCCTTCTCACTGCTATACTCTGTATGGCACATGTCTAACACAATGTCTGCACATTTCAGTTTTTCCCTGGCAAAATATGCATCCTGCAGTATGGCACCCATTCACCCACACCATGCTGGTGATATGTCATGCATCTTATGTCTTTCTGTCTCATCTCAGTTATGTACCATGATCCACTTGGTGTGGTCTGAAACTTCTCCCTACCCACATCACCACAACCAACCTCATAGCCACACTATGGGACATACACTGTCTACAGTCCATGTATGCACTGAATATATATTGGTATTTTGTGTTGCACTGGCATTGATCACATGTGGGATGAACACATAGAGGTATGCCCATGGTAGTTGCTGTACCTGTATTACATTCCACCCTGTCTCAAAAATGTGAATGTCCCTACAGACATTCACCTACAATTTTTCTAATTGCTGTCACATGGTATGTATATTTTGAAACAAGACACATTTAAATACTTGTATGGTATGTATAAGATCCCATTATTCAAGTCATAGATGGATTATTGTGGCTGTCATATGTGGTACTGGTATGCCATCAGCAATCAGTCATATCACCTGTGTATCTGTGTACATGTACATATCTGGCATGTCATAATTCAAAGGTCTGAAATAAATATAGCATTGCTGCTGGGGCCAGAATATACTGCCACTGGTTTCATACTGGTTTCATCATCCATGACTGGATATTCTGTCCCTTATGACCTGATCATCACATGAAGGCTGTGATAGCTCCTTTTCAGACATCTGGGTTTCTTGGAGTAGATCACCCATTCCTTAGCCTGGCAGAATGGCATGATTGGATATAATTATATTGTGCTACATGGCACATATGGTGACCATTTGTGCAGCCTTTTGTAGTGTACACTGTAGTGCACTCCCACATGTGTCCAACATTTGAATCATAATTTCAGCATGTCAAAGAATCTCCTATTGCTGTTCCATATCATGGTGTGCACTCTGTTGAAAGAATCCTTAGCAGTTGTGGATAGGGCTCTGAATGGTCTCATGTGGCAGGGCTCCAGTGGATGACCAGTCAGCTGCTGGTATAAATGGGCAGAGCATAATCATGGTTGAATCACCCTACAGCATAGGAGCATAGCACACATTTGTTATAGACACATATATTTATCAAATAGTTTCAGCACAGGGATCTCACCATCTTGGAATGATGCTCTTATGATATTCTCTCTCCATACAGCTGCTTCACTTATAATACCAGGGTATGGTGCCATCAGGTTAATAATGAGGCCATCTTCCAAGTACACTACCTCATAATTTAGTGATGGCCACACCTTTCTGTTAAAGTACCATTCTCTACCATCTCCAGAAGAAGTTCATTTGGTATGTGGGTGCAAGTAATTGCCCCAAGGACATGGGAAAATTGGCTACGAAGTATAACCATTCAATGGCAGCCTATCACTGCCATGGTGTTGCTGGGAAACAGATGAACTCATCCAACTTTTGCACTTGATAACCAGGAACTGTCCTAATATGTGACTTGCAGCTGTCTGAGATACCCCTACGGTATCAGTACTGTGCATCTAGAATGTCCCAGAGACCAGTACAAGAAGGCTCAGATGCACCTTTGTTTCTACTAGAACTGGGTTACCACATGATGACATGTGGGTCACACACATCCCACACACAGCATGCACCAGCTCCCTATCTAATCTGTACCTAGTATCTGTTAATCATAGAGCTGGGTAAACTGTAGCTTGACTTGCTGCCATGCTGGTTGACTGTGGATATTGGGCCCAGCCATTGTAGAGCATTGTAAGTTTAGTTTATTAATGCAGCTATTTCTCTGGAATATACAACTTAATTCTGCAATATTGTTTACAATTTTTAATTTAAGATCAAGCGCATGTGACCTCCTCTGAATGTTGGCCATAAAGTACAGGTGCTTTACTTTGTCACACTGATTGCAGTCTGTAAGAGCGAATGTTCATATGAGTGAACCCTCTTTTTCCCTGATTTTCCAGCCTTTTGGCTGCTTTGGGTGTGAGATCACATTACAGTTGAGTCTGGGAATTTGCTCTTACCCTGCTATTCTGTGATCTCATTGCTGTTATACATAATAAGTAGGGGATGGGGTTGCATGGTGCTTGTCCCCCTACAAAAATATTTTTTCTTTTTTTTTTTTTTTTAAGTATGATCGTTTTAGATTAACTCTATAATTAGCTCTCTTTTTCCATTTGCTCTTTAAAGTATTAGCATTTTAATATCAGAATCGTCATATTTTATTGTTGTGTTTTTGAACTGTGTGCAGGTGCATAGAGTCTGCAATTATCCTACTCCATACTCATTAATATATGCTCCTGAGTTTCAGTTGCCCTTGAAATCGCATCTGCCTTGAGCTCTCTGAAGTATTCTTTCACTGTACTACACTGTGCACAACATTTTTTTGCAGTCTGGAGGAATGTTTAATGATAGTTATAAAAACTGAACAGGCTGATTTGAGCAATCTTATAAAAGCAATGGGGAAGTCATTCTTACAAATCTGTAAATAAATATTTGAAAATTAACTTCATCAGAGATTTCTTTTAAAGTATTTAGTGCTAAAGCTAAGTAAGAGGAAAAGAAACTCGGTAAACTTATATAAGGTTACTTCACTGCTGTTTTCAGTTTGTAAGTCTGTGTTTTTTCTTTCTTACATAGTTCCTCATTTGTAAGGGTGAATTACATAAGTGAGTTAAGTGCTTATCATTTTAGCTCAAAAAGACAAATACAGTTATGGTTTAGCTTTAGCCATACATACATATTGAGGTGGAGATATGTTCAGAGTAATTGTGTGTGGAAGAGAGGTGAAGAAGAGAGTACAGGCAGGATGGAGTGGGTGGAGAAGAGTGTCAGGAGTGATTTGTGGCAGACAAGTACCAGTAAGAGTGAAAGGGAAGGTCTACAAGAGGGTAGTGAGACCAGCTATGTTATATGGGTTGGAGACAGTGGCATTGACAAAAAGGCAGGAGTCAGAGCTTGACGTGGCAGAGTTGAAGATGTTAAGATTTGCACTGGGTGTGATGAGGATGGACAGGATTAGAAAGAAGTATATTAAAGGGTCAGCCCAGGTTGGAAGGTTTGGAGACAAAGCCAGAGAGGCAGGATTACATTACTTTGGACATGTGCTGAGGAGGGATGCAGAGTATATTGGGAAAAAGATGCTAAGGATGAAGCTGCCAGGTAACAGGAAAAGAGGAAGGCCTAAGATAAGGTTTATGGATGTGGTGAGAGAGGACATGCAGGTGGTTGCTGAGACAGAGCAAGATGCAGAGGACAGGAAGAAATGGAAACAGTTGATCTGCTGTGGCGACCCCTAATGCGAGCAGCTGAAAGAAGAAGAAGAAGATTGTTCTTTAGACAACTTATTTCTCTAGGTTCCCTTTCACATCATTCAGCCATAAAATGCTGGAAACTTACCCCACCATTTATTAAACTCACTACCATTTATGTATGTTTATTTGTAGTCTTTTATTTTCTGTAAACGCGCTGAAGTGTAAGGGCCCCCAGACATTTTTCACATTTATAGGTCATGCACCAGACTACGTGTACACTGATGTGTAGATATATAAAACACTACAGAGATACATGCATGCAAGTCTGTAGAAATATGTTGTATACCCAGGGGTGATCGCCAATTTAAATTGTCAAAAAGAAAAAAATACCAATGCAGATGATCGAAATCAGCTGATCTCACATTACCAGCTTTTTTTTGTGTGCACGACAGCAGTAAAGTGGGGAATGGGAAATTTGCCCTTTCCTCACTTTAAAGCAATCTCAGAGTTGGAATGCATAATTAGCTGGTGGTGTAGGGGTCTTCGCCCCCTGTAAAAAATTGTTTTACTTTATATTGTTTTGTTATGTCATTGGGTGCCACTTGTGTTACGATTTCTGAATTTGTTTTATATATATATATATATATATATATATATATATATATATATATATATATATATATATATTTATATACAAAGGCTGTTGCTAGCTCAGAATACTGAAAATTTCTGGCAATGATAATTGCCCTTTCCCTATTGTTGTGCAGTCCTAGAGATTGTATATATAAGTTGCACTTGGGTGGGGGGGGCACTGTCCCCTACATGGGGTGCGCAGGGGTGCCTTCCTTCCTGCATACAAATAGATAGGTTTTATTTTTTGGAGGGTATTCGATATTATGAGTTTCAATATTTTGTTTTTCAATACTGGGTTTTCAACATTATGACCATAGATAGATATATAGATATAAACCAAAGAGTAAAAAGGTTGCACAGAAAAAACAGTCAGTAAAAACTGCAAGAAAAACCCAGCCAAAGCTAGAGTTTTTCATTGTCTGAGACCTTAAACATCTTGTAATGGAGGTCCATGGGATACATGCAAATGACCCATTTAGGACATCAAGTGTTTCCGCTACATGGCGTCTAAATGTCTATGACTTTTGTTTACTTTTTAAGTCTTTTTGGTTAAATTTTGGCCAATAAAGTCAAACCTCACTATCTGTGGCCATGTACGTTTCAACCTTTTTATTGACCTGATCGGCACATTGATAGTTTGGCTACACTTCAGAAACACTGAGCCTTTAAGTCTATGTCATGCCCATAAACATTAAGGTGCCATGGGCCCCCATTACAGGAGATTTAAGGTATCATGCAGTGACAACTTTAGCCTGTAAAATGCAAGCATTAAATGTTCAGAAGAAAAAAAAGTGTTGTTTCAAATGATGTGCAATTAACAGAAGTTTACAACTTCCTGTGTCTGATGTGTACCAAAAAGCCAGTGCAGGAATAATAGAAAAACAAACACATAAATGTGTGGAGAAACTGAGGAAATTAATGAACACCTGGACATACTGACCATACAAGTACTGACAGTGAATGCAACATACATGCTTTGATGGGTACTAAGTGAGATGGAGAACACATACAAAATCATTATGCAGTGCAACTCAAAAGGATATGCCACAGAAACAGAACTGTCATGTTCAAGAGAAAATAAAGAAAATATGCTCCATTTAAACTGGTTATAACAGAAGATCTGTATGTACACTGGAGATGTGGGACATGTCAGGAAAAATGTACTAAGATGGAAATCTTGGAAGACATAAGTCATATGGAGACAATTCAGTAGCAAGTGTTGTAAATGTATATGTCAGTGGATGACAATGGACATGATTAAAGGTGTGATAGCAAGACCACTCATTAGACTTACCTCCTAGTAGAAATAATCACAACACCAGTTTTCCTGAAGTCATTATTGCACAAGGACAACTGCTACATGCACTTTCAAATTATTTATGTGATTGGAGGGGAATGCATGCGGAGCTGTACAAGCATTGTATTATGTGTGCACTGCCTGCTGCTGCCAGACATACACTGTGAATGTATACTGAGTCCATAATCTGTAGAGTGGTTTAACTACATGAAAGCGAAGTACAGTCTTTTGGCTCAATGCTCTTCACAAATTATATACCAAAACACAGTGAGCAGAAAACCCATAAAAAACAAGAAAAATCTTTTTTTGCAGAGGGGGCAAGTACTGCCCCCCACACAACCCTAAAATAATATATACCACCTCCATCATCACACAATAATGAAGAAAAGGGGAAGGAAAGCAAAATACATATTGCCAGCTCACACAGTACATTACATGGTGATAAAAATCACCTCCATGAGACACAATTGCGCTAAAGACACATTATGGCGTAGTCAGCGATGACTCATAGGTGTATGCCAAAGAAATATGTATTAGCTGCTCACACCACAAGAAATATCTTACTAGCGACAGACAGCACACATTTAAGAGATGATTTCATCATCACATTGCAAGTCATAGGTGTGACCTAAAAGGGAGAAAAAGAGTTGGAGGATTCCTCTCTCTCTCTCTCTCTCTCTCTCTCTCTCTCTCTCTCTGTAAATGTTACCTCTAAGTGGAAGTGTACACATCACATCTGTTGAATAAGCCAGCCCTTCATCTTAATACTCACTGACACTTGTATAAGCTACAGCTGCTGGATTTGTACATCTGCTTATTTAAGTCCATATTCTCTAAAACATTGTATTAACTGCTGATGCTGCAAGTGCTGTACAGCACACAACTGCAGTTTACATGACATGTATTTGGAGGAGCGGCAAAGTGATCTTACAGAGAGAAAACGTCAATGTGGTTATCACAAATCACAGCATACTGCATCAGTAAATCAGAAGCCTTGACATTAAACAGAGATGAGAGAGATGTGTGTGTGTGTGTGTGTGTGTGTGTGTGTGTGTGTGTGTGTGTGTGTGTGTGTGTGTGTGTGTGTGTTTGTGACATTAAGGTGTATTGAGCAATTAAGGGATGGGTGATAGTCACAGATGTCAACCAATGAAGTGACATCCATGCATTCCTGTCTGTTTATCTCGAGTTGACTGTATGAAACTCTTGTGTGCATGTGTTTGTGTATCATTGACAAATCTTTGCAATGTGTATGTACAATGTACAACATAACTACAAGCCATACATGCAAAACACATACACAGCAATCAATAATACTACTTTGCATGTATGTTTACAGCCATACTAAATCACTGGAACTCGCTTGGAAGGTTAATGTGTGTCAGAGACACAATCATTTACATTATGAGGTAGACAAACTGCATTACGATGAACTGCAAACATCTTTACTACAAGACAACAAACCATGCACAAGTAATAGAAGCCACTAACATTATTTTCAGTTTGCCACAATCGCTTACTGACGAACATTAATGCCAATCTGGTTTGCATTGCCTGTGACAAAGTATTAGCACATGCATACTTATTTTTGAAGTTTTAGCTTAGGGCAGGAAGTGGTAGTGGCCTTTGCTGTCAGTGCAGAGGATTGTGCAAATAATGAATACAGACATAAAGACATTCTTGATTCTGAGATATTTTTACTTGTGTTTGTGCATGTGTGTCTGTGTGTGTGTGATTGTGTGTGTGTGTGTGTGTGTAGTGTGTTTATGTGTGTTGTGTGAATCTTTCATTGTCATCATTTAAAGTCTGTCAAGCTGTTTACAGTAAACTGTTCAAAATAGTGTGCAAGCAGGGGTATGATACTATTACACTAATTAAGGAACGAATAGGATGGTGGTGGTGGAGTGAACTACGTATCTGTTACTTCACCTGGTAAAATGTAATAGGAAAGAAAACTTTACATAATGGCGTAGACAGTGCCAGATTTGAACACCTGCCAATCTTACATAACATTCCCTAAACCTGAGCATTATCTGACCACACCACATAGGAAGTCATTTTTTTTAAGGACTGTATATTGAAAGGCATAATAATGTGGTGAGACTGTTCTACTGGTGATTGTGCAAACATTATGGTTTTGAGGTAGCTGAAAAATGCTGGAAACATGAGCCGCAAAGTATCATAGAAAATGATGAAGTCTACATCACATGGGACCACCCATTACCAACAGTTCAAAAGATAGATGCTAGAAAACTGGATAAAGTGGTTCATGAAAAAAAGACAAAAGTAGCATTGATCATTGAAATCGTAACACCCAGTGATTAAAATGTCCTGCATACAGAAATACACAAAGTCATAAAATATCAGGATTTGCACGTAGAAACGAGAGTAATGAAAGATACTCAGATAGTTCCAATAGTAGTAGAAGCAAAGGGTCTTATAAAAAAGAGTCTACAATCCTATTTAGATATGCTTCTAAAACATGTAACTCCATATGAATTGCAGAACGAGTCAATACTGGGCACACTGTGGGTGCTATGAAGAGCACTTTTGCCTGACATCAAAGAGTAAAACAATACTAATTTCATGAACTTGAACTTTAATCGTACTTTGACTTAGGAATGGGGTCCATTCCTGTCATGGTATTAGAAAAACAAGATTTGCAGAAATTAAAAAAGGAAGAAGTCATGTTTTAGCTAGTACAAATCACCATGACAAAGATATTAAGCAAGGAAATGATAACTGAGCATTTCATATGGTGCACTTTAAACCTTGAAGCGTGTTTTAAATATATATTGCTTTCTGTTGTGCATCACAGTTAAGTACAGTATTATGAGAAGCATCATATGAATGCAGATATAGATAAATTCATCAATTTTTGCCATGGGACGTGAAATGTTATTTACCATTACTAAGCAGTGATGCACAATGCCATGTACCATGCAAAAGCTGAGGAAAGAAACACAGAACTTAGTTTATATGACATTTCTGGTCATGTGCGTGGTGTGTAAATCTATCTGATGACCAGATTAACGGTGTGATATAGGGCTGATGGTACAGTTGTGAAAATGGAGAGCAAGCAGAGCTTACAATACTGGGGGAGTTATTCAGAAATGTGTTGGACAGTGGTAGAAGGAACCATAGTTCTCCACTTCTTCACAAAGTATTATTTTATTAATAGAATTTTCCGAAATTCAGATAGCCACATCATAAAGAGTGTGTGACAACAACTTAATAATGTTGTGTGACCACCTGGAACAAATCAAGTGTGTCATGCACACACATATGTGAAGTAGCGAGCTATGTATAGGGTGTAATTTATTTTTCTTGTATGTGACAGGTGCCCTTTCTATGTTTTTTTTGAGAGATAGAAATGTTGTGAAAGCAAGTTATAAATGGGAGGAGTAGGTAGTAGATGCAGATAAACAGGACATATAAGACAGACAGGAGTGGTGATGGGCAAAAGAAGTTGGGGACACTGTGATTAGAGATATATATTGGACTTTACAGAACTAATCCTGATGGGTATCAGTGCACCAGCCCATAGGGCAGAGTTGCATGATGAAGTTGGAGCAGGAATTGTAGGTGTTGTGGAGAAAACACTCCTAGGTTGTGACCCAGAAGTTCAGGGAGCCTGTGCTGCAACTGGAGATGTTGCCTCTGCATCCACCTGTGGAGGGATGACAGCCTATGCTCCTGTGCCTGGATTACCTCCCATGCTGGCGGTTGTGTTGCAGCAGGAGTACTTTCCAAATACCACAATTGAAAAAAAATTGAGAGGGAGAAGAGAAAGGAGAGACAATGCAGAAAAATATCATAAACTTCATGTAATTATAATATATCCCAATTAATGCATATTTACACATAAATATTTACATTTGCCACAGACACATATGAATGTGAAGCCATACAGTTGTGTTACAGTAAAACTTAATCTCCTCAATATTATACACATTTTGCAAATAGTGTGACTATAGGATCGCTGCTTTATGCATTTCAAGTCATGAAATCTATATGTGAATTGAGAAAAATTTTATTCTAAGTTATTGATAGCAGAATAATAAATAGTAAGTAATATGGACTAATTATTGATGCTGGGATTTGACTCCACAGACATCTACATTTACTGAAGCATTCACTAATTAAATGTTTCAAGAAATGTTTGTCTAGGTCTGTTTGATTTCTATATGTAGAGTATACCTACTTATGTATTACTGTTTCAAACAGCCATGGACTGATGTCCACTGAATTGATAAGCTATGTTTACAATCAGTGCTATTATGAAATGGCAATCAGTCATACATGACCCAGACTTATCTTGTGACTATCTGAAGCATTGTAGTCTTTCCTGATGTGCCTCCTTATTTCCTTCAATCTCTGCAGAAGCTACACAAAAACAGACAAAAAATAATGAACACCTGTTTCTGTTATGTGGCATTCTACTGCCTGGTTATGGTGCACTATACTTATGCAACCAAGGTGGGTTGTGGGTCTGATAATATTCTTCCCATCAATAAAGAAGGTCCTGCTTTTGCTTTTTCAATTCACTATCTCAGTGACACCATTGTTCAGACATGCAAGGGGATGCCAGTTGCACCAGAGACAACCTTGGCAGAGTTATTCTAAGCCTCAGCTTTCTATTCTGACTTGGTACAGTTATCCTGCAGAAATCTTGGACTCCTCTTCACATCACATCTGAGTTTGAAATGGAACACTACCCTTGCCATCACCTACCATGGTTTCTCAAAGATCTCTGGAAAAATTGCAGGAAACTAGTGCCCAGTTTAGATCTCACGTTTGCTAGCCTGTGCTCAACAACAAACAACATAGAGAACTGCATTTGCATGACAGAAAGCACAGGGATAGGCTGCAATCAAATGCACATATTATTTCTTCGATGTCTGCTTCAGGTGAGAAACATGACAGTAACACATGGCCATATGTGTGCTCATTATATTTACAAATACCCATTACTGACTCCAGCTATTGCTGGTTAATGCTGATATCGCTATTACATTTCAAATTATATATTGTCACGTCTAGACATGTTCTCTGGGATGGTTGATAGCATTTATAACAAGAACATTATCACAAATAACATGAAAATCTCCCTGATATTGTTTTTCAGTGTTGCCATATGTAAATTTTGTTTAATTAGTACACAATGCCTTAATGGCACATAAAAAGTGATAGCACCTTGGAATCAAACCTATGACAAAAAGATTCATACACTTCTGAAATCTGCATATTAACTGTTAATTCCCCACAAAAACTGATGTTCAAAGGTTGTAAGTTGCGGTATAAAGTTTAGAACATGACTGGATATAAACTAACTTCTGACAACCCTGTAACTGTCACACTTTGATATATTCCTTGACTGGAGTAATAATTTAGCCAAATATGTATTCCTCTGGATATCATTGATTTTTGCAGTATAGTAAATGCTAACTGATGTGTGCTAAAGCCAAGCTTGTTTGCATGACTGATGGCAAAGTTTTAGCACATGAGTAACCATTGTCTGATTTTTTTTGCCCCAGGACATAAAGTGGCAGTTCTCTGCAGTCATGTCTGCATACCTACACGTCAACTGTGGCACAAACAATAATCAAAATTTTAGAATTCCTAACTTAATGTGTGATACAATGTTGTTTTTCAATGACATCATTATGTCTTTGTGTTATAACACATACAGGCAATGCAGTGTTAAGAGAAGGTGATATTCTCTACGGGTCTATATTAGAACATCGAATATTTAACAGTTCGAATCACTAAAGATCGACCTTTAGTGATCGAACTGTTAAAACATTGAATGTTCATCAAAAAAATAAAAACAAAAAAAAAACTAAATGGTGTAGGCAGGGGGCAAGCCCCCCTGCACCCTCCAGGTGGGGGGCTGTGCCCCCCCACACCCCCGCTACTTAAATATACCAACTCCGAGACCGCACCACATTGAAGTAAACGGAAATCTCCCCTTACGCAGATTTCCGTTTACTAGTTCGATGTTCTACAGTTTTGCTATTCTCGTGTCGACAATGTCAGATTCGACATTGTCGGTGTACGAGAATTTAATATAGACCCAATCTCTACAGCATGTAGCAGTACAATGTATATTTGGGATAATTAGAAACACATTCCATGAAGCAATGTTCAAACATATTTTTAAAGCTGCATTGCTGTGCTCATCATATTTCTCTCACAGAATTGCACATGAACTATTTTTTTACAAGCATCCATACAGAACTATGCTTTTGCTATAAACATTCATACAATGCAGGTGACACAGATCACATTTCTCTTGTTTAGCAGCCATAGTACATAAGTATATTGCAACATTAACATTTTCAATTCCATGTGCAGTGCAGATTAAAGTACAGAAAAACAAGGATCACACACATATATTATGCCACATAGATGTAAACTATCCCTGATGAATGTGGAAGCAAACCCTGCACTGCTTCTGCTGTTAGTCAGAATGTACTTCATTAACACAATGAGCTACCAAGAAAGTTATGCAACACATTGTTTTCTGCATTCAGTAATGTGTAACCTGCAGAGCAAGGTGCAATGCCACCACTCCTATTTGCATGACTGATGGCTAAGTCGTTTTTGCATGTCAAATTAAGTTTTGAGTTTTTGCCATAGGATGTGAACTGTCATTCAGAGAAGGACACATCAGTGATTGGCACTGATGCATAATGTCCACCATCGGACAAAGGATGAAGCAAAAAAAATATTTATTCATAAATCAGTGCGATGATTTCACAGTTTTGTGGGTTTATACAAGTAAAATGTTTGCAGTAAGGACACCTACATTCACAGATATGGCACTTGCACAAGATTTGAACACTACAGCCACAGCATTACAATGAAGCATTGACATGCTAAACATATTTTACCACCAGAACAGTTACATAGAAAAGAAGAAAAAGTGTGGCATTTTTACTTGGCATTATACTTCTGAACTTTACTGTTACTCTGCACTATACCCATGTTAACATACAATTGTCATTCTTCCTGTCAGTACAATTGAGTGACAATGATCATTGAAGAAATAAGGATACTAAAGCATGCGTGGTTGCAAACAACTGCCTGCAAGACAAGAGTTTCTGATAGCAGTTGTTGTGCATTACATCACTGTATTACCTCTGTATCATGAATGTATTACATTTTTCATGACTATGAGTATCATGTGTTTTTTTTCTGTCTTTCTAAGTTGCATATATGCTATGAATTACAGTCACTTTGTCATGCTAGGCAACTAATATTTTAAAAACTGTTAACTAAAGTGTGTATCAAAGTTCTCTCCTAAGTAAATATAATTTAAACCTACTCAGTAAGGGATTTCTCTCTGTACTCCTCAAGA
The DNA here is from genome assembly GCF_019279795.1 of Protopterus annectens. Taxonomy (NCBI): domain Eukaryota; kingdom Metazoa; phylum Chordata; order Ceratodontiformes; family Protopteridae; genus Protopterus; species Protopterus annectens. The sequence continues at coordinate 1,969,198,455 of NC_056731.1, forward strand.
GCAAGACTCATAAATGGTTACTGAACATGCAGAACTGATAACGACTCACAATGCCAAGGCATTACCTAGGCAAAGGTCTTAATGCTAACTCTTGTACTACTCAGGTGTGTGCACATCCTTGTGCAGGTACTAACACCATGTTTTGCTACCCAGCACCTCAAGTAAATGGAGTGATTCAGGCATGATAATGAGCTGAGAACTAATTAGCATATTTAACATGCACAGAGAAGATATTCTACATGACATAAGCAGACCCTGGGGCTATGGAACTTCCATCATGCTAGGGAAGACTGCTTGGTTTTCCAAGTCCAGCCAAAGAAAACTGCTGCTGACACTACAACTGTTAGATTTGCAAGGCTTTTTGGAGAACTTTATGAAATCTTTCAAGGTATGTAATGTCTTTACAGGTATTGCTTCTAAGTGTACATTTCATATGCAATGACTGCTGTCTAACTTTGTAAATTTATGTTTTGTAATGAACAAATGAAACATTTGTTATTGCAGTTATCCCTTATATGCATTTCATAGGGTTTGAGCATCATCCTTCGGATGTTGCAACATAGCTGATGTGTAGCAGTTTTTTTCAGTTATTGTTACATTAAACAACTGTTCTCTGTTTATGCTGTTCTATCTGCCTAGTAGTTGCATGTCACAATTCTGTTATGTATATGAAATCAGTTTGTTCATTTCTGGAGTTGTAAGTTTTATCCTTATTGGGGTTGCATATGGAAATATGAATGCGTGCGTGTGTGTGCCTTCTGTGGAAGGTTGGCTGCCAGGCTGGCAACTCGACACTGTAAAACTCTACTGCCAATCATGAGTGGACAGGTGATCCGCTGTGGCGACCCCAACTAGGAAAAGCCGAAAGAAGAAGAAGAAGACAGGGCTTGCACTGATATTTTCAGAATTGTTTGATACATTTATAAACAATGCCTTCATAATGAATAGTTGCTCTTCAGAATTAGTTGGCCTGTAATGTTCACCCTTTACTGTGCTGTTTGGGCTGATATACATTTTTTCTATCACAACAGGGATGTGGCTCCCAAATGGATAAAAAGGGGTCAGGCCACAGAAACCTCCTTTCTCAGATGCTGAGAATGAGGACATACTCCATGTCCTCCCTTTCCATAGGTTCATAGGTTCATACAAGGCTATCTGCCCTAGGGCATTTATAAGCCTAGCCAGAGTGTGTTTGGCTTTCGCCACCCATTTTAAATTAATTTTGCTATGCCCTTTTTCGAGGTTAGTATACTGTGCCTCTGTCTAACAGTGACACAGAAGTGATACCCGGGGTAAACCTACAATCTCCCATCCACTCATCAAGATTCCTCTTGAAGAGAGTCAATGAGGGACTCTGCCTAACCTTGACTGAGATTTTATTCTAGAGTGAAGGGAGCCTCTGGGTTATGAATCTGTCCCTCCAGCATATCCTATTTATTTCAGTGCTGAGGTTCAAGTCTCTCGAGCGCGTAGCTTGATGGGATTTGGATTTTCTGAGGTGCAGCATGTCTATTAATTCCGGGTTGGACATGGCTTTATATGTCAGGCACAAATCGTCTCTGAGCAGGCGGTATGCCACTGAGTAGAGCTGGAGTTTCTTTAACCGGGCAGCATATGGCATCTGTTTGAGCCCTATGATCCTCTTGGTGAGGTACTTTTGGGGTCTTTCCAATTGCTGCAGGTGTCTGGTAAGGTACATCCCAAAAGGGGCATTGTACTCAATTATGGGCCTGATGAGGGATGAGTAAAGAGGCACGATGACCTCCCCTGATCTAGATGTGAATCCCTTCATGATTAGGTGGGCTATATAAAATGTTTTTCTAACCACTTTGGCCACGTGGTTGTCAAATGAGAGATTGCTATCAACTTGAGTCCCCAGGTCCCTAATTACTTCTTCTGTACTTAATGGATTACCACCTATGTGGTAATTTGTGGGCACTTTGTTTTTGCCAAAGGGGATGATTATACACTTTTTGGCATTTAGCTTGAGGCCATGGCTCTGGCACCAGTTGTCTGTTTCTATGAGGCCCTTTTGGAGGATGCTTGTGTCGGCTGGAGAGTCGATTATGGTGCCCAGTTTGCAGTCATCTGTGAACTTAGTCAGACACAGTCCTTCCGTGTTGGCCTGTACCTCCGAGAAATATATACCGAACAAGAGAGGTCCCAGGACTGAGCCTTGGGGGACGCCACTTGTAACTGGTTTGGAGTCTGACATGGCTCCAGAAATTCTAACCATGTGGGTTCTGTCCTTGAGCCAGTTTGCAACCCATCTAGTGACATAGGGGTTTATATTTAAGCTGGTGAGCTTATCTATAATGCCTGAGTGGGGTATTGTATTGAAGGCTTTTGTGAGGTCCAGGTAGGCTGTGTGGACCACCTTCCCCTCGTCAATGGCCTTGTTGACTGTTTCAAAGAAATCAACCAGGTTTAAGAGGCAGGATCTGCCCTTAACAAAGCCGAACTGGGTAGGATCCAGTGATTGTATGTCCCCAATATCTTTATTTATGAGGTCCATGATGATCCTTTCCATAGCTTTGCAGACCAAGCTAGTCAGGCTTATGGGGTGATAGTTTCCAGGATCCGTTGAGGCACCACCTTTGTGGAGAGGGACCACTGTTGCTGTACGCCACTCTTTGGGTACATATCCTGTAGTAAGGCTGAGATTGAACAGTAGTTTTATGTTTGGGTTTAGCTCTTCTTGGAGTTCATGTAGGACGCAGCCCAGGACACCGTCTGGTCCCATTGATACTGTGTTTTTTGCTTTGGAGAGGGCAGCTCTTACCTGAGCATCTGAGATGTCAGGGGGGCAGCACTCTGCTGGGATAAATATTTGCCCTTTTCGTGGGGAGGGGGGGAGAAGTTTGCGCTGAACCTGTCAGCTAGGATGTTGGCAATGTCTGTGGGTTCGGTGTATTTTTTGTCATTTTGGACTAATTCTGAGCATATCTGGGAATTCCCACCCAGGTTCCTAACATAACTAAAGAAAGCCTTGTGATTATCCTTCGTGTCCTGTGCAATTTTTCTCTCGAAGCTGGCCTTAGACGATTTTATGAGTGCCCATAATTTTTTGCTAATACTGATCAGAAATGCCTTCCCTTTTTGGGATTTTGCTCTATCATGTAGTAGCTTCCTCCTTCTATTGTATAGTTTGTTTATGGCTAGGGTCCACCAGACAGGACGTCTGCCTTTGGAGGATTGGGTCTTGGTTTTATTTGGGATTGCATGATCCATGCATTCCTGAAGGTGTTCATAGAATTTGTTTATAAAGGATTCTGCGGTCTGGGCCATATTTTTCACAGGCCCGGGGGCTTTGAGGGATTCCACCTCGGTTTTTAGGAGTGTGAAGTTTGCTTTAGAGAAGTTTTTCACTGTGGTTTTCAGGGCAGGGGGTGGAGTCGGGATGTGAATATCCAGTGAGATTAGTTTATGGTCTGATCTTACCAGTGAGGGATATACTTCTGGTCTGGAGCATAGAGTCCCCATGTTGGTGATGATCAGGTCCAGTATGTTTTCCCCTCTTGTGGGAGTGGTAACAAGTTGTTCCATAGCATTTGAGTTTATAAATTCTGGGAACCTTTGGGCTAGGATGTTGGAACTAGAGTAATGCTCCCAGTCTATGTTTGGGTAGTTGAAGTCGCCCAATATAATGGTGTTTGGAGAGACCTTCATATTTTCCAGTGTTCTCAGAAAGGCCGAGTGGGGTTCCTGGGTTTGGGAGGGTGGTCTGTAGCAGGCTATAAACTGGAAGGCAGTTTTACCCACTGTTAGTTGCACATGGATAGTCTCTGATGCTTCATGCTGTGCCACCAACCTGGAGGTGTGGGTATCTTTGACGAATATTGATACTCCCCCTCCTTTTGTAGTATGGTCCAAGTTTTGGGGCCGAAAAGCATGGTATGAGGTATAACCTGGTAGTGCTGGGGTGCTCTCGGGAGCCTTGAACCAGGTTTCTGTTACTGCACAGATATCGATCTTCTCCATGCTAAGGAGAGTTTTGAGTGCGTGCATCTTGAGGTTTAGACTTCTGGCGTTGAGTAGCATTACTCTTAGTTTCTTATCCCTTGTGATACCTATGGAGGTGGGTTTGTCTTTTGAGCTTTGCCTAAAAAAGGCACTATGGGGGTAGCAAGAGCCTTTGCCAATATCCAAAAGCCCAGGGGTGACAGGTGCAAGCCGTCCCTAGGGAAGCATCGTGGCTTGTCGAGCATGTCATCCCAGGCTGACAGGCATTGGATCCCCTTTGAATGACACTAATACTTAATCCAATTGTTGAAATTGATCATCTTGTCTTCATATTGTGGCATCATTCTTGGTGAGGGTAAGATGCTACTCAAGGTCAGGATCATACCGGCCTGGGCTACATGCTCAGAGAACTCCTCTATGTCTCTTTTCATGTAGTCCAGGGAGGTACGTCTCAGGTCATTCACACCAGCATGGACAATTACTGAGTCATATTTGTACTTGCCTTGGAGTGACTTGAGTGCTTGTGTTATGTGGCGGATCCTAGCGCCCGACAGGCAGCTCACCGTGACCTTCTACCTGTTCAGCCTGGTGAGCGGGACGTCAGTGTGCCTGACGATAGAGTCACCTATTACAAGTGTATCAGGTGTGTTGTTTAGCCTTAAGGGCTGTGACTGTTAGGCACACTGGCTTTGTGAGCTATGTGTTGCACGAGTTTTGTTTTGGGGTAGCGGTTGCTTGGGTGTCTGCTTTGGAGGTCTCTGCTGCTTAGGCAGATTTTTATTTAGAGCCTCCGAGTATGTTTTTGTGTGTTTATGTGTTTGGTTTGCTGTCGTGGTAGGTCTATGTGAGATTGGAATTCTAGTGAGTGTGGTTTCCTTCTCCTCCTGACTGGTTTCGCCATTACTGAGTTGAGAGAGCTTAGCCTCCAGTATGGCTATATGGTTGCATCTCTCACATGTGTTGGAATTTGTTGGGAGGATGAGAGGGTTGTCTGTGTACATGAGGCAGTTGTAACATTGCCTCAAGATTCCGAGATTCACCAGCTGGACCAGAGAGGAGATTGACAACTGACCTTTGGACATGCTAGAATAGTATTGGGAATTCCTTTATAATTGAAAAAAATGGGTCAATGGGGAACGAGGTACTCAAGGGGAGTTTGTGAGGGTGTAGTGCTTTTAATATTTTAGTGCTGACTTATATAATTGCTTTAGTGAGCAAGTGCCAGGTAACTTAAATGCAATGTGTTTCAGGTAACTTAAATGCAAAAATGACAAACAGTAACTTTCTTTCAAGTGAAACAAGGAAATAAGTGCAGTAAGTAATGCAGATATCACTAGGGATCCACAGAAGCGCTGAAAAGCCGAGTTTTAGGTGGAATTAGCATTTCAGGGAAATAACAAGCAAACAAACAAGCAGCATACAAATAAAGCTAGATTCAGCAGGCCTGGATCTAGTCTATGCTACAGCAAACAAGGTGTACCAATTTCAGTAAGAAACAGTTCAAATATGCAGGCACTATAAGCCTTTAACCAGAAATTCCCAACTCAGAAGGGCAGAGTCCAGCCTCTCCTCCCACAAGAGTGCAGACCACGAACTTTCTTAATGTAAAATAACTGGCCTGAAGCCCAAGTGCTTAAACCAGAACTAATACACTTTTAGAATAACAGACACTGAGCCCTCAATCAGCAGTTCACAACTTAGAAGGATGTAAGCTATCTGTCCTGCCACCACAGTGCAGGCCACAAACCTTCCTAATGTAAAACAACTGGTCTGAAGCCCAAGTGCTTAATCCAAAAGACTTAGAATGATAGCTACACTTTAATCAAGTTACTACCAAGCAGTAATAAATACAATTCAATACTTTAAAGAATGCCTGGATTAGTGCTCAAGTTATACAAACAAAGCTAGATTCAGCAGGCCTGGATCTATAGGGTTGCCACCTTTCCAAATGGCCAAAGTGGGACATTTGTGCTACAAACATCAGAGTTTGCAGGGCAAAACATACCCACGGCCAGTAAAAAGGACAGAGCTTCAGTTGTTTGCCTGAATAAAAGTTTATTCTTGTAGCATTTTTGTTCCTTATTCTGTTTCGTATAACATTTAGGTGTTTCAGATACAGAATAACTGTTTTATGCAACTATTACATACAATATAGAAAATAATTTTGTCCTAAAATCTCAGGACATTTGCCATTTTCTCACAATATTTTGCAGGACACAACTGCCCAAAGAGGGACTGTCCCTCGCAAAGTGGGACAGGTGGTAACCCTATGGATCTAGTCTATGCTACAGCAAACAAGGTGTACCAATTTCAGTAAGAAGCAAGGGCAAGACTCCTAGATCTTTGTTCAGCCAACAGTCCCTTCCATCCAGGCAGGTTAGAAATGGTAAGAGATCCAGACAGTTTAGAAATGGTAAGGGATCAAGGCAGCTAAGAAGAGTTCCACACCGCTGTGCTGGATATTGGAACAGAGATGGAGGACAATTGGAGGTTTTCCACTAATGATGCTTCAGTTATGCCATTCAATTATATGAATTATTTAGTTTAAATTTTCTAGTAGTTGCCCTAAATTGTATATTTCTAAATACCTCTGTCAACTAAAATGTGTATGTGGATACTTGGCATTGAGATACAGTGACATCCTGCAAATGGTATCTGCATACTTTTTTTTGTCATTAGCTATATGTAATTCTCTCTAAGGTTATTTTCATTTGTAGGTGTGATTGATTCATTCCAGTATAAGTATTATATTGTTATCATCTTTGTATTTCTTCTATTTTTCTGTTTTCTTTCTGTATTTGCAGGTGAGGCTGGCACCAGCACTATGGATCTCCTTTGCCTGATGACAGAGGTTCAGTATCCTATGTCGAGGATGGCAGTGATTAACAGGCATGATCTGGAGTTGCAGAAGGTATGCCTGAAATTGAGGGTGTGGCTCCCACATCCTGTTCCCATAGTCTGGGCATAGTCATTATGACTAAGCATACCCATAACACAGAGCCATCTGAGAGTGGACAGATTGGTGGGGAGGTAGTTCATCAGTGTAGTCTGCTTACCCCAGTTGTAGAGCTGGTGGAATCTCCTAGGAGCTTTCTTGAGGGTGAAGTACCACACAGGGGTGTTGGTCGAGGTGCTCAAAGAAGTTATGCTTACTGCCCTCTCCCTGATGTTGGTGTGTCAGTAATGGCCACCAGAAATATGTGTAGGACCATCTTGGAGGCACAGGCAAGTTCCACCAGGGCCTCAAAATAGATAGTCAAGAGTACTTTGTGTCATGTATTCTGACATATGAGATTGCATGAACCATGTATGTGACTCACTGGACATTATGAGTGATACACTGGACCATGTGGTGTCTGTTATGGAATGTCTTTTGAGGGAGGGGCTGCACCCACAAGGCTGAGCAGCTAGTATATCATCAGATGTGAACTGACGTGGTCATGGACATGCCAGGTCTGGCTCTCACAGTGGTACTACTTCCTCTGCTATGTCAGTGGTGGATATGTCCACACCCAGACATGGTTGGTCACATGGTTGTGGTCATGGACATAGTCATGATGACAGCTTATCCAGTAGATATCTTTCATATTCAGGTAGCCAGGGACCCAGAACCAGCCAGTGCAATTCCTGGTAGAAGTAGCTCATGTGGTCAGGGGGCATCAATGATGAAGCTACCACACATGGCTTACAGTTGTCCAGGATTCCAGGGGATAGTGTTAGCACAAATGCTGAGGCTGTGTTCTTAGAAACCCAAACATAGTACACTTCAGGATGACCATATCACCTCACACACAAAAAAATGTCTTCAAAATTGACTTTTTGACTTTTGGAGACCCTGGCCCTGACAGTGGATCCTTCTCATCTCTTGCACTCATACATGCACACATACACACACACACACACACACACACACACACACACACACACACACACACACACACACTATTCAGGTGGTGATGACTGTGCCCTATACACAACTCTGTGATTCATGTTTGCCTATGTTTGATGCACAGAGTGGTCAGCAAATGCTTGTTTGGTCAAATGGTCATGTTTTCATTAAGATACATAAAAATGTTCAAATCAGTTTAGTCTGCGTAACTTAAGTAGTGTTATTACTTGTAGTGGTCATAGTTGTAGCATTAGGAGGAGGAGTAATAATAAGGTAGTATTACAAATGTAGCACAGTTTGTTCAGTCCCTTGTGCAGATGATGCTGAGATTGCTGGGCCCCTGCTTGTGTATCTGTCTTGGACAGTGTATGTCTAATGCAATTAGTGAGCAGGCATATCGATTTTCTCTGTACTGTTAGACTGCAATGTGTCATTTGTGTTTTAATTGTCTTTTTCTCTATACTTTAAGGTTGTTGTATAGATATCTTGATCACCTACATGTGCAGATGTTGCTGACATTGCCCTACCTCTGTGTGTTTAACACAGATTATTAATGCTTTTTGCACAGGGTGCAAACATGTGACACATGCAAACAAGATATATCCATTTGATTTGAATGTATCCTAGTTGTTTTTTGTCTATATCTGCTGCATATATTAGTCATAGTTATGCCATTCTTGTATAGATCATCATAATTTAATTGTACTGAAGTCAGTACTTAAACATAAGTAAGCATTATTATCGGTTCATTAGAGGTTCATCACTCAATTTTTTACTGGTGCTAAAAACATTGCAGCATGGGATTGCCTACTTCTGATGCTCATAGTACCCAGCAATTGCACAGGTAAGTAAAGGCTGTTTTTGGTATGCATTATTGTTACTGTTTGTATATTACACACTTTTTATGACTAAGTGGTGAGTATATTGCTATTTGCTGCCTCTTAGTCAGTGCTAAGGCATATTGTGCAAGCCTCCATCTGCCATGATTATCCCCAGCTACAGATTCCTCATCTGAGTCTATTGGCCTTCCCTGAGGTTCATGGAGCTGCAGTACCTGTCCTGTGGAACCATGCTGCAACTGCTTTCTGAGTATAATGATATGTAAGATGGCACAGACAGCATTTTGGCAGAGCTAGTAGGGTCATATTGCAGGGTACCGCCAGAAGTATCTAGACAGTGGAACTGTGGTTTGAGCAGGGCAAATGCTCTTTGAAACTTCTTCTCTATGCATGTGCAGTATTGTAACCTAGTTCAGTGGGGTTGTGTGGGATTGTCAAGAGTCATAAACCAATGTTGTACTGCATATTCTGCATCCTTCCCTAGATGTCATTGTGGAAAGTCACACCTGAGAAATCTTTAGGTACAGGTCACATGTGTGCCACATGTGAGAGACATGGAAACTGCCAATGTGACCTGCAAAACCATTATAGATGATACCTTGTGCATTGCAAACCACAGGACAGTAAATGGAATGTTGCCTTTTCTGTTTATGTGCCTCCTTCCCTGTTCATTACATGGGGCTTTTATTTTAATGTGGGTACAGTCAATGGCCCCAACACCTCAGGGAAATGTGCTATGGCATAGATCTTTTGCAAGGCGGTAGCTCTTTGATCTACAACATTTTGCAGCATTGCACGGAGTTTTGGAGTTTCCCCTCTGGGTCACTTAAATGCCACTGTATTCAGTATAAGCAAAGCTACACATACTTTAGTTTCCACTGAGATGGGTTCTCCATGATTCCCATAGGACCTCAGGTGAGGCCAGCAAGTGTCCACTATTTATTATATAGTATCCCTGTCTATACCTCTCATCCTGGAAACATCAAAAATCTGTACAAATGCCATGAAAAATAGTACAAATCTGTATGCTGATTAACATAAAATTTGCATGCATATGTATGTAACCCGCCCACTCCAATCGAATTGTGGGATATCAACTTTCAAATGCAAACTGAAGAACAGATAACCAAAATATGGCCTCAGCCACACACACTTTTTCTACTGTTTTTAAGAATACATATTTAACTAGTTTATGCACTGTATGACTTCAAATTCAATAGTCTAAAAAGAATGGTGTGCATTACCTCTTTCATTTATTTTTTTGAATGCCAACCAGTAGGCCCTGTCAACTAATCCATTGTGTGTCACTTTTTAGGAAACCTAGCTAAATGGAGGCATGCTAGTTACTTATATGCCATGTCATGGACTATATTGGGTTGCTGTCACTCTCATGTTACACTCTGTTCTCTAACACCTCCTCTAATGCAGATGTGTAATGACATCAGCCCCGTGTTACTGCAGTTTTATACGTATCTGTAGGATTCGCATTATGACCTTACCCTATTGCCCTTTAAAGGTTCACACTCATTCTGCATTCCCCCCTTCCCAGTCTGTCACTGCTGTGCCAACCACACTCTGCCAGGACTAACCACAAGTAGGTAGCAGTACTCCCCCAACACAGTAATAGTCTCTGTGAATAATGGACACCTAAACTGACAATCCTGTTTTACCCCAACTTGTTTTTAAGGATTTATATGCACAGAAAGGTTTAAAGTAGAAAATGATCACCAGAACAATCAACAAAAATATAATGCAGATATTTTCTTTTTTTTTAATTCAAGCTTAACTGTACATGTTTGGGATGTTGTCTGTGACAGTATGTGACAGTATGGCATCCCCCACCAGTTTTACCAATCCTCAGTCCATGTGAAACATCTAGTACTGGTTATAGCCTTTCTGGTCAGGGTCATTAGTCTTCTGTCTAGAAAAGTGAGGTACTGCAGAAGGCCTTGCATGGTCTGCTCACAGTAGGGATACTACAGCAGTTTTAGAGTAGGAGACATGTCTTTTCTTTTGTTACTTATCTGCCATTACTAGTTCCAGTAAAAACAACAGAAATGAAAGAAACATAGAACAAAGAAATACAAGACTTATCTTACTGACTTCCATTTCTTCTGACAGACTGCTCATTACCCCCAATGCATGCAGTGGCCCTGAGCATAATATATCAGTGGCCCTGAGCATAATATATCAGTATTTATCCAGCTGAGACTAGAAAGCTGTCAGAAAAGTTAGGGTTAGTTATTTCTCTGATTAAGCATGCACTGCAGCTATAGTCAGCTGGCATATCTCCATACTTAGTTCAGTTGGAGGATAAACAGTGAAGCCAGAAAATCTGCCCCACCCAAAAAAAGGAACTGCATACAGGGAGGCAAATAGTGATACAATGTACAAATCATTAACTCAGACGTTAAACAAGAAGACAACTGAAAACAAATAAATAAATCTGGCATAAGAGTAACATGTTATCAGCCCTAATGAACATGAGAAAGGTAGTAAGAAGGTTGCTGTCACTATGCATTCAAATTTCATGCTCCAAAGAATACAAAATATCCCTTCTGATGAAAAATGTGTTATTATATTAGCTTTTTTAAGGAAATCAAAGTAAAATTTAAAAGTTGCCCCATATTTTTTGCATTTGTCCTCCCATTACTTTTTGCTTTCTAGCCCTCACCATGCCATGTCACAGGTTATAATATGGTCTTGTGCATGTTGGGGGTTGGGGATTGTATTTTTTAATACCATACAATCTGTAACCACCACTATATCCCTTTTAGACCAACTAATGTGAAATGAGTCTAATACTCAAAAACATCCTCAAACATTTAGCACCCACATTCATCAATACATCATTTTTGGAAATTCGATAACAAAGGAGAGAACTGAAACAAAGGCCATAAACTATTGTTAACTTGTACTTAGTCTTGGGACCTAACAGTGCTGGAACAGGAACAATACCTAATACTCAATAAGGAATTTGATTTATTTTATCTTTTGGTTATAGCAGTTTATTTGTGATATATCCCAGAGATATTTCCGTGAACGTGGACATACATGTCTGTTTTCTTTATAATTTGTTTGTTCACCTTTTAATCATCTTGCATCAACATTTTCAGTAATAATAACTTATGTGCCAGGTCATAACAGTCACTAACAAAGTCAGAGCCAAGTGATCTGTTTTCAGTAGCTTAATATCAAATTAAACCTTTTCTTCTCAAGTCGCTGATACCATATTCATCACTGTTTGGGCTACAGACTGTCATGGAATGCTTTATGAATTACCTGTCGCTTCTCCCACTCCATTACACACACACACACACACACACACACACACACACACACACACACACACACACACACACACACACACACACACACACACACACACATCTCTCTCTTCTCTGTTTAATGTCAAGGCTTCTGAAGCAGCGCATCTTTCCACAGTAAATAAAGAAACTGTTTCTGTGTATGTTGCCAACATTACCATTCAACTCCTGTAGCACCTCCAAGTCTTTGATTACTGAAAGTCAGATAGGTATAGAACTTCATGCCACAAGCAATCTGTGGTGCCAAGTCCTCCACTCCTCTCAAAACACCGTGCAGGTGACTACAGACAGTGTGTCACAGTTTCATAAAGGAAATCTCAGCAATAGGTGATGTTGTAAGAGTGCTTCATGAAAATGGTGACTGAAGTATACAAAGCCAAGTTACAAGCTAGCTCTAGCTGTCGTCAGTAAACTTCAAAAAGTCGAAGAAATTCAGAAAATGCACCTGTCACAAAAAAATCCTACTACATTTCTTCAAAGGGAATGCGTAGTGGGTCTAAACTTTTATTTTTTTATGAAGAATTGTCTGAGGCAGAAACAACAGCCATCAGTGTCTACACATTCCCCTGTATCAATAGTTTTCTAAATAAACAATCTGGTATCCTATTTTGCATGATCCGTGATCCATAAATAATCATATTTATGAGCCCTTTAGTATAAAGCAATAAAAGCATGCGGCAAACAGCATTATTTTCAATGGACATTCACAGGTTAGACTGTCCTTCACTGTGGAGTTAATGATGCTTCTTCTGTGTATTAAGTCCTACTCCCTACTCTTAATGGAAAGAGCGAAGATCCTATTGCAGCCCATCCAGATATTCACTAATAGTATTAGTGATTAAACAAGCTACGCATTCTGGCACCGAGACAGGGTCACTCATGTGAGGGGAGCGTGAGGAGGCGGTGCAGAGTGCACTAACTTGGACCTGACAAGCTGCATGACATACTTTTAAGATAAGAGGGAAACCGGCGCTGGTTTTGTAAATTAATTGTAAGGTCTCAAATACCATATATTGAATCTATTTGTGTTTTGATCATTCTGACATTGACACCTTTTAGTCTAAATGAAACTGCAGTATTTTACACTGGCTAATCTTTTCTTCGTATTGCAAAACTTGAGCCGTTACCATCCATTATGCATTCAGGGTCATAATTTCATATTAGATCAGATGCTGCCTTGTAGTTTTGACATTTATTGCACACATCAAGGATGCACTCTTGGAGAAGAAATGAATACCACTGCTTATTTGTGCAGTGTTCTGTGTGTGCATACATGCGTGTCTGTGTGAGTCTGTGTGTGTTGGGGTTGGGGCATGGAGGAAGAGTCTTGAAGTTTGCAATGATCGTGTAACCTGGAAGCTGTTTGATTCATGGGTATTTTGTTGCTTCAGAGCATTCTGTTTATTTTTTCAACAGTCAGGCGAAAATAGAGACATTTTGTAAAACATCCCCCTCAGCTAAATTCTGAAAGGCTGGCAGGCTGTTCACAGAGCTGACATCCTCACACATGTCTCTGCACATGATGACGTCAGCCCACAAAAGACAATAACATTAAAAAAAATAGACAGGAAAATCGTAAATTAAGGGGTGCCACTGGGGAATCATGGCACCCCATTATTTGAACCTCAAAACCATGAAAAAACTAGAAGTTTGGTACGGTTGAGAGGTATGTCCTTGTCCACCCTGTAGTACTCTACTGCTTCTTTTTCCTGTAGCTCATGATACGTCACACATGGTCTGAACACCCTGCACTTTCTAGGGTGTGCCTTATTACAACTCTGTAATAACTGGACTTCCAAGATGGCCACACAGTGATCAACAGCATAATTTCAGCTTTCACACTTAAAAAAAAGAAATTGAGAAATAGCTAGTAATTCTGTCAGCTGGCTAGTAAGTACACATCCTGATTGCCAGCAAAGACAAAATTTAGAAAACCTGAAAAAAATCAACTAGAAAAGGTGAAGAGAAAACACTGGCTGGGAAGAATCCTTTAGCTGTTTAGCAAAAAAGCAGTTCAAGTTTCAGCTTTGGTACATTAGATGGCGTCCAGTCATTTAGAGGAAAAAAAATAAATCAACTGTACTCAAATGTGCTTAAAATAAATAAAACATTGGAGTATTTCAACTTAAATATCAAAAGGGTAGAAAAATACAAGAAGTTTTAACTAGCTGTTCAGATCAACTGTTAAAATGCAAAAAATAGAAACTGAAATGATGAAAAGGCTGGCTGATTATGAGAATTCACAAGAAGAGCTGTTTCAAAAATGATATCATTACAAGGCAGAGCATTCAGAGGAAAGCAAAGATTTTCTGCTGTACCAGAAAAACTGGAAGGATCAGACTGTTTTATTTTTTATGAAAGCACAAATAAGCAACTAGACTGGTAATTTACAGCAGAATTTGTTAATTGAAAGGGCACATTGAATGTATATGCCAAACCTGACGGTGAGAAAGCAGCCAAAACCTGTATTAGTAAAGATAAAATTCTAACAGCAGAAAGAGTTGATCCTGGCAAAACTGTGGCTAAAGAGAAAAGTATTAAAAACTGGAGACAGCAAATTGTTTGTGGATAATGATTATTCACTACACACCAGGCAGAAGAGAAGCAAATTTATCCCAGCAACCAGGATGTCAAGAAGCAGGTTTAAGATTCAAGATGCTGTATCCAGCCATCTTTAGAATATTCTTTCCTGGAAGATTAAACACATTTTTGATTTGGCAACCCCTAACATTTTTTAAAGTTTTTTCTGTGGCTGTATTCCAGCATATGTTGGAATTCTGAACTAATGCAAGCACAGCATATTTGTGCTCATTTTATATGCTTCTGAAACACTCTGCCATGATTTTTCATTCATTAGCATGAACCACAACTGATTATATGGTCATTAGCAGATTCAGATACTAACAAGTGCCTTGCAGCTGACAGCAATGTGTTCTGTTGTTTTTTTGAATCTCAAACTGTTCATCTCTGCTCATCAAGCACATGAGTTTAACATGATGAGCAAGTGTTCAGAAATCCTGGCCTCAGTTTTTACTATCTGCATCAACTTTCCTCAGTGAGGATCCAACAAAAACTGAGCCATCACATATAAGGAGACTCTACTTTCATTCTTCTGGCAGTAAAGCTCATAGAGAAACTTTGCCAGTGAAATTCTTTCCAATGTTCCAAAGAAAAATTCTTGAGAGAAAGAAAAGAGCACAGGAGCTGACAAGAAGGATCAGGAGAACCTTGGGTTAGAACCAGAGTCTGGTGTTGGGAGATGGGATTGAACAAGATGAAGACAAGCAACACAGAAATTAGTGATCAAACATGGGATTATAAGGCATCAATCACATTTATGAAGTGGTCAAGGAAGAATGACATTTTGTTGACTTTGTTAAACTTGTGGGTGGACTGTAAAGAATATACCCCACTTTCTGTCATTAATGTTCAGAAAACCACTAAAAGGAAAAAAGTAACCATAAATAAAACAATGTTTCATCTCAACGTTATTTGTATAAATCATTTTAAGATATAAACAGCATGTTACATAGTAAAGCAGTTTTGTGTTGTATTTTGTAGTCAAAGGGTATTTTAAATATGGGGGAGTCTTTTCAGTGAGTGTTGTAAATGTTAAAAATTTTGAAGTAAACAAGTACTTTGTTACTTGTGAGAAGTATATACTGAAAAATGTAATAAGAGAAGAAAGGCTGGAAAAAAGCAAGTTTAAGTGAATATGCTGTAATCTTGGGTTAATGGGGTGGAGATGTAAAAGTGCACTAACTATATTATATGTAGAGCTGAGATTTTTTCTCTTAATTATGCAAAGGTGAATGTTTAGATCAATGCCTTGGCTTAATTTAGAAACAAGTGTTTTTGTAAGAAAGCAGGCTTTAAAAATAAGACAAAATGATGAAAGCCATGAGAAGTGCTAAGTTTCTTGCATATGCAATGTTATTGGCTTGTTTGTTTTTCAATTGCAAATGTTCAGTGAGAATCAAGAAGTCTGTAACTAAAGGCAGTTGTACATATTGTTCTGAAACTGACAAACATTCCTTCATACAGCTGCAGAATTTGTAACTTCTTTTCTTTCTCATTGGTGACTATGTTTCTATGGAGATGAGCTGTATACAGGTGCAAACAATTAATCTTAAGAGTTCTGAACATTTTTTTGCTGAGGGAAGTGCAAAATTTAAAGGTACAAGTACAATCAGATCAATGAAAAATAATGTTTGAAATTATTGAAAGTGAATAAGAGATAGCGACTTCCCTAGCAGACTTAATATCCTAATGCATTTAATAGGACAATGTATAATTTAGTTCTAATTAAAAATAGCCAGTGCACTTTTTCTTAGAGAACTTGAGCAACAGTGAGGATGTATCCAGGAAACATAGATGAGAAAATTTAACAAAAGAGGGTGGATTTCTGAAATAATTTCTGAAAATATTTGGTATGGAAGACATGAATTCAGCAGAAGGAACTCAGACAAAATATACAAATTTCCCAAGGTATAATAACTGGTCTAGATACAAATTATATTTCACAAGAATATGTGCATTTCATTGAAAGCTATAACACACATTCAATAACTATTTCAGATCCTACACCAATAAAAACTAAGATAAAACTTCAAGGCAATGAAATAAAAATGAGACACTGGCACTTTCCCACCTAGCTGTTAAGAAGAGAGGAATTTCAGAAATTGGTAGTGGAAATTATTTGAGAGTTATTAGGAAGACAGAAATTTCTTCAGATGTGATAATTTGTGAGTGGGACAAAATGTAAAAGGAGATTTAAAATACAGTAGAAATAAAAAAGAAAGAGATACAGTTAAGAAGTAATATGACTTATTTAGATGGGCTAACAATGAACGTATTGCAGAATAAGGGGGTCTCACATAACAAGAACAGGCACAACTGCAGAGTGCTAAAGAAAAAATATGGGAGTATCTGCATAATATGCATCAGTTTAGAAAGATTGCTGTAAAGCAAATATTTTTTGATCATAACTCCAGAGCACAAAAAGTTTTAACACAACGACTTAGGCAACAGAAAGTAAAAAGGATTGTCAAATGCAGGGAACCTAAAACAAGAAAAATAACCAGAGATCCTGTACAGCTGTTAGAGATATTTCATAAATGTTATGAAAATTTGTATAAAACTGAGAAATTTGGAAATCAAGAAAGATCATAATTAAAATATATATGGAAGACTTAATTATGCCAAGGTGAGAGGTAGATGAGACTCAACAATTAACACTTAACATAGAATGAGATGAGATAAAGATAGTGATGTACAATCAATCTGCAGGAAAGTCTTCTGGGATAGAAGGTATTCTTGTGGAAGCTTGGAGTTAGGTAGGAAGAAAGTGATAAAGAACTTGAAGATTTTCTTTAATAGCAATTTAAAAAGAGGGGAAATACCAACATTGTGGAAGAAAGCTATGGTGGCTGTAATACCTAAAGGTGGTAAAGACCTGTCAGACCCAGTTTCTTATAGACCCATTTCTAATTTAAACCATGACTATAAAGTGTTTATGTCTATGCTAGAAAAATAGTAATATGTTATAAAAATTGATAGATATGGAACAATGTTGTTTTGTGGAGGAGAGGCAAACATTTGCCAACATTAATAAAATAATGATGATTCAGAGGGAAGCAGAATGTAAGAAAATTCTGCTGTTGTTTTTGGGTCTAGATGCAGTGAAAGCATTTGGCAGACTACACTTGGATTTTATGAGTAGGTCAATAGAAACAACTACATTTCCTGATATAATAATAAGGTTCATTAGGAGGTTATATGAAGGATCAGAGGCAAGAGCTAAAGTGGGAGGGTTCCACTCTAACAGATTCTGTCTAAATAGATGAACCAGGCAGGGCTGTCCTCTTTCTCCTTCACTTGCTTTATATTTAGAGCCACTTGAAAAGAAAATAAGGAACTCAAAAAATCAAAGATATAAATGGTGTGGCAATCAAGAAAAGTTGGATTTATTTGAGAGGATATTATTTTGCAACTGCAATCCAGAAAAAATACATTGCAGTGGATTGTGGAACATTCTGAGACAGTTTTATGTCTTTTTAGGATATAAAATTAATAAAAAATAAAATGAAGGCTATAGCCAGAAATGATGTACCCACAGATGAATTGGTTCAGCAATACCCATATTTATGAGGACATGATAAGACGAAGTATTTAGGAATATGGATTAAAAATTAAAAATTTGTTCCTGTACAACCCCAACTTAACTCCTCCCTCTCTTATCTAAGCTCTCCCACCTCAGTTACCTTGAACCTCATATCATTATTGCTTATTACATCTCTACTATATGTACTGTTAACCTCCCCTCTATTACATCTAAGTACACCTTATAGTGTATCTACCTTCTTTTCCTTATTCATATATATATATATATATATATATATATATATATATATATATATATATGTATATATATATAGATGATTGTGTGCTACAGTGTATGCATTGGATATTATAATGTCTGTATAACTCAATTTCTTGAATGTTTCATTACTAAAATGTTTTTTTTTTTTTTACTAACAGTGTATAATACAATAGCTGAATGTGTTTTGTTACTGTATTTCTTAAAGCTTTTCTCCTCGGGTCTCCACTGAAAATGGGCCAAAAGCCTAGCTGGACTAACCCGGTTAATGAATGTCAATAAATAAATAAATAAATAAATAAATAAATAAAAGGCTTCTGTTATGGCAGCTAAAGCTATGAGGGAAGAGACTAAACCAAAGATAATAAAAAAACTGAGAAACAGGAAGTTCTTGTTTATAGATATGGATAGTAAAATACAAGCAGTTAAAATGTTTTAGTACCTTTAGATTTATATACAAGTCAGGCATATTTCTATCAACCAGAGGAGAAGCTGTGGACAGTAATTAATAACAAGTTGATGGAATTTATCTGGGAGGTAAAGCATTAAGTGGGATAAGTTGATCCTTCCAATAGAAGAAGTCAGTTTAGGATTACACAATACAAAGGGATATTTTAGAGCTATACAATTAAGGCTCACATACATAAAAGCAGCAGAAGACTGTAATTCAAAGTGGAAAGGGATTGTGGGAAATTCAAAAATAAGGAAACAGTGACATTTTGGATGTAGAGCCTTAAGGAAAATGATAACAGCCATATATAATATTGTATTCATAAAGTAGCAGAAAGTATTCTGAAAACTAAGCCAACATGAGAATGGAGAAAGGAGATTCTGATGATAGGGATGACTGGAAGTAGGGAAACAGAGAATTGACAAGAGGGGGGTGGAGTTTACTGGAGAAAATTGGCAAAGGTACAAATGTATTAAGAGCAAATAACTAAACAGGACAGGTAATACAATGGGATGAGTCCAAGAAGACATTTGGACTGCAGGCTAGAGACTGCCTTCCCTACCAGAGATTGATATCACAGTATAGGCAAAGAAAGAGGTGGGGAAATCTTAAGTGAAAGAACTGCTCTTGTAGAGTTTTGATTTCAATGTAGAGCAGAAGCTTCTGTTAAAAATGGATAATTACTAGGGCATGTAACATATCGCACAATAACTATAGGAATAAATCAGAAGAGGTTCAAAAAGATTTGGATGACAGATTGGATAAACAATTTACATGGGAACACTGGGAGAACTTATGCATGACTTCCAACTATGCAACAAAGTCCAGAAGGTTTAAGATTTTTGCTTTGAAAGTGTTTTCATAGGTATTTTATACCCCAAGTTGACTTCAAAGAATTCTTTCCTCAGGTAGATGACAGATGTCAGAAGTGTGATGAGGAAGACAATGGCCTTATCATAATATTTCATAAAGGCACTGCTTCATTATGATCAGTGTGCACTGATGCCCATTACTGGATTTTTAGCAATAGCTCCATGATGTCCATGGCAATACATTCAAACAGTACTTCTATGATAGGCATTGGGATCAATGAACATTTATATCCAGGAAAGGATGCAGTTCTGTCATTGTGGGAAAGAAGAAGAGAAGTTTTCTTCCATCCCTTTCATTATGCCTAACAAGTAAAATCTGACTAATACTCTTATTTTAGCTTTGTCTACCACAGGAGAATGCCTAATACGTGACTATGGACTGCCTTCATTACTAATATCCGACAAGGTTTATTCATGAGTAAGTGATGCAGAATTTCTTCCTTATCTTTATATACTATGTATGGGAGGTCATCTAAATTTTAATTAATTTTTATTTGTAATTATAAATCTTCCTGCTCTCTTAACAATCATTCACACAATCTCAACTGCAGATATTGGGGTCTGAATGGAGAGATGAAAAGTCAGCAAGCAAAGGAGAGCAGTAGTGCTGAAATTGAATTCATCCTCAAGTCTTGGTAAGTACCTTCATAAGGCGGACCCTGTTTTTCACAAAATCTCACCAAGGCAACACTGATATATAGACTGTATTTATATAGCATATATCACGGACAGAAGTAAGTCAAAAATTAAAAAAGATAGCTGGGTGCACAAGACCCAGATAAAAAGTGTCCAATTCTGGTAGGCGCACTGGTGCCAGGAATGGAAAAAAATGACAGTGTACAATCCTCAAAATACGGAAACATTCCTACAATGAGGCCAGGCCCATGAGGAGGATTTTATAGAAGAAAGTAGCAGTCCACAAAAATCACAAAACCTGATAAGCCAAAGAAGAGCCATAAAGATGTTAGAGTAGGCTATTGAGGATAAGAAAGAAATGATGTATTGTTACTATTATGCAAAAATCCCATAATTTCCAGAAAGAGGATATACAAAAAGATTAAGAGATAAATTAGAGGAAAGAAAAATATTTCCACAGGAAAAACTGCCAGAAGATTCAAATGAAAATGTGCATTCATTAACACAACAGATTTTTGAAAAACAATGTATAGATCAAGAAACTTTGATCTGGTTGGGAAAAGAAGCATCTGAGGATGTGTGAAAATGTAAACAACAAAACCTAGATATTTTTGAAAAGTGTAAAAAAGAAATATGGACATGGGAATGGAAGAGAGATTTGATATGGTGCAATATTTATGCAAAGGAGAAAGCCAAATTAGTCAATATAAAGAAGGCAGCCCCAAAGATATTTGAAGATAAATACAAGCAAAGGCATCCAGATATGGAAAATTTCACAATAAAAAAATAATATCACAGAGTGAAGGTAGAAAAGAAGATTAGCAAAGCAGAAGTTAAATGATAGAAGTTGAAGTTATGGAGTGCCTGCAAAGTGAAGGATTCAGTGTAGAAGGTCTAACACAGATTACTTCACAGCATGATGTAGTGAGTCCCCAAAGTAAGGAGAAGCAGGAAGGTCAGAAGACATCTGAAGAAGAAATATGAACATGGGAAAGAAAAAGAGATTTAATATGGTGTAATATTTATGCAAAGCAGAAAGCAAAACTAACCAATACAAAAAGAGCAGCACCAAAGAAATTTGTAGAAAAATACAGGCAAAGGAATCCAGATATGGAAAACTTTACAGTTCAAAATAGGAAAAGTAGAAAAGGAGATTAATAATGGAGAAGTTAAAAAAATAGAAATTGAGGTTATGGAGCATCTGCAAAGTGAAGGATTCAGTATAGAAAATATAATGCAGAAAGCACCACAACAGGATAAAGCAATGGAGATCCAAATTAAGGGGAAACCAGTGGAACAGGAAGCAATTGGTCAGGTGCCATATCAAGATATTTTGGAGCCTTCCACAGGCAACCAGTATAAATGTTCACTTGAAGCTAGACAACAATGGAAGGAACAGGGAACCGTGGAATCTCTGACAAAGTCAATGTTGAGGAGTGATATGTGAGTGAGTTCCCATTTGACAGAACAACAGATGGCAAAGATGAAATTGAAGAGAATGTGCCACAGAAAGATGCTACAGAACTTTCTATAGAATGCCCGCAGGAAATGGAAAATAAGGGATATGCCCTCAGTTTGGAAGAAAATGAGCTAAGAGAAGAGTTGCTTGATTTAATAGACATGGATAGAGATATTAAGATCAATGAAAGAAATAGACTGCAGAAGGTCAATAAAACCCCAAAAGTCAGAAGTCTGATAAAACAAATGAACACAGTAATTAAGACTGTTCATAGAGATCCATGTGATATAACAGAAGTAAAGAGGATATATTACTGTGAAGCTAAATTAATAACTGATAAAGTTCTACCGCAAGAGCACAGGGTAGTGAGGGAAAGGAAGGGGAGAAATCAAATACTATCATGGAAGTATATAAGAGAGAAAACTATAAAGCAAATAAGATAAACAGTGTCACTGTTAGAAGACTATAGAAGAGGGAAAAAATCAACAAAAATACTAAGAAAGATAGACGTGATAAAAGCAATATGCAGTATTAGAACAGACCAGGCTCTGTCATGCACTATCGCAAATAACAGACTAAAATTGTCAGCACAGGTGGAGAAACTTAGAAGATACACAGATAAATATAAGGGAAAACTACAAAACAAACAATTCATCAATGACCCAAAAAAGGTTTACAGAGAATTGGGAAACAAGATAAAAGGAATTGAAAGACTGCCAAAAAGATGAAATAGATGCATTTTGGAGAAGTATCTATGAAGATCCTGTGGAACATAGCAAAGATGCTAAATGGATAAAAGAAATTAAAAAAGGAATAAGAAGTTTAAAGGTACAGGATATGAAGTGGGATGAAGTGATAACCAGAGAGATTGAAACAAAGTAAAGCCTCTATTTGGAAAACCCCAGGCCCAGATGCATTACCTAACTTTTGCTTAAAAGTATTAACATCTTTGCACAAAGATTTAGCCATGAGTAAGAACTATTTAGATGCACACCCCGAACAGACACCAACCTGACTATAAACAGGTAAAACAATGCTCCTACTTAAGAGTGAACCTGCAAGCTACCCCAAAAATTATAGACCAATAACTTGCCTTCCGATGACGTATAAAATATGCATGGGAATTGAAGCTGACAGAGTTTATAGTCATTTAGAAGAAAACTCAATTATGGCAGTAGAACAAAAGGGCAATAAAAGAAAGTCATATAGAAGAAAGGATCATTTGTTGTCAAATAAAGTCATAGTGGGGAACTGTGAAAAGGGGAAAAATGTAAGTATGACATGGATTGACTACAAAAAAGCATTTGACAGTATCCCAAATTCATGGATAAAAGAGTGCTTAAAATATATGATATACCCTACACTGACTGATTACATTGCAGTGACCATGAAAAAGTGGCAGACCACTTTGCAATTAAGCCACGATAAAGGACAAATTATTATCCTAGGGATAAAAATTCAAAGGGGGATATTCCAGGGTGACTCTTTGTCACCACTGTTATTCTGCCTTGTCTTTAACCCATTAAGCTGTCTACTTAACAACTTAGACCATGGCTATAATTTGGCTCCTAGAAAACAACAAACTGTAAAGACTTCTCATTTTTTCGTTGTCAATGATTTAAAACTGGATAGCTCATCAGATGAAGAACTGAAAGCACAGCTATAGGTTGTCACAACTTTTTCAGATGATATTAGAATGTCATTTGGTCTTGATAAATGTACAAAAGCAACCTTTAAAGGAGGAAAACTGCAGCACCAGGAAAATATCAGTTTGGGAAAAGAATGTGATATAAAAGAACTTGAGCAAGAGAGAGTGTATAAATACTTGGGAATTGATGAAGGACCAGCAATAAAACATGAACAAATGCAAATAAAACTTAGTAAGGAATACTTTAGAAGACTTAAATTAATCCTGAAAACACAATTGACAGCTAGGAACAAAATCCAAGCTATAAACCAGTTTGCTCTTCCTGTCCTAACTTACAGTTTTGGAGTGATTAATTGATCCCAAAATGCGTTGGATAGATTAGATATTAAAACAAGAAGGATGCTTCATGCTCACCAAAAGATCTATAAAAATCAGTGCCTACCAAGATTATATGGGTCTATATTACATATTCGAATGCTTAAATGTTCGAATCTCTAAAGATCGACCTCTAGCAATCGAACATTCAAATGTTCGAATATGTAATAAAATAAAATCTTAAAAAAAAAAAAGAAAAAGGAAAGGGTTAAAGCTGCGCCCCCCCACACCCCCCGCTACTTAAATATACCAACTCCCAATTTCTCATTACCTACACTGTAGCACAATCTTGGAGTTGGTATATTGAAGTAGCAGGGGGTGCAGGGGGGCTTGCCCCCCTGCTTACACCCTTTAGTTTTTTTTTCCTTTTGTTTTTTTTTTTTTTTTTTTCATATTCAAACATTTAAATGTTCGATCACTAAATGTCGATCTTTAGCGATTCGAACATTTAAGCATTCGGATATGTAATATAGACCCGATTAAATATTCCCCTCCGAAGGAAGGATGGGCCTCCTTGAAATCGATTACATGTATAGATCTGCAATCATGGGACTCCACACATATCTTATGACCTCACAAGACCCAAATGTAGTGAAAGTGTTTAAACATGAGGAGACTAAGTCTAAGATTACTTCTCTGCTTAACCTAGCAGAAGCATACCGGCATCAAGTAGGAATGGAAATCAAATCAGAAGTAGATAAAATTCAGGCAGCAACTGAATGTGCCAAAAAACAAAAGAAAGAATATAAGGTGAAGGTTCAGATGAACAGGCAAGAAATGTGGAAAACACATAAATAAAGTTGCAAGTATGGAAAACTTCTGGAAGAACCACATATTGATCAGGAAAGAATACAGGAATGGTTAAGGAGAGGAGAATTCAAACCAAGAGACGAAAGGTTAATATTGGTGACCCAAGATAGTGGGTGATGTACACGCTAGTTTACAAAGTCCATTGAACATGTGGTGGAAACAGACAAATGTAGGTTTTGTAAAACTGAATTGGAAACAGTCACACACCTCATTGCTGGTTGTGACATACTAATGGCAGAAGGACTGTATACTGAAAGGCATAATAATGTGGCGAGACTGTTGCACTGGGGATTGTGCAAACGATATGGTACTGAAGTGTCTGAAAAACACTGGAAACATGACCCACAAAGCATCATAGAAAATTATGGTCTACATCACATGGGATCATCCATTACCAACAGTTCCAAAGACAGATGCTAGAAAACCGGATATAGAGGTCCAAGAAAAGAAGACAAAAATAGCATCGATCATTGAAATCGCCACACCCAGTGACTACAGCGTCCTGCGTACAGAGAGACACAAAGTTATAAAATACCTGGATTTGCAGGCAGAAATGAGAGCAATGTGGAAGAAAGATACCCAGATATTGCTAATAGTAGTAGGAGCAATGGGAGTTATAAAAAAATGAGTGTACAATCATATTTAGATATGTTATGAATACATGTAACTCCATACGAATTGCAGAAGGAGTCATTTCTGGGCATTTTGTGGGTGCTGCGAAAAGCACTTTTGGCTGGCATCAAACAGTGAAACAAGACTAATTTCATGAACTTTAATCATACTTTGACTTAGGAATGAGGTCAATTCCTGTCATGGTATTAGAAGCTTAAAAGATTTGGAGAAATTAAAAAGTCACAGCATACTTTACTGTTTGCCTTCCAGCCTTGACACATCCCTCTCTTACACAGCTGACTTAATTTCAGTTTTCAGATGACAGCGAGTCTACTTTGACACACTCTACTTAGTATTACTCTATTGCCCTTTCTTCTATCTTGTCTTCTTCCTCTTTCATTTGGGCAGTCATCCCCTCCAACAGTCCTGTTTTTCTACTCCCTTGTTTTAAATAGGCACATATAGACTGTGTTACTTTCTAAATGATTTGTTCATTTATGAACATTCACATGTTAACATTAATGTTTATTACACAATGTTTCCCTCATGGTAATGTTATTTTATGTATCTTGTTTTTTTTTTGTTGTTGTTGTTTGTTTACTGGGTTCATCTGATTGGATTTAGTCAAAGACTCCTTTGCAGCTAAAGCCCAGGGTATGTGGACTGTGCCTACAATTTATCTGTGATCAGTGATCTACCCCAATAAACAAATACAGATGCAAATAAAAACAATCTTTTAATTTGAAATAGAGAGGGATAAAAAATAGTAATATCTTGTTCACTATCTTAATTATGTTCTCTCTTGCTCCACTTAAATTTTCATTAAGCTTTATGTAGCTTACTTGAAAACCAATTCATTCAAGATTACTTTCTTCAGTAATCTTCACTGAGGTGCAAAGTGTTTATTCCACCTCCAAAAATACTGTATTGGCATCTTCTTCTTTGTCTTCCCTTGCAAAAGGTAGTTCTAAACAAAAATCATTTTATCATTTACTTTTATAGCTTTGTAAGAGGTTTCTAGGCTAATAGCTTTGGGGTCCTTACAAGCCAAGCCAAATTCAACCCTTGTTCCCTCATGGTTCTAGAGATATGGTCTATGTTATAAGCAGATCTAAATATGCACTGACTGCCTCATCCATGAGGGACTCAGGTGAAACCTCTGGGGTGAATGTGTGGCTTCCCATCCAATTGTCCAAGTTTATGCTTTAAAAGTGTTAACGAGGGGCTCTTTTTAACCTGTATTAAAAATGTATTCCAAAGGAGAAGCAATCTCTGAAAGACATATCTGTCTCTCCAGCAAGTCCTGTTGATATCACTTACTTGGTTAAGGTCCCTAGGGCAAATGAATCGTGTACCATTTGACTTACAAAAGTGCAGCATTTCTATTAAGGCAGGATAGGAGGTTGCTCTGCATGCAAGGCACAGGTCATCTCTGATTAGTCTATATGATACAGAGTCTCTCATCCAGGGACAAGGATGTCATAACATTCCTGTATTCGTCTCATATAAGATCTTTTGGCATGTACCTCATAAAGCACATGCAGCAGCTGGAGAGACCACAGAGGTTCCTCACCAGGAGAATCCACGGCCTCAAACATCTACCTTACACAGATAGTCTAAAAGCCCTGTCCTTCTACTCAGTCTCATACTGACACCTCAGAGGTGACCTTTGTCTGTCATATAAAGCAATATCAAACCCTGTCTTGATGGGACTGCTGCATATCCACTAGTCAAGCTCCACTTGGGTAACCCACACTCGCGACCTCATCCTGGTCTGTGACATCAATAGGACTTGTTGGCAGGAAAGATTTGTGTTCCAGAGACTTCTCTTCTGTGGAACACACTCCCTCTTCACATCAAGCAGAGTACCTCATTATCCCTTTTTAAATGCAACCTGGATACTTGGATGGGGAACAGAAAACACACCTCTGGGGATTCCACCTGTGTCCCTGCTGGACAGGGGCACTGGATGCTGACTTGTCGGAACATGGGCTAAATCATTGACTAGGCTTGTAAGGGCCTCAAGGCCAATATTCTAGCAACTTCCTATTATCCTATAGTGACAGTGATATCAGTCTGTTCATGTAAGACATGTGCTGAAGAGCCTGAATTTTCTTTGTGAGGAATCTTTGAGGTCTCTCCAATTGCTGCAGATGCCTGTTTAGCTATATACCAAAGGTAGCATTTTACTTTATTATTGACCTCATGAGTGAAGATTAAAGGGGGTGGGGGTATAACCTCTTCTGTTCTGGAAGCTATGCCCTTGTTTATGAGGTGAGCAATGCAAAAGGCCTTCCTCACTGCTGTGGGGACATGATGATCAAAAGTAAGGTTGCTGTCAACCTGTGTGCCCAAATCTCTCACCACTGATTTAGAGCTTAAGGTGTTGCTAATAATATGGTAATCTGCAGGGACATCACCTTTGTCAAAGGGGATAGTAATGCATTTTTTGCACTTAGTTTAAGAGCATTACTTTGGCATTAATTATTGGTTTGTGTAAGTCCTTCTTGTAGAATGTTGACATCGTTTGGGGACTCAGTGACTGCTCCCAGTTTGCAGTCATTAGAAGACCTTGTCAGTCACAGACCATTTCTTTTTACCTGTACTTCTGAAGTAGATTCCAAACAATAGGGGCCTCAGCACTGATCTCTTTGGTATTGGGTCTGCTAGTGGAAGTGGAGTCCCCTATTTTGATGGTATGTGTTTTGTCAGTAAGCCAGTTTGCAACCCGCCTGACCATATATGGGTTGATCCCCAGCTGGGTGAGTTTTTCAATGATACCTGAGTGGGGGATTATATCAAAGGACTTGGCCAAGTCTAGGTAGGCTGTATGCACAAATTTGCCTTCATTCAGGGCTTTGGCATCAGTGTCGAAGAAGTCCACCACATTCAACAGGCAAGATCTCCCTTTAACAAAACAAAACTAGGTTAGGTCAAGTGCTTAAAAGTCTCTTATATCCTTGTTGATAAGGTCCTTGATGATTCTCTCCATGGCCTTGCAGATAAGCCTGGTTAGGCTAATGGATATATAGTTCCCAAGGTTGGTGGATAACTCCCCCCTTGTGCAAGAGATGATGGTAGCTGTTTTCCATTCAGCAGGAACAAAACCAGTGCTTAGAGTAAAGAAAAGAGTACCCAATGGTGTTGCTAACTCCTGTTTTATACCACTGAGAACACAGCCTGGGATATTATCAGGTCCCATAGAGGCTATGTTTTTGGCCTTGGAGAGAGCAGTTAAGACCTGTTCTTTAGAGACACTAGGCGGAGAATAGGTGGTAGGAATGTTTTGGGGTATATGTGGCCGGGACAGGGGGGAGAAGTTTTATTGAACCTGTCCACTAGCAGGTTGGCTATTTCTACTGGTTCAGTACATGTGGTACTATTCACCACAAGAACAAAGCTGAGCTTTTCCTTAAGGTTTTGCCTTATGATTATCC
The DNA here is from genome assembly GCF_019279795.1 of Protopterus annectens. Lineage (NCBI taxonomy): Eukaryota > Metazoa > Chordata > Ceratodontiformes > Protopteridae > Protopterus > Protopterus annectens. The sequence goes on from NC_056731.1 coordinate 1,969,227,151, forward strand.
TTACCAAGAGATGCTAATCTAGATATATAGTTAGCTTTAGAGGACTTTACAATATGTCTTATTTGCCTGCTCAACCTGAGAAGGGTTTGCTTCCAATTCTGAGATCATTCCTTCTTGCTGTTAGACAAGAATTTCTTCCTCTTATTATATAACCTGCCTATGGTGGATGTCCACCAGGCAGGTTTGCTTTTCTTCAGGATCGTGCTTTGATCCTATCAAGAATGACTGAGTCAATACAATTGTATAGATGTTTATACAATGCATCGGTTCTTGCCGACAGTGGAAACAGGAGCTTTAAAGCTATTAATCCCTTCTCGTAAGAGGCTGTAGTTGCCTTTGGAGAAGTTTTTAGCATAATTTCTCCTGGGTGGGGGGTCTGATGCTATTGTTACTTTGAAAGAGACTGATTCATAATCAGACTTCAGCAGGGAGGGCTGCAAACGTCTGGTGGTCCACCATTCTACCATGTTGGTGAGTACCAAGTCTAGAATGTTTGTGCCCCTTGTGGGGGTGCCAGCTATTTGCAACAATGCATTTGTGTTAACAAAGCCCAAGAACCTTTGGGTGAATGTGTTTTTACATGTATAATTTACCCAGTCTATGGACGGATAGTTAAAGTCACCCATAAAAAGGGTGTTTGGTTGTACTTGAGCGACTCAAGTAGATCCAAGTAGGCAGTGTGGATATCATGGTTCATGGAGGGGGATCTGTAGCTGGCAATAACTTGGAGAGGGGTCTTTCCTCTAATTATTTGCACATGGAGTAACTCTAGGGAATCATTCTCTTTAACCAACCTGGAGGTGTATTTATCTTTGATGAATATTGATACTTCTCCTCCTCCTTTAGTTTTCATGCATTTGTTTTGTGGTCTGAATGTGTGGAATGCATTATATCCCAGTATGGCCAGGGTGCTCTCCATAGCCTTGAACCAGGTCTCTGTGAATGCGCAGATGTCTGCATCTTCCAAGGTGAGAAGTGCTTTCACTGAGTACAGTTTCAGATTTGAACTCCTATCGTTTAGCAGCAAAACCTTAACAATGTTTTTTGAAAATGTTGTTTTGTGACATTGCCTAAAAAAGGCACTATGCTGGAGACAAAAGCTTTAGCCAGTAGCCAAAATCCCAGAGGTGACAGGTGAAGACAATATCTGACAAAGCATCATGATCTATCAACCATATCATCCCAGGCTGACGGGCAGTGGATCCCATTAGAATGACACCAGAAACTAAGCCAATTGTTGAAGTCAATCATTTTTTGTCTGTATTGAGGCATCATACTAGGTGAAAGTAGAATGGTGCTTAAGGCTAAGGACATACCTGACAGGGAAACATAATCAGAGAGCTCAGTCATATCTCTCTTCATATAGTACATCTCAAGTCGTTCACACCAACATGGACTATGACAAAGTTATAACTGTGGCTGCTGTTGAGAGACGTGAGTTCATGTGTGATGTGTTGGATCCTGACACCTGTCAGGCAACTGACCCTGACCTTTTCCTTATCCAACCTGGTGAGTAGGACATCTGTGTATCTCACAATGGAGTCACTTATGACGAAAACATTTGATTTTGTGTTTTGCCTTAGGGGCATGTTTGCTGATACAGTGGTCTATGCATTTGTATGCTCATAGGTTCATAGGTACGTACTAGGCTATCGGCCCTGTGGCCTATACAAGCCCAGCCAAAAAGGTACCCTGGCTTTTGCCACCCAAGAAAATAATTTTCCTGTGCCACTGTCGAGAAGAGCCACAGAAGTGATCGCCGGGGTGAATTTCCTACTTCCCATCCAATCATCAAGAATTTTCTTGAAGAGTGCCAATGAGGAGCTTTGTTTGATATAGATAGGTAGTTTATTTCAGAGTATGGGAAGTCTCTGGGACAGGAATCTATCCCTCCGGCATGTTCTGTTTATTGTGGTGACAAGGTTTAGGTCCCTAGAGTGTGCAGCTTGGAGGTATTGGGATTTCTTTAAGTGAAGCATGTCCAACAGTTCTGGGTTTGACATAGCTTTGTATGTTAAGCAGAGATCACCTCTGGGTAGGCGATATGCGATGGAGTAAAGCTGGAGTTTTTGAGACAGTCTGTGTAGGGCATCTTTTTGAGGCCAGTAATCCTCTTTGTGAGGTATTTCTGTGGCCTTTCCGGTTGTTGTAGATGTCTTGTGAGGTACATACCAAAAGGGGCATTGCACTCTATAATGGGCCTAATGAGTGATGAGTAGAGGGGAACAATGACCTCTTTTTTTTCTGGATGAGAAACCTTTTGTGATTAGGTGCGCCGCATAGAAGGATTTCTTGACTACTGTGGCGATGTGATTATCAAAGGAGAGACTACTGTCCACCTGTGTCCCAAGGGCTCTTATCACAGTTTCAGTGTTAAGTATACTACCGCCTATGTTGTAGTTCATGGGTAAAGAGTTTTTACCAAAGGGGATGACAATGCTCTTTTTGGCATTGAGCTTGAGGCCATGGCTTTGACACCAGGCATCTGTCTCAGTGAGGCTCTTTTGGAGGATGTCCACATCGTTAGGAATTTTGATTATGGTTCCTAGTTTGCAGTCATCTGCAAACTTCATTATCCAAAGACCTTCTGTGTTCACCTGTACTTCAGAAAAGTAGATACCAAACAGGAGAGGACCCAGGACTGAACCCTGTGGTACTCCACTTGTCACTGGTCTGAAGTCGGATTTGGAGTCTGCTACTTTCACAGTGTGGGTTCTGTCAGTGAGCCAGTTGGCAACCCATCTTGTGACATAAGGATTTATACCTAGTTTAGTGAGTTTATTTATAATTCCAGAGTGGGGGATGGTGTCAAAAGCCTTGGCAAGATCTAGATGGGTTGTGTGAACCACCTTACCCTCGTCTATGACTTTGGTGACTGCTTCAAAGAAGTCTATCAAGTTTAGGAGACATGATCTGCCTTTTACAAACCTGAACTGGGTGGGGTCCAGAGTTTGGAGATTACCAATGTCTTTGTTTATAAGTCCCATGATGATACGTTCCATGGCCTTGCAGACCAGGCTCATCAGGCTAATGGGGCGGTAGTTACCGGGGTCCGTGTTGGCTCCCCCCTTGTGGAGTGGGATAAAGTCGCTGTGTGCCATTCAGCAAGCACAAAGTCTGATGTGAGGCTATGATTGAACATGGTACTTAGGTGGGGTGCCAGTTCGTTCTATAGTTCATGTAGAACGCAGTCTGGGATGTTGTCTGGTCCCATGGATGCTGTGTTCTTGGCTTTGGAGATTCTGGTTTTTACCTGTCCAGCCGTGATTACATGAACTTTGCATTCTTCCAGTGTAGAGATGGGCTCTTTAGGGGGTGAGGGGGGGGTAATGTTAGCACTGAACCTATCTGCCAGGATGTTGGCAATATCAGTTGGGTCTGTATATTTAGTGCCATTGTGCTGTAACTCAGAGCAGATCTGAGTGTTGCCATTGAGATTCTTGACATAGATATAGAATGCTTTGTGGTTGTCTTTAGAATCAGTGACAATTTTGTTTTTGTAACTAGCTTTAGAGGATTTTCTCAGGGATTGCAGCTTCTTACTGAGGCTGACCAGGGAGCTCCTCCACTCATGGAATTTCACTCTCTTTTGCAACAGTTTCTTCCTTCTGTTGTATAGTTTGTTTATGGCAGGGGACCAGCAGATTGGCTTCCTTCTTTTTGAGGATAGTGTCTTGGTTCTGTTTGGGATAGCACAATCCATGCACTCATGTAAGTGCTTACAAAGTGCAATTGTGTAGGATTCAGTATTCGTAACTGTATTATCCATATGCATGGGTGTCATGAAGTTCACCACTTCTGTCTTAAGAAGCATGAAGTTGGCTTTGGACAAATTTTTTACCATAGTTTCCTTAATGGGGAGTGGGGGCGGGATGTGGATATCTAGGGTAATTAGCTTATGGTTGGATTGTGCCAATGAGGCGTTGACTTTAGATGTGGAGCACCGGTCACTCATGTTGGTAATGACTAGATCTAGGATATTGTTGCCCCTGTTGGGGGTGTGGATAAGTTGATCCAGGGCATTGGAGTTTATGAATTGCAGAAAGCGTTGAGTGAAAGAGTTGGTGCATGAGTAGTTTTCCCAATTAATGGTATGGTAGTTGAAATCACCCATTATTAGGGTGTTTGGTTGAACCCTAATATTTTCCAGTACATCAAGAAAAGAGGAGTGGACATCCTGAGTCATGGTGGGGAATCTATAGCAAGCTACAATTTGGATTGCAGTTTTGCCCAGAGTTAGTTGTACTTGGATAACTTCAGCTGCATTATGCTGAGCAACTAGCCTGGAGGTGTGGATATCCTTAATGAATATGGACACACCTCTGCCTTTGGTGTTCCGGTCCAGGTTACATGGCCGAAAAGTGTAGTATGGGTTATAGCCTGGTAGTGCAGTGGTGCTCTCTGGAGCCTTGAACCAGGTCTCAGTCACTGGACAGATATCGATGTTCTCCATTTTAAGGAGTGCATTTTGAGATTTAGACTTCTAGTATTGAGTAGCATCACCCTCAGTTTTTGCTTGCCTGTTCCTGTTACGGTGGTAAATTTGTCATTTGAACCTTGCCTAAAAAAGGCTCTATAGGGGTGGCAAGAACATTAGCCAGTATCCAGAATCCCAGGGGTGACAGGTGCAGGCCATCTTTGGCAAAGCATCATGGTCTGTCGACCATGTCATCCCAGGCAGACAGATACATGGCAGAATGCTACTCAGGGCTAGGGTCATACCTGCCTGGGCTACAAGATCGGAGAGCTCTTCCATGTCTCTTTTCATGTAATTCAGGGAGGTATGTCTCAGGTCGTTCACACCATCATGGACAATGACAGAGTCATATTTGTACTTGTTGTGGAGTGAAATGAGTGTATGGGTTATGTGGCGGATCCTGGCACCCGACAGGCAGCTGACAGTAAAGTTCTCCTTGTTTAGCCTGGTGAGTGGGACATCAGTGTGCCCAACTATAGAGTCACCTATGACTAGTGTGTTGGGTACGTTGTTTTGCTTTATTGGCTGTGGTTGATGTGTATGTGTACTGTGATTTGTTGGGAATGTATTAAGTGAAGTGTGTTTATGTTTGGGTAGTCTGTGATCTTTAGGTAGGCTTCTACTGAGAATGCCTGTATATGTAGGTTTAGGTGTTGTACGCGTGGATGGTAGAGGATGTGAAATGTGTGAGCTGACAACCTGCTTAGTATCTGATATACTGCTTTGTGAGTGAGGGAGCCTAGATTCTAGATTCTTAATATAGATGCATCTCTCACATATTGAATTTGTGAGAATTAGGAGAAGTGGGTTGTCAGTGTACATGAGGCAATTACTACAGTGCCTCACAATGTCCATGTCGATCAGGTTGGCTGGAGAAATGGTGGGACTTTATCCATTCATGATGTTAGGTGAAGTACTTTGGTCAGTAACAGGGAGGGGACTAGAAGGACAAGGTATGGCTAAAGGACAAGGAAAAGTTTTAAACTGCGAAGCGCTTAATGGATAAGACTTGTGGAAGAACCTTAGAGGATCAGCTGAGAGTCTAACTGGACAGTGAAGCACAACAGCAAGAAACTTCAGATGGAGCACAAGCAGTTGACTAAGGGAAAAGTATCTAAGAGTTCACATCTGTAGTCACCAATGGTATCCTCCACTGTGCAGTAATGCATAGTTATGTGGATGGTGTGCACCACGCAAACTCGAGCTAATGCAGGCAACAAGTAGCAATGAAATTAAATCAATTTCAAACAATCTAACCAATAGTAGAACACGACACTGGGCACTGGGCCAACAATCTCCACTCAGATAGGTCCTTAGCTACACTCTACTCTCACTAAGTTGCAGGGGAGGCCCTCTTTTGAGGAAGAAAGCTAGATCAGTGCTGAGGAACTATAAAAACAGACTGTGTCCAGCAAATCTTTACTAAGTCTATGCTAGATTAAAAGTGTAGGAAATAGCAAAAATACAATAAAATATAGTTAAAAAATAACAGCACACAGTAAAATACAATGCAAGAAGTATAGATCAAGTAAAAATTATACTTTTTTCAGCAGTAGGCAGTGGATGTTTCTGATAACACGGGAGATTGCTTTATGTTAACCTCTAAATTAACCAAAGGGAAAGCCCAAGACTCATTCTAGCAGTTCCCAACTCATATGGGTCCTTGGCTGCAAACCTCTGCCACAAGTGTGCAGGGGGCCTTCTTAATGTAAGATTGCTAGTTTGAGTACTCACATGATACCAAACAGTCTAGATTCAGCAAGCCTGAATCTAGCCTATGCTGTAAAATGCAGAAGCACTAGAAATTCGAAGTGCAGAAAATCACTTTGCAACAGCAAAAAAACTGTTTAAATAAAGCAGCAGTTCAGAAGAATACTCCCAAAAGTGTAGAATACAAAGCTTCCTAATGTAAAATAACTGGTTTGGAGCCCAAATGCTTAAACCAGAACTAAGACACTTTGAGAATAACAGCCATAATAATCCTTCACCAGCAATTCCCATCTCAGAAGGGCAGAGGTTATTCTCTCCTCCCACAAGAGTGCAGACCACAAACCTTCTTAATGTAAAATAACTGGCCTGAAGCCCAAGTGCTTAAACCAAGACTAAGAGGTTTAGAATAACAGTTACAATTTAATCAGGCTACTAGCAAGCAATAATAAATGCAGCAGAATAAATGCAATTAAGTACTTTTAAGAACAAGCAGCAAAAGCAAAATAAAATACGAAGAAACACAAATACAGTAAAATTAGCCGAATAAAGTGCAATCTTTTTTAAGTTAAGTGGAAAAAGAGGAAACAGAAGATAAGTCAAGGTTAAGAAACTTAGTGGGTGGGCCTTCCCAACTGATCTCTCCATACTCAGTAGAATGAAATGAGAGGGGACTTGGAGGAGTGTCCAAAACCAGATTTATAGTGGAGGTTGGCAACTCAAAAGCCACCAAGTTTAAGAATACAACAGTTGGGCAGGTGGATGGGATAAGTAAAATGCAGACAGAGATCAGCAATATTCAGGCAGAGTACAGCAATCAAACCAAACAAACACTCCAGCTAACAAGAGATGCCTCCAAAAAATTCAAGCAGAATGAGAATGCTATTTCTCAGCTCCCCAACTAATTAGGTAATGTTATTCACTGTTTGCAAATGAATTCTTTACTAACTTTTCTAACTTGACCCTAGCCAAGACCTCTTAAAACTCCAACTGAGCAGAAAACTTAAAACAAAACAAATGTAACATAAGAAAAAGATAAAAAATAGAAGTAACTAAACCTTAAATGAAAAACTTCAAAATAAAATGCAAAGATCAGCAGTATTCAGCCAGAGTACAGCAAGCAAGCCAAACAAGCAGTCCAGCTAAATGGTTCATAGATTAGTAATATGCTAACTGCCCTTGTGGGCCATTTTAAGCCTAACCAATTAACTATTTTTTTTAGATTGTTCTGTTTCTCCATAAAAGTGTATACCAACCTCTCACATCATTTTCTCCCTTATATTGCCCTTTTACTGCTTTTCTTGGTTCACAGATTCTTGCTGCTTTGAGTCTACTTTCACTTGCAATCTCTGCTTCACAACATCAGAATTAAACTATGAACTATGCTTTCTTGACTGTAGTCATTTTGTTTTGTTTTGAATGACCTTACTCAAGTGTCCATCTTTTCCTATGTTTATCTTGGTGCCCCTCCTAATGCTTCTTGCAAATGCCTCTGCTGATTTCTCTCTTGTACTGATTTTTACTTCTGCTTTTTCTATCACTTCATCTTGATTTCCCACAGTGACATCTCTTACAGTTTTGGGTATCTGTTGCTTTATCATTGCGACTTACAACTGATAACAAGCAGATTCCTTTTTGCTCTCTAACACAACCAAATTTTGGCTCCTTTTGTAATTTCTATGCCAACTCCCTTCTGATTTGATTTTTATTCCCCTTATCCTGGATTTGACTCTGGATCTTTTTCTGATTGCTATTACATTCATTATCATTGGTTTAAATCAGGGATTAATGCCACAAGATGCAACATTTTTCCATATCTGTCTGAATTCCTGCATGTATAGTGACATGTTATATCCATTTCTGCCATCATGAATGCATATTACCTCAACTTTTTAGATGTTACAGATTTTATGCTTGCACATTAGAGAAAGCTTAACAAGGCAAATCGTGCATCCAGATTACAGCAGAGCTTATTCCTCCCTTCTAAAAATACAGTACATTTCCTAGATTGGTTGTAACACTGACAAATGTTTGATACAGTTATCCTAGATCTCTTTTAAATCACCGTAGCATTCACTTTGGATCGACTAAAAGTGCTTATATGTGATTAGCTCGCAATACTTGCTCACTGCCACTTGTTATAATTGCTAAGTGCCTTAACTCATACTAGTCTGATCCTAGAACATTGCCTAAGACTCCCACCACCCAACTCTATTAAACTGCATAGCCTTACCAAAACCAAAACTAGGGATCCAAAAACTGCAACTTCTCCTGAACCCTAAGCATAGCACTCCCCTAACAGTAAAGTTCAAAGTCACTCCCTAAATTTAAAATTCCATTCTATTCTCCCTAAACCTAAAACCATGGATTACTCCCTAATCATAAAACTACACTCCTGCTCCCTAACCCTAAACACCCCTCCCACTCTCTAAACATAAAATTCTCTTCTTGCTCCCAAATCCTGAAGTCCCTAATAGCCCTCAACCCAAAAACTTCCATTCTGCTCTCTAAATTAAACATCCTGGGTCAGACCCTAAACCTTAATCTCCATCCCAAATGCTGGCTGAAACCCTAGCTTTATATGCACCCCCTCCCACTACCTCCCCACAGCTGCTACACTAAACTTCCCTAGTTTTGCTACTGTGTTGAAGCAAGGTGCTGCAGTTCTACTCTTTCACAGCTGTAGCACCTCACCTAAGCATTTAGTTGGGTTTGAGTGTTAGTAGCTAGCCATGTGAACTACAAGACTGCAAAGTCCCTGGCTTTGAAATAGTGATACTTGAGCAGCTGGAACATAGGTGCTTGAAGTAGTTCTTTCTTTTTAGCAGTGTGATCCACCCCCCCCCCATCTGTAACAGATTAATATATAACATAATGCTTTTGTTTCACAGAAAAAATGCAATTCTTACTGCAGTTTTAGTCTTGGTAGCAGTCAATTATTGTATTACTAGGCAAATCTTTTTAAACCCATCTGCTGTTAAAATTTCTAACATATTTGCTTAACACTTGTGTCACAAAAGGAGGTACTGCCAGCACAGCTAGTGGAATTTTGTAAATAAGCATGTCATATGTGAATATCAAAATGATTCTTATGCTTGTGTTACAAATGTATTAGAACTGCATGTTGTCTGTTTATCAAACTGCTGCTACAGACGTGTGTGTTGAAAGGGTTTGTAAAGTTTTGAGCTTAAGGATGTATTCACAGTCTACCCTACCGGAAAAGAACAGAAATGTATATGCACTATTGTAACTGTGTAAATGCATATATTTTAATAGTGGAAACTGGAACATAGAGGGTTAACTTGCAAAACTTCAAAAAATAGCTGAAATTAAATTATTTTATAACTGCGTCATAAAATATGCTTTCAATGAAGTAAGGAGATGAAGCAAAGAGACAGGATGTCTAAAACTAGGGAGCCTTCTACATTGTCTTGTGTTTTATTATTTTATGTCTTTCAGCAGATGCAAATATTTGAGGGCTATGTTTTCACAAGTAGATGCTAAAGGCTGACAGTTTCTAGCAATGGGGATTTAGCTTGGGAACTAAAGTCAGATGACAAGAAGTGATGTCATCCTGCAAGCTAACCCAGCAGTAATATTTGAGATATTAATTTAAGAACTCTCTGAGAGAGACAGGACATTTTGTATTTTGTCTTTGACCTGACAAGAACATCTACTCACCGCATCTGCTTGCTCTGTATGTAAGTTAACTAGGGTACAGTAATTTCTCTTAGATACAGCCAGAAATATAGTGAAGTAGAGCTTAGATGTTTTCTTTATTTATTTGAGACTGTCCTGTAATGTTGTTTTAAATATTTCCTGTGATTTTGAACTCTGGTGCAACTAATTATTTAATGAGTATTTCTTGTTCTTTTATTATTCATTATTAAATATGTTTAAGCCTATCATTGTTGCTGACATTTGTGAGACATATTTAAGTTCTGAAAGTACTTGCATATTTACTTGGTGACACTGTGTACCACTCCTAATTGACTTGCTCTTGGTCAAACTACCACTTGGATTAATATTAACATTACACAGTAAGATTGGAAACACTTTGTTAAGGGCCTTAAAGTGGCTGATGAGTGGCTGGTAGCGGTCAAAACTACCTTGTAACCTGGGCAGAAGGGGGCACAGCTACCAAACCTGTGCCAGTCTTTCCCAGGTGTGTGTGTGTGTGTGTGTGTGTGTGTGTGTGTGTGTGTGTGTGTGTGTGTGTGTGTGTGTATGTGTGTGCATGTCAGCTACTTGGGCAGGGACAAGAAACACTGGTTGGACAGAGAGGGTGCTGGAGGCCTTGGCTTGGCCACTCAGCTGAGATCTCAACTCTATAGCTGTGCCAGTGGGGAGTCTTACTGGGGATCTTGAGAAAGAGGGAGAAACCATCCCCAGACTGACAGTGGTCTCTGTGCACTCTTACAGGAAATTGCACTTTACTGTGTGTGTACGTGTCATCCTCCCATTGTGTACATCCCCCACTGTTGCTAGTGGTGAGGATTGAGGCTCCTTGATTACTAGGCCAGTGGGTGGTGTCACAGCTTGTTAGGAGATTCATTTTACAGCATTACAACATGATTTATTCCATGTTTCTGTGCATTTAACAGTTTATACACAATGAACAGCCACTTATGAAACATTACCAGAAAAAACAGGCATGAGTGCTGTGACTACCAGCAACCAAAACAGGAAAGCAGCAATCAGTCACTTAGGAACAGTAAAAAATGGAGCCCAAAAACTCATATACAGTGGATATAAAAAGTTTACACACCCCTGTTAAAATGCCAGGTTTTTGTGATATAAAAAAATAAAACCACAATAAATCATTTCAAAACTTTTCCCACCTTTAATGTGACCTATAACTTGTACAATTCAATTGAAAAAATATAAAAAATAAAAAACGTACAATATGCTGGTTGCATAAGTGTGCACACCATTACACTATTAAACTAATACTTAGTTGAAGCACCTTTTGATTTAATACAGCATTCAGACTTCTTGGTTACACACTTGCCATTAATTAAAGAGACTCTGATTAACCCCAAATAAAGTTCAGCTGTTCTAGTAGGATTTTCCTGACATTTAAACATTTGCCTTCTACAGCAAAAGCCATGGTTTGCAGAGAGCTTACAAAGCATCAAGGGATCTCATTGTTGAAATGTATCAGTTAGGAGAAGTGTACAAAAACATTTCCACAACATTGCTATACCATGGAACACAGTGAAGACAGTCATGAAAAAGTGGAGAAAAATATGGGACAGCAGTGACATTGCAAAGAACTGGACGTCCCTCCAAAATTGATGGAAAGACAAGACAAAAACTGGTTAGGGAGGCTGCCAAAAGACCAACAGCAACACTGAAGGAGCTGCAGGAATTTCTGGAAAGTATTGGTTGTGTACTACATGTGACAACAATCTCCCATATTCTCCATATGTCTGGACTATGGGGTAGGGTTGTTAGACAGAAGCCTTTTCTTACACAAAAAAACACCCAGGCCCAGCTAAAATTTGTAAACCAATACATCAAGGTTCACAAAAGCATGTGGGAAAATGTGTTATGGTCTGATGAGACCAAGGTTGAACTTTTTTGCCACAAATCCAAAAGGTACATTTAGCTCAAAAACAACACTTCGCATCGCCAAAAGTACACCAACCCACAGTGAATCATGGTAGTGGCAGTATCATGCTTTGGGGTTGCTTTTCTTCAGTTGTAAATTGGGCTTTAGGCAAGGTGGAGGGAATTATGAACAGATCCAAATACCAGTCACTTATGGCCCAAAACCTTTGGGCATCTGCTAGAAAGTTGAAGATGAAGAGGAATTTCACCTTTCATCACAACAATGACCCCAAGCCTACATCCAAATCAACAAAAGAATGACTTCACTGGAAGAAAATTAAAGTTTTGGAATGGCCCAGCCAGAGCCAGTCCTAAATCCAATACAAAATATGTGATGTGACTTGAAGAGAGCTGTGCACAAGAGATGCCCCCACAATCTGACAGATTTGGAGCACTTTTGCAAGGAAGAGTGGGGAAATATTGTCAAGTCAAGGTGTGCCATTCTGATAGACTCTTACCCAAGAAGATCAAGTGCTGTAATTAAATCAAAAGGTGTGTATTAGTTTAAAGTCATGCACACTTATGCAACCAGCATATTGTACATTTTTTTTATTTTTTATATTTTTTCCTCTAACAGATTTGTTTGTTTTTCAAATGAATTGCACAGGTTATCGGTCACATTAAAGGCGGGAAAAGTTTTGAAATGATTTATTGTGGTCTTATTTTTTTATAACACAAAAACCTGGCATTTTAACAGGGATGTGTAAACTTTTTATATCCACTGTAATTTAATAGCCAGATGTTCCAAAAACAAAAACACATAAAAACATACACCAAGCAGTTCAGTGCTTTCATTTCACACACAACAGGAACTTCATCAGAACTATTTGCTATTTCCTCTCTTAATTTTACTTTTAGTTTTCAACATGTGTTTAATATTACTCACTGTTCTGTACACAAACCTAAGTTTGTTCCCCACTAACTGTGTGAAGCCTTCATTTTCTAATTCTTCTCAATTAATTTTGAACCCTTGTACTACCTAACTTGTACTGCAAAGCCAATGCCCTACAAAAAATACTCTCTTTTTAAATGCTGGAACCACTTTCCCCAAAGGAGTACTGCTGTAAATTAAATATAATGAACCAGCTCCTAAAAGCGGACTAAATTTTCTTCTCCTAAGATCACTAATTTCCTTACTCATGTTGTTCACCAATTTACATAGATAGCCCCTTTCATGAAGCATTTTTTTCCAACTTTTTTTTTTGGCTTCATATGTTGAGCTTTTCGAAACCATTCAGGATCACCTAATAAACTGTCCTTAACTAGCCCTTTCTTCATCACAAAGGGGTGCAAACTATTATACTATACGTAATAGTCACTAAAGGTGGGTTTGATCTGTAGATTTTAGAACTAACCCCCATTAATATTAGACATATAAATGTCCAAGTAATTAACTTCCTCATCTCTAGCTCTTTCTCAACAATCTGTCTAGGTGCAAACATCATCAGTCGTGCTACATCCTGATCTGAATTAAAACTGCTCATCTCCCATCTAACATTGTACTACTCTGCATATCCGTTTATCAATCATCCTCTCCAGAACTTTCATGCAGTGTGATAGGAGTTTGATGTCCCTGTTCTGCCCACAGTTGTGGGTGTCTCCTTTGTTCTTGTACACTGGCATTAGTATGCTTATTCTCCAGTCTGGGATATGCCTTTTTCTCCACACTGCTAGGAGTACCTTCAGATGCCATTTCTCCCATATCTAACACAGCATCTTTATCACATCTGCTGTGACCTCATCTGAGCCTGCTGCTTTCCCCGACTTCATTTTCCTTAGTGCTGTTCTTACTTCTTCTAGGGTGGGCTCCTCTTTTTCTCTCATTGTAGACTGTTTCTGGGGCAGTACAGTTTCTGTGGGCTTTTCTTCATTCAGAAGCTGCTGGAAATACTCATTACATCTGCCTTTGATGTATTGTGAACTCATGAGCAGGTTGTTGCTGGCATCTCTTATGAAGGGTGTCTGACTATCTTTTTTTATCTTTCTTTCTTTGCCTTGCAACCTGATATACTTTCTTTGTGGCACCTACTGAGTCATTTTCCGATGAGCTGGTAGACTGCCTCTGATGCCCTGTTCTTTGCTATTGCATTTTCTTTCTTAGCCTCATCATTAGCCAGCCAGTATTGCTTCCTAACCTGGTCAGTATTTTCTGTCTCCCACTTTTTCCTGCACTCCTTCTTTCTTTTGATGACTTCCTGGACTTCTGCATTCCACCACCCGCTTTCCTTAACTACCTTATTTCCATACCTGGCTCAGCCACATATCAGTTCTGCAGTCCTCACACATGATCTTTTGAGATGTTGCCATTCTTCTTCAACTCCACCTATTTACTTCTCTTCTTGGGGTGCTAGAGCCCTGAGTAATTCCTTTAACTGTTGCACTTTCCCTCCAGTCTACTTCCAGCTCTTCAGCCTTGTCTCTGTTGACCTTAGAACCTTCTCTGGCCACTGCTTGCAGGTGATTGCGGCAACTAGTGGTTTATGCTGTGAGTTGACTGTTTCACTGGGGTTGGTTTTGCAATCATTGATTCTACCCCATTTTTCTTTACATACTAGAAGAAAGTCTACCTGAGTTGCATGTTGACCACTCTTGTATGTGATCTTGTGATTGTCTGTCTTTCTGAACCATGTGTTAGCTACTATCAATCTATTTGACAGACAGAAGTCTAGAATGGCCTCACCTTCTTTATTCCTATTGCCACACCCATGTGCACCCAGGCAGTCCTCATATCCTGTTCTCTCTGTCCCGATATGTGCATTCAAGTCCCCATTATCAGATGTTATGTGTTAAAAAGTCACAACTTAAAAGAACTTCATGAAAAAAGTCTTACCTTCTTCTTGGGGGATGCACATCAGTCAAAAAAAATTATATATATATATATATATATATATATATATATATATATATATATATATATATATATATATATTATTCTCCCAAACATCATCCTTATGTCTAGCAAGTATATCCCAGAAGTCCTTAATAATATATGTGTTTTTACTAGCTATAGGTTTAAGGATTCAGTCTCTGTAAGTTGCAAGGTGATATGTCTTAGAATTCCTAGTTGCAACAATGGGCCTAAATGGAGTTTGTAAAACATCTTTATGAACCTTAGGGATCCCAAAAGTAGTAGGAATTAAAAGTCTAGGATTCCTATGAAAATCGTATAGCACAGGATTAACAGTGCCCTGCAATAAGCAATCTTCAAGATAGAAATCAGCTTTGTTAAAAGCAATTTTCACCTTGTTCCTCAAATTTTGCAAGTACACTTCCTTATCTTGCAATAATTTAAACATACAGGTTGTATAATCAATACTATCCAAAATTACTATCCTCCACCTTTGTCTGATTTCATGATTCATAAATTCCTGTCACCCTTAATGTTATTCAAAAGTTCCCTCTTTTATTTATTGAGATTAATCTTAATAAATATAATATATTTCCTATGCATTTGGCAAATATCATGAACACAAATATTCTCAAAAGTTTGAATTAAAGGATGTAAAACTGGATTAAAGATACATTTTCCCTAATATCTGTGCTCACTTCACAGGCATCAAAAGTATTGTTAAATGATTATTGTTTTATGTATTAACATTTTAATAATTAATTTTTACAAATCTGTTAATTTTTCAAGAAAGACAACCTGCAACTTTTATGTTGATTAAATGTATATATATTGCTTTAAGTGGGATAGCTCTGGAAGCAGCAGTTTCTATATAAGGAGGTCACAATCAATTAATTTACTTCTGGTGAAGTTCCTGTTGTGTTTGGAATGAAAGTGCTTAACTCCTTTGTGTATGTCTTTATGTGTTTATGTATTTAGAACATTTGACTATTAAATTATACCATTTTTAAATTTTTTTGGCTCCATTTTTACCATTACATGCCTTATGGGCTTCTGGATACTGGCCAAGGCTCTTGCCACTCCTATAGTGCCTTTTTTAGGCGATAATTCAAAGACCAAATTACCACCGTAACAGCTACAAACAAATACAATCTGAGGATCATGCTGCTCAAGGCTAGAAGTCTATCTCAAAATGCACTCACTCAAAGCACTCCTTAAAATGGAGAACATCGACATTTGTGCTGTAACAGAGACCTGGTTCAAGGCAGCACAAAGCACCCCTGCACTACCAGGCTATAACTCATTCTACAACTTTTGGCCCCAGAACTTGGACCGAAGCTCCAAAGGCAGTGGTGTTTCCATATTCATAAAGGATGTGCACACCTCCAGACTGGTAGCCCAACATAGCGCATCAGAGATACTTCAGGTGCAGCTAACCTTGGGTAAGACAGCGATTCATGTTGTAGTCTGCTATAGGTCTCCAACCATGTCCCAAGACACACTCCACATTCCTAAGCATCCTGGAGAATATTAGGGTCCAACCTAACACTCGCTTACTAGGCGACTTCAACTACCCCTCCATTAACTGGGTAAACTACTCATGTACCAATACACTTGCTCAATGTTTCCTGGAGTTCATTAATTCCAATGCCTTGGACCACCTCATTCTTACCCCCAACAGAGGTAGAAAAATCCATGACCTGGTCATTACTAACATGGGCGACCATTGCTCTACAGCAATAGTCAGCTCCTCCCTGGTTAGATCTGACCACAAACGAATCACCTTGGAAATCCACATACCTCCCATCCACCCCTCACCCACAAAGGTAACTACCATGAAAAACTTCTCCAAAGCTAACTCTGGGCTCCTAAAAACAGAAGTGGCTAACTTCATGGCATCCATGCAAATAGTGAATAGTTGCATGACTGCAGAATCATACACCAATGCACTGTATGAACACGTACACAAATGCATGGATCTCACCATACCCAATAGAACCAAGAGGCGCTCCTTCAAAAAAAGGAAGCCAATCTGGTGGTCCCCTGCCATAAACAAACCCTACAACAGAAAGAGGAAACTGATGCGGAATAAGGTGAAGTCCCAAAACTGGAAAAACTCCCTTATCAGCTTCAACAAAAAGTTGAGATCTCTCATCAAATCCTCTAAAGCTAGCTATGAAAACAGAATTGCAGCAGACAGTAAAGACAACCACAAGGCCTTCTATATTTATGTAAAGAATCTCCATGGCAATACCCAGATTTGCTCTGAGCTACTGCACATTGGTACCTCTTATACTGAGTCAACAGATATTGCCAGTATACTGGCCGACAGATTCAGTGCCAACTTTACCCCTCCTCCCCCAAAGGACCAATCACAATACCAGTAGATTGCCAGGCACCAAGTATTACTGTTGCACAGGTTAAAACAGCACTGTCTAAGGCCAAGAATACAGCTTCTATTGGGACGTGGCAATATCCCTGGTTGTGTTCTACATGAACTACAAAGTGAACTGGCACCTCACCTGTGTGTCCCGCACAATCACAGCCTCACCTCAGGCTTTGTCCCTACCAAATGGCACACTGCTACAGTCATCCCTCTCCACAAAGGAGGAGTGACTGCAGACCCTGAGAACTATCACCCCATTAGCCTGACGAGTCTGATATACAAAGCTATGGAACGCATCATTATGGACCTAATAAACAAGGATACAGGGAATCTCCAAACTCTGGATCCCACACAGTTTCGTTTTGTAAAATCTCCAAACTCTGGATCCCACACAGTTTTGTTTTGTGAAATCTCCAAACTCTTGATCCCACACAGTTTGGTTTTGTGAAGGATAGATCATGCCTGCTCAATTTGGTTGACATCTTTGAGTCAGTCACCAGAGCTGTGGATGAAGGCAAGGTGGTTCATACAGCCTACCGTGATCTGGCCAAGGCCTTTGATACCATTCCCCACTCAGGAGTCAAAGAAAAAAATCAATAAGCTTGGCATCAACCCCTATATCACTAGGTGTGTTGCAAACTGGCTCACAGATAGAACCCACAGTGTGAAAGTAGCTTAATTTAAGTCAGACTGCCGACTAGTCATGAGTAGAGTCCCACAGGGTTTGGTTCTGGGTCCTCTCCTGCTTGGTATCTACTTCTCTGAAGTCCAGGCCAACACAATGGGATTCTGGCTGACAAAGTTTGCAGAAGATTGCAAGTTGGGAGCTATTATTAACTCCCCAAATGACGTTGATGTCCTACATTATGGCCTCACTGAGACCAATGACTGGTGTCAGAACCATGGCTTTAAGCTCAATGCCAAAAAAGGTGTCATCATCCCTTTGGAAAAAAAACAGTTCCCATGAATTACCACAGTGATGATAGTCCACTGAACACAGAAGGTATTATAAGAGATCTGGGAACACAGGTTGGCAGCAACCTCTCTTTTGATCACCACATTGCCACTGTGGTCAGAAAGTCATTTTATGTGGCACATCTCATTACTAAGAGTTTTGCATCCAGGAAGAAAGAGGTCATTGTCTCCCTCTACTCTTCCCTTATAAGGCCAATCATCAAGTACAATGCCCTTTTTGGCATGTACCTCACTAGACACCTGCAACAACTGGAGAGGTTGCAAAAGTACCTCACAAAGAGGATCCTAGGCCTTAAATACTTGTCCTATATGGATACACTCAAAAATTTCCAACTATTCTCTGTCTCATATTGCCTACTTAGAGGCGATCTCTGCTTGACTTACAAAGCCATGTCTGACCCAGCTCTGTTAGAAATCCTACATCTAAAGAAATCCCAACTCCTCCACACCACATGCTCTAGAGACCTCAACCTCATTACCAAAATTAACAGAACATGCTGGGGGGACAGGTTCATAACCCAGAGACTGCCCATGCTATGGGACAGACCTCCCATACATGCCAAGCAGAGCACCTCGCTGACACTCTTCAAGAGAAATCTTGATGAGTGGATGGGAAGCAGAAAATTCACCCTGGGGATAACTCCAGTGGCTCTACACGACAGAGGCACTGGGAACTAAGGTCAGGTGGCACTATGCCAGGGTAATCCCATGGCTAGGCTTGTAAAGTCCCCAGGGCCATTAGCCCAGTACACACCAATGAACCTATGAGCCTATGAGTGACTGAGTACTGTTTTACTGTTTCATTTATGAAATGCTATTGTTTATATCTCACAAGTTATATCAGCCCTGAGTAACAATTCTTTCTTAAGCTTTTTAAAGAAAAAGGTTCTAAAGTTGCTGTTAGTAACAGGTTACTATGCATTAATTAACATCAGCTGTAGAGACTTTTTAATTGATTAATTGTATCTGCATTGCTATTTAAGTTAAGAGCAATGAGTTTTTATTTGTCTGAAGAAGCGGTGTGGGGAACATCGTGAAAGCGCTTAGTCTACTTGGAATAAATACGTTTGTTTTTATACCTCCTGATTTGGTGTTTGCCTACTAAGTTTACTGCTTAGTACGATTTACAGTGATTTGTGTTCAGTGTTTGCACTCGGCCTTCCAGACTGGTGCTCTTCTATTTCTTGGGAACCTTTATGTCATCTAGGGATTTTGTCAGCATATATATATATATATATATATATATATATATATATATATAGATAGATATATAAAGAGAGAGAGAAAGAGAGAGAGATATGTTGTGCTTTCCTCCTGCTTACATACAGTGTCTACCCTTCAGAAGATCCGCTGTACACACAAACTGCTCATTATAGGACATTGAAATAAAGCAAACTGCAATATTACTTATACATCTTAAAATAAATTCATACCACTGATGAAAATATCATGTTACAATGTACAAAACCATTTATAATGATTTTTTTTGTAATTTGCTGTTTTAGATGAAATGATTTTCAGAGTTGAGTTTTCAATGAAATGATATGCACCTCTATATATATATATATATATATATATATATATATATATATATACATATATATATATATATATATATATACAAACACATACACACACACACACACACACACACACACACACACAGACACACACACACACACACACACACACACACACACACACACACACATATATATATATATATATATATATATATATATATATATATATATATATATATATATATATATATGGCTCTACTTTGTTTCACCTAACTTCCAATTCACTGACTCCCATTTCACTGAGACCAAATGACTGAAATTTCATTTCACTGACACTTCATTTCACTGACAGTTCATTTGACTGACAAGTATTATTAGCAAGAAAATGGAATATGCCCCTTCCCCACTGTAGTGCGACCTGGAGTTAGAATCTATAGTTGGGGCACAGCCCCACAATGGGGGTGTGGGGTGCAGCCCCCACTTACTTTTATTTTACTAAGCAATATTATATCAAAACTTAACAATATCATATGAAAGGAAGTGGGGCTCGCACCCCAACTATATATTCTAACTCAGGGTCACACTACAGTGGGGAAGGGGCATATTCCATTTTCTTGCTAATAATACTTGTCAGTCAAATGAACTGTCAGTGAAATGAAGTGTCAGTGAAATGAAATTTCAGTGAAATGGGTCAGTGAAATGAAATCAGTGAATTGAAGTTAGGTGAAACAAAGTAGACGAAAAATGCCCAGGGAAACAAACAATCTGATAAATGATCAGAAGATTTTGAAGAAAGAAAGAAAAAGGGGGAATGTTTTAAATGCGGAAAAAAAGGACATTTAGCAAGGGATTGCAGGCTAAATAAAAAGGTGACTACAGAAAATAAGGAGGATGAGGAATGATTATATAATAGTCAGGAATCACTGAATGAGAATAAACAGGAAAAGGCAAATGCAAATGTGATTGCAAGGGTAGAAGATGTGACAGAAGGGGTAGAGGAAGTACATGAATTTGTAGATGTTGACGAAAATGAAATTTTGGACTTAGCGTTATTAAGCCTAGAGCTCTACTTAGCAGACACAAAACCGAAAGTTACACTTCTAGTAGAGGGGAGGGAAGTCAAATGTTTGTGTGGCTCAGGGGCTTCACGGACCCTGATACATCCTTCCAAATTACCGGAAGATTCAGAATCACCAGATTATATACTAGTGAAAGCAGCTAATGGACAGCTGTATCGGGAGCCACTCTCCCATGACATAGCAATAGCAGACCCCATTTCAGGAATGACCCAGAAAAGTAAAATTGTGGTTTCTGAAAAATGCCCAGTAAATCTCTTGGGCAGAGACTTAATGCAGATATTTGGCATAGCTGTAGTTCCAACCATGCAGGGTATGGAAGCACAGCGACAAATGGATACTTTTGTGGTGCGACAGGCGGGTGAGGCATATTATTGGTACAGCCAGGACTTGGTTACGACTGGTCCAGGGGCAGTAACCAAAGAACTGATGAATGTAGCCATCAGTAAATCCCCCTCCTTTGACAATGACAAACAACATTTGTTGCATTGTACTCTATATTACTGTAATAGACCAGGACCTGATAAAGAATATGAACAAGAATTGTTTCAAAACCATGCAAACAGGCTAGTGTTACAAAACTTGTACTGGGACACAGAAGGAAACAGTGTAGTAAGCTGTTCATTGCCCCTGGAATTTTTAGCACTTTACAAATCTAATTGATTGCCACATGTTAGTTTAACCAAAAATAGAAGTTTGAAATGGGCAGACTTAGGAGAAAAAGTCACAAGGTAGGAAAACAGACAGAATTAGACCTCTCCAAACAAGGAGTACAGAAGCAGAAATTGAACTGGATAACACAGACACACCCAGCTGTGCACTCACAGGCTATTGAGAATAGCTGAGTATTACTCTTATTGGAAGAAGAGGAAAAAGCCTTGCAAAACATACCAGAGACTCTCTGGTCAACAGGGAAGTCAGATGCAGGGCTTATTTGAACAGCAGGACCAGTTACAATTATGCCAAAATCAGCATTTAGACCTCAGAAAAGGCAGTATCCCTTGAGGAAGGATGCAGAGATAGGGATCAAACCTATAATAGCAGCCTTACTCAAGGAAGGAGTCCTGATAGAATCACCTGATTCACCATGTAATACACCCTTATTTCCTGTTAGGAAAGCAAATGGGGAGTGGTGTATGGTCCAAGATTTGCAAGTTGTGAACAATGCAGTTATACCCAGGGCACCAATGGTGCCAGATCCGCACACTCTATTGAATGACTTAAAACCTCAGCAACAGTATTTTTCTGTGGTAGATATTAGTAATGCATTTTTCTCAATACCGATACACCCTGACAGCCAACATTGGTTTGCATTTACATTTCAGAGGAAACAGTATACATATACGAGATTACCACAGGGATATTGTGAAAGTCCAACAATATTTGCACAAGAAATAGCAAGCAACCTGGCGGGATTTATCCCACGGAAAGGTAGTCAGATTTTACTTTACGTAGACGACATTCTGCTGGCAGCCCCCACCCAGCAAGAATGTAGAGAGGATACTATAGCATTATTACAATTCTTAGCTACTCAAGGACACAAGGTGAATAAAAATAAACTACAACTTTGGAGAAAGAAAGTTAAATACCTGGGATATGTAATATCCAAAGAAGGCAGAATATTAGATGAAGACAGAAAAACAGCAATATTACAAGCACCCAGACCAACTACCAAGAAGGAAATGATGTCCTTCCTGGAAACTACTAACTTTTGTCGGAGTTGGATACCAAATTATGCTTTGGAATCTGCTCTACTGACTAATTTGATATTCAAAAAGCCAATGGCAGCACAGAATTTATTACAGTGGACACCAGAAGCAGAAGCAGCTTTCTGCAGGTTAAAACAACTAATAGCATCATCCTTAGTTTTAGGATTACCAAACTATCATAAGCGATTTTTCCAAACTGTAGACTGTAAGCAAGGTTATATGACATCAGTGTTGACACAGCAACATTGGGACAAACAACGCCCCATAGCTTACTATTCATCACAGTTAGACCCAGTAGCGCGATCCCTGCCCCACTGTGTACAAGCAGTAGCTGCAGCTGCAATGGCAGTGCAGGCTTCGGCCTCAGTAGTGTTGTTCCACCCTCTCACATTGAGAGTGCCTCATGCAGTCGCAATTATTTTACTGCAAGAAAAAGTAGCATATCTTTCTCCTGCTAGACATCTTTCCTGTATGACTATACTGTTGAGCCAACCTCATATGACAATTGAAAGATGCACAACTTTGAAAACGTCAGCCTTGCTCCTGACCCCTGCAGATGGCAAACCACACTGCTGCCTGCAGGAGATTGAGCAAAAGACATTACCTAGACAAGACCTTACAGATGTTCCCTTGGATGATGCCGAGGTGACATACTATGTGGATGGCTCGTGCAGGAGGGGTCCTACAGGACAGACTCTAGTGGGGTATGCAGTCGTTTCTGATACCGAGACTTTAGAAGCAAAATCTTTACCACACAACTTATCTGCACAAGCAGCAGAATTGATTGCCTTGACAAGGGCATGTACCTTAGCAGAAGGTAAGAAAGTGAATATTTTTACTGACAGTCAGTATGCTTTTTCTATTGTACATGTTTTTGCGCAGCAGTGGAAAAATAGAGGAAAGATAACATCTACTGGTAAACCAATTAATCATGCGCAATTTATTTTAGATTTATTAGACTCCATTCAGTTACCTCAAAAAGTAGCTATTTGCAAATGCGTAGCTCATACCAAGCAACAGGATAGAATTTCAAAAGGTAATGTGCGGGCTGATACAGCTGCAAAACAGGCAGCTTCAGACTCAGAAGCTTTTCTTTTGAGTGAGGAATTACAACCCTCTGAGATTTTAGATTTAGAAATGTTGAAAACAATGCAGACACTTACTACAAATGTAGAAAAACAGAAGTGGATAAAACGAGGAGCAATTCTTGAAAAGGGACTGTACATCTCCAAGGAAAAGAAACCAATTCTGCCATCTAACTTGTTTAGATATGCAGCTTTGTTGAGCCATGGGCAGAGCCATGTCTCAACAGGGGGAATGGTACAGTTAGTGAATCGAGTGTTTAAACGTATAGATTTACAAACTATACAAAACAATTTTGTGCAGCATGCCATGTTTGTAACAAGCATCATGCACAAGGGGAATTGAAGCCTAAGCAAGGGAGTTTCCCTACACCACCGTATCCGTTCCATACTATTTGTATGGATTTCATAGAACTGAATAAATGTGAGACTAAAAAGTATTGCCTTATCATTATAGATATGTTTTCCAAATGGGTGGAAGCTTTTCCAACTAAAAATCCAGATGCAGCTACTGTTGCAAAGGTCCTTGTTAAAGAAATTATACCCAGATTTGGCATACCGGAAAAGATTTATAGCGATAACGGTACACATTTCGTGAACCAAACAGTGCAACAACTTAGTCGCTATTTCGGAATATCGTTAAAAAATCACTGCGCATACCACCCCAATCTGCAGGATTAGTAGAGAGGCATAATGGGGTATTGAAGAATAAACTTAGGAAATTGATGAGTGAGACACAAAAGAACTGGGTGCACTGTATGCCTCTGGCACTGTTGAGCATGAGAACTGTTCCAAATGCAAAGGGATTGACTCTTTTTGAAACTTTGTTTGGGAGGGCATATTATACACCTCAGTGGAAACCTCTCATGTCTGCAGAGCAAAAGGCTGACAGTTCACTTGCAGGGTATATGAGACGATTTTTGAATAACAAACTTTTGCAGTTAAATTCTGTTTCAGATAAAGAGCAACCGAAATCGGAAGCAGCAGTAGCCCCAGGCACCTGGGTCTGGGTGAAGATTGTGAAGAAAAAG
Organism: Protopterus annectens; assembly: GCF_019279795.1. Classification (NCBI taxonomy): domain Eukaryota; kingdom Metazoa; phylum Chordata; order Ceratodontiformes; family Protopteridae; genus Protopterus; species Protopterus annectens. The sequence continues at coordinate 1,969,251,578 of NC_056731.1, forward strand.
AACTGGAGTTCTCCAAAGTGGGAAGGGCCGTACCAGGTACTACTGTCGACACCCACTGCAGTGAAGATCGTGGAGCGAGCTTCTTGGATTCTTTTGACACACTGTAAACTGGTTAAAAACTTTGAATTGGACAAAAACCTTGTTACTGTTATACAACGAGAAAATAATGGCCAGGTATAGAGTGAATAGAGACATTGAGCAACCTCAGAAAACTTGCATGATCATTTTGATAGCTATGCTAATCACATTGTTCTTTTTGTTGTGGCCACTCCTTTTTCCTGCCACAAAAGTTGAACTGATTAAGCGTGCTGGGCCAAACATAGACTGGCATCCGAACTTTAACACTTATCAGGCAATTACACGTGTGTATGCTGAGACTTTTAATGTTTCGAACTGCTGGGTCTGCACGGCCATACCAACAGCATAGGGGGGTTTATTGATGGCTGCTATCCCCCTGGGGGTCAATGAGACCTGGGAAAATCTGGTTTTTGATACAGTTGCTATTAAAGCATATGATAAAGTAGCACTGTATTTGCCTGTAACACAGAAAGGAATTGTATGTTTTTAAAAAAATGATACCATCCAAGTGGGATGGAGCAAGTGTAATGTCACTGTACAGTATAAATGTTATACAAAAGCAAATAATTTAGGTGGATCTTGTAGTACAGATTATAACTCATTTCTTAAATCTATGCATAAGACTCTTGATCAGGTACAACATAATCCTGTACTTTTTAAACAGTTATCAGTAATAGATAGGAAAATGTTTCATGCAGGGCAGTCATTTCGTAACAAAGTAACAACTAAAGTAGAGGACTGTTATTTTATGTGTGGTAAAAAAGCATATAAATGGTTACCTGAGAATTGGTCTGGCAGTTGTTTTTTGGGATACCTGATCCCGGCCATATGACACACACTGCAGTTTTGCCTCAGGGAAGTATTCAAAACACCCGAGATGTAACCAAAAAGACTGTTAAGAAACCTGAGAATCCAGTGGGACAGATCGAAGCAGACTGGAAAGACCACCATAATGTGGGAACCAAACTTGCGCACATGGACTTGAGTGATGCTGTCATATCTTGGGCAGGCATATTACCTGCATATGGCACAGTTAAATCAATTTGGGAGCTGCGAAAACTGTCCAAACTTCTCGAAGTAATGAGTAATGCGACTTTTTCTGCTCTTGAACTGATAACTGATGAACTGAATGCCATGAGAACTGTAGTGCTCCAAAACCGAATGGCTCTTGACTTCACCCTAGCGGCGAGGGGTGGGATGTGCACTTTAATCAAAGAAGAATGTTGTGCGTTTATTCCTGATCATCAGCATGAGATTAACGATCATCTTGAGGTGATTCAGCAAGTGTCGGCCATGACCAAACCAGGCCCAAACCCTCTGACAGACTTTTTCCAGAATGTATTTGGGGGGTGGGGTTCCATCCTAATGAACATACTGATTGTCATTGGAGTAGGATTACTCCTAATAGGACTTTGTGTTTGTTGTGGAATCCCCTGCATGAAGAAATTGATAAAAGAATTCATAGACATATCAGTATCTGAGACTATGTATCAAAGTACTGAATTTGAAGAGTTGTTAGAATGTGAAACACTTTCATAAAAGTTTTAAACTAAATTACTTTCTTAACCGCAAATCCTGATTGGAAGAGGTTAGGAAAAGAAGCAAATTGTTTATTCTTTTTTGAAAATAGAATTAAAAAGTATTAACAGGAGGGAAATGTTAGAAAAATATGCATTAATGTGTGTATGCTTAAATGCTAATTAATAGTCAAAAGAATTAACACGTTTTTCATTCTATTTTACATGCACTGTCATATATAAATTGAGTTTCATATGAGACTGAAAAAGATGCTTTTTGAAAACTACAGTATGCTTTCTGAAACTTGCAAGATGCTCTCTGACCTACTAATTGCTAGCACAGCATTATTCATGTTTATTCCTTTTGGAAATGTACTTGAGAAGCAGGTGCTTATCTGCTAGGTCAGGAAAGAATGAATGAACAATGCTATATCCTGTAAATGTAATGATTTTAAACAATCCGCTCTGTTCGAAGCATGAGAACATGTGCAGCTGCAGAAGCTTAGAGATAAAGTAGACAAAGGATTATTAGAAAAATAAACTGTTAGCATTGTGCTTGAATTAGCCATAGTACCTTGAAGGGTAACATAACATGTATCTAACTGGTGGTAATCAAGGCCACGTTGTTTTCCTCAGAAAGTTTCTCACAAAAATTATTAAATCAGCAGAAATTCATGGGACTGATGGTCAACAAATGATGATGAAAAGACTGGTAATTTATTACGTCAGATTGGTAGGCCATGTCTAGTTAGAGAATGTATAAAAGTGAAAGTATTTCCTGTTTCTAGTTAGACAAACTCTGTAATAGCACGTTTTTGTCTCCTTGCTGCAAGATTAAAGTACCTTGACCTGAACCTACCGTGTTTTGATCATTTTTAAAGTATATTTTTCCTTTGACAACCATTTTTTTATTTTTTTTGGCTCCATTTTTACCATTACATGCCTTATGGGCTTCTGGATACTGGCCAAGGCTCTTGCCAGTCCTATAGTGCCTTTTTTAGGCAATGATTCAAAGACCAAATTACCACCGTAACAGCTGCAAACAAATACAATCTGAGGATCACGCTGCTCAAGGCTAGAAGTCTAAATCTCAAAATGCACTTGCTCTAAGCACTCCTTCATGGAGAACATTGACATTTGTGCTGTAACAGAGACCTGGTTCAAGGCAGCACAAAGCACCCCTGCACTACCAGGCTATAACTCATTCTACACCTTTTGGCCCCAGAACTTGGACTGAAGCTCCAAAGGCAATGGTGTATCCATATTCATAAAGGATGTGAACACCTCCAGACTGGTAGCCCAACATAGCGCATCAGAGATACTTCAGGTGCAGCTAACCTTGGGTAAGACAGCGATTCATGTTGTAGTCTGCTATAGGTCCCCAACCATGTCACAAGACTCACACTCCACATTCCTAAGCATCCTGGAGAATATTAGGGTCCAACCTAGCACTCGCTTACTAGGCGACTTCAACTACCCCTCCATTAACTGGGTAAACTACTCATGTGTAGATAATGACAGAAAAACTTTGAACAAACAGCCACAGACCAAAAACTTCAAAAAACAAAGGTGGTAGTCACTCGTGCACAAGGACCATCAGCAAATAAAAGTAATCCAGATGCCAAAACCACTAAGACCACGTTTAATCTGGAAATTGACAGGACAGATGATACAAAAACAGTTGTTTACCTAGGTTTCATCTTACCACAGAAGACTTATTCAGAACAACTCCACAATAATACAATCCTAATTATATACACCCATTTAATTGATAATTAACACCATGTGCAACACTTGAAGGCATTACGAATTCAAGCCTTTGAAATAGATAGAAATATCTAAAAAAAATAATAATAATAAAATATACTAGCTTTTAATCATAAATATAAAATGCTCTAACCTGTTGGATAAAACAAATCCGTATACTGTTGCGGTATAGTGCAACTGTGAAAAATTAAAAATTGCTAATAAAATAAAAAAACTAGAACAAAATATCTGTAAACGCTGAATACTAATCACCTACATAGACTACATAAAATATAATAAATATACTTAATGTGTGTTCATTTTGTATGCAACCTAGGTAAACAACTGTTTTTGTATCATGTGTCCTGTCAATTTCCAGATTAAACGTGGTCTTAGCAGTTTTGGCATCTGGATTACTTTTATTTGCTGATGGTCCTTGTGCATGAGTGACTACTACGTTTGTTTTTTGAAGTTTTTAAACTACTCATGTACCAATACATTTGCTCAATGTTTCCTGGAGTTCATTAATTCATTAATTCCAATGCCTTGGACCACCTCATTCTTACCCCCAATAGAGGTAGAACAATCCGTGACCTGGTCATTACTAACATGGGCGACCATTGCTCTACAGCAATAGTCAGCTCCTCCCTGGTTAGATCTGACCACAAACTAATCACCTTAGAAATCCACATCTCTCCCATCCACCCCTCACCCACAAAGGTAACCACCATGAAAAACTTATCCAAAGCTAACTCTGGGCTCCTAAAAACAGAGGTAGTTAACTTCATGGCATCCATGCAAATAGCGAATAGTTGCATGACTGCAGAATCATACACCAATGCACTGTACAAACACGTACACAAATGCATGGATCTCGCCATACCCAATATAACCAAGACGCGCTCCTTCAAAAAAAGAAAACCAATCTGGTGGTCCCCTGTCATAAACAAACCCTACAACAGAAGGAGGAAACTGATGTGGAATAAGGTGAAGTCCCAAAACTGGAAAAACTCCCTTATCAGTTTCAACAAAAAGTTGAGATCCCTCATCAAATCCTCTAAAGCTAGCTATGAAAACAGAATTGCAGCAGATAGTAAAGACAACCACAAGGCCTTCTATAGGTATGTAAAGAATCTCCATGGCAATACCCAGATTTGCTCTGAGCTACTGCACATTGGTACCTCTTATACTGAGCCAACAGATATTGCCAGTATACTGGCCGACAGATTCAGTGCCAACTTTACCCCCCCCCCCAAAGGAACAATCACAATATGAGTAGATTGCCAGGCACCAAGTATTACTGTTGCACAGGTTAAAACAGCACTGTCCAAGGCCAAGAATACAGCTTCTATTGGGACCTGGCAATATCCCTGGTTGTGTTCTACATGAACTACAAAGTGAACTGGCACCTCACCTGTGTGTCCTGCACAATCACAGCCTCACCTCAGGCTTTGTCCCTACCAAATGGCACACTGCTACAGTCATCCTTCTCCACAAAGGAGGAGAGACTACAGACCCTGAGAACTATCGCCCCATTAGCCTGACGAGTCTGATATACAAAGCTATGGAACGCATCATCATGGACCTAATAAAGAAGGATACAGGGATTCTCCAAACTCTGGATCCCACACAGTTTCGTTTTGTGCAATCTCCAAACTCTGGATCCCACACAGTTTGGTTTTGTGAAGGGTAGATCATGCCTGCTCAACTTGGTTGACATCTTTGAGTCAGTCACCAGAGCTGTGGATGAAGGCAATATGGTTCATACAGCCTACCGTGATTTGGCCAAGGCCTTTGATACTATTCCCCACTCAGGAATCATAGAAAAAAATCACTAAGCTTGGCATCAACCACTATATCACTAGGTGGGTTGCAAACTGGCTCACAGCTAGAACCCACAGTGTGAAAGTAGCTTAATCTAAGTCAGACTGCCGACTAGTCATGAGTAGAGTCCCACAGGGTTTGGTTCTGGGTCCTCTCCTGCTTGGTATCTACTTCACTGAAGTCCAGGCCAACACAATGGGATTCTGGCTGACAAGGTTTGCAGAAGATTGCAAGTTGGGAGCTATTATTAAGTCCCCGTTTGACATTGACATCCTACAGTATGGCCTCACTGAGACTAATGACTGGTGTCAGAACCATGGCTTTAAGCTCAATGCCAAAAAAGATGTCATCATCCCTTTGGAAAAACCCAGTTACCATGAATTACCACAGTGATGGTAGTCCACTGAACACAGAAGGTGTTATAAAAGATCTGGGAACACAGGTTGGCAGCAACCTCTCTTTTGATCATCACATTGCCACTGTGGTCAGAAAGTCATTTTATGTGGCACATCTCATTACTAAGAGTTTTGCATCCAGGAAGAAAGAGGTCATTGTCTCCCTCTACTCTTCCTTTATAAGGCCATTCATCGAGTTCAATGCCCTTTTTGGCATGTACCTCACTAGACACCTGCAACAACTAGAGAGGTCACAAAAGTACCTCACAAAGAGGATCCTAGGCCTTAAATACTTGTCCTATAGGGACACACTCAAAAATTTCCAACTATTCTCTGTCTCATATTGCCTACTTAGAGGCGATCTCTGCTTGACTTACAAAGCCATGTCTGACCCAGCTCTGTTAGAAATCCTACATCTAAAGAAATCCCAACTCCTCCACACCACATGCTCCAGAGACCTCAACGTTATTATCAAAATTAACAGAACATGCTGGGGGGACAGGTTCATAACCCAGAGACTGCCCATGCTATGGGACAGACCTCGCATACATGCCAAGCAGAGCACCTCGCTGACACTCTTCAAGAGAAATCTTGATGAGTGGATGGGAAACAGAAAATTCACCCCGGGATAACTCCAGTGGCTCTACTCGACAGAGACACTGGGAACTAAGATCAGGTGGCACTATGCCAGGGTAATCCCATGGCTAGGCTTGTAAAGTCCCCAGGGCCAATAGCCTAGTACACACCAATGAACCTATGAGCCTATGAGTGACCGAGTACTGTTTTACTGTTTCATTTATGAAATGCTATTGTTTATATCTCACAAGTTATATCAGCCCTGAGTAACAGTTCTTTCTTAAGTTTATTATAGTCCAAGCAATCAGTCTCACACATGTTTATGCAAATTTTCAGTACCTTTCCTGCCATCTGAGTTGACAAGATTATTGCCCAATCTGCTAATTCTCTGAAGTGACATAGTACTGAAATGTCACTGAATCCGACTTCAGGACAACCTATATTGTTAGTGTCATCGATGGCGGTAAAGCCTTTCTTTGGGTTGTCAGCCATGCTGGGTAGGATAATCAGCTGCAGCTGTACTAGACCGCAGTTAGTGTTCACCTGCAATTCATTATTTTTTTTCCAGAAAATTCTCTATGGTTACAGACAACAGATAACTATACCAGGAAAACAACAGTCACAGAATGATAGCGAATTTGTAGCTCAAATCTGGATTGCACTTAACAGCTGAGGTATGGTAAGGAACTAAAAGTTGGGAAGTCTGTGGTCAACTGCCTGCATTCTCCAACACTATAAGATGAAAAAGACATTGTTAGCATGACATATATAAAAACAAATACTTATTCAGTTATTCACAAATCACAAATTATCCTCCTTGGTACTGCAGTTTAAAAAGAAGCTAAACAGCACTTCAGTAATTTCTTATTAACCGGATTCAGTCCAGACATCCCCTCCAGGATACAGGCTGCTATAACACAAAGAAAGGGTAAAGCTGCAAACATTTCACATGTCTAACTTGCAGCTCCAAAAATCAGATATTTCATCAAGTTATAATCAACATAAAGCCATACTGGGCTCTCACTCACAAATTACTTCCAGGTCTTCATTCAGTTGATCCTCCAGTAAGGAAATAACTTCCTATGGGTGACAACCCAGTGCACTCTGGTTTATGTCATGGTCAATTGCAATGAATTCCTTGTGATCTAGCTAATTGCTTTAAAAGTATTCCCACATTCCATACCCATACAGCAGTATATATTCTGAACACACATTAAAAGCACATACATCCAACATGGTGCAAAAAATGTATATCTATACGTGTCCCATACCCATCTCTCTCTCTCTCTCTCTCTCTCTATATATATATATATATATATATATATATATATATGGGTCCATATGAGAAGATCGACAAGTCATAACATCGACATTACCATGTTTGACACGAAATGAACGACTAGTCAGATAAACGACAGTTGAAATTACCGACTTTCACTTCTTCGACAAGGAAATGTTTACGTAGGACATCCTTGTGTGAACTGCACACCACTTTTAAACCGAGTACATTATAGCACTTACAAACCGTTGCTTTATAATTTGTAATGCTTACTTAATGTCCTGGTGAGTTACTGTTTGTAGGAAGTGTTTTGTGTTTACGTTATATGGTGAAGTGCTAACATAACCATAGTGCATTGCATAGCACACTGTTGTCGGACGTTTCATTTTCAGTTGTCGAAGAAGTGAAAGTCGGTAATTTCAACTGTCGTTTATCTGACTTGTCGTTCATTTCGTGTCAAACATGGTAATGCCGATGTTATGACGTGTCGACCTTCTCATATGGACCCATATATATATATATATATATATATATATATATATATATATATATATATAGATAGATAGATAGATATATAGATAGATAGATATAAAGAGAGAGAGAAAGAGAGAGAGAGATATGCTGTGCTTTCCTCCTGCTTACATGCAGTGTCTACCCTTCAGAAGATCCCCTGTACACACAAACTGCTCATTATAGGACATTGAAATAAAGCAAACTGCAATATTACTTATACATCTTAAAAAAAATTCGTACCACTGATGAAAATATCGTGTTACAATGTACAAAACCATTTATAATGATTTTTTTTGTAATTTGCTGTTTTAGATTAAATGATTTTCAGAGTTGAGTTTTCAATGAAATTATATGCACCTCTATATACATATATATACATATATATATATATATATATATATATATATATATATTCACAAACACACACACACACACACACACACACACACACACACACACACACACATATATATATATATATATATATATATATATATATATATATATATACATATATATATATATATATATATATATATATATATACATATATATATATATATATATATATATATATATATATATATATATATACATATACACATACATATATACATACACATCCTTAAACATCACTGAAATATTTCCATCTAAACAATTAGCATATAAATAATTCCCAAATGATTTCTTTATGAATATCAAACTACTATCCAGTGTGTACTAAGCTTCTGTGTCCCTTGCATCAGATTGCCATCAGAATAATGATAAGAAAGTTTCTAACAAACTTTACAGCATAAGGAAGAAACTGTTGCAGAAAAGAGGAAAATCCCAGGATGCAAAAAACTCCCTTACCAGCCTCAGTAAGAAGCTGAAATCCCTCAGAAAATCCTCCAAAGCTAGTTACAAAAATAAAATTGACAAAGATTCCAAAGACAACCACAAGGCATTCTATATGTATGTCAGAAATCTAAATGGCAATGCTCAGATCTGCTCTGAGCTACAACAGAATGGCATTAAATATACTGATCCCAAGGATATTGCCAATATCCTGGCAGACTGATTCAGTGCCAACTTCACCCCCCTCTCACCCCCTAAATGGCCCATCTCAATACCGGAAGATTGCCAAATTCTGGCAATAATGGCCACACAGGTAAAAAACGCACTCTCTAAAGCTAAGAATACAGCACCCATGGGACCAGATGACATCCCGGGCTGCATACTACATGAACTACAAAATGAACTGGCACCTTACCTAAGTGTCATATTTAAACATACCTTCACCTCAGGCTTCATGCACACTGAGTGGCTCACAGCTACAGTTATCCCACTCCACAAGGGGCGATCCACCTTGGATACCGGGAACTACCGTCCCATCAGTATGACAAGCCTGATCTGCAAGGCCATTGAACGTATTATCATGGAACTTATAAACAAAGATGTTGGCAACCTTAAAACACTGGACCCCACCCATTTTGGGTTCGTGAATGGCCAATCTTGTCTCCTGAACCTGATTAACTTCTTTGAATCAGTCTCCAGGACTGTGGACGAGGATAAGGCAGTCCACATAGCCTATCTGGACCTCGGTAAGGCCATTGACACCATCCACTACTCTGGAATCATAGGCAAACTTACTAAGCTGGGCATTAATCCCTACATCACCCAATGGGTTGCCAACTGGCTTACTGACAGAACCCACATTGTAAAAGTAGCTGACTCCAAATCCAGCTCCAGAAAAATGACAAGTGGAGTACCTCAGGGTTCAGTCCTGGGACCTCTTTTGTTTGGAATCTACTTCTCTGAAGTACAGGCCAACACTAAGGGATTCTGGCTAACAAAGTTCACAGATGACTGCAAACTGTGAGCCATTATTGAATCCCCAAATGATGTGGATACTCTACAAAAGTGCCTTACAGAAACAGATGTTTGGTGCCAGACCCATGGGCTCAAGCTCAATGCAAAGAAATGTATATTTATCCCCTTTGTGAAAAAACATGTACCAGTGAATTACCACATAGGTGGCAGTACACTAAACACCAAAAGTATAAGAGACTTAGAGACACATGTGGAAAGTGGTCTCACCTTCAATAACCATATCACCACAACAGTCAGGAAATCCTTCTATGTGGCACACCTCATCACTAAGGGCTTTTCATCCAGAAGAAAGGAGGTCATTGTCCCACTGTACTCATCCCTCATTAGACCCATTATAGAATACAACACCCCATTTGGTATGTACCTCTAAAGACATCTGCAACAACTGGAAAGGCAGCAGAAATACTTCACTAAAAGAAGCACAGGCCTAAAGAAGATGCCCTATGCTGACCGCCTTAAAAAACTCCAGCTATACTCTGCCGCATATCGTCTACTCTGAGGCGATCTCTACTTAACATACAAGGCCATGCCAAACCCAGAGCTGTTGGACATGCAACACTTAAAGAAATCCCAATCCCTCAGAGCCACATGCTCCAGGGATCTAAACCTTGTCATCACAATAAACAAAACATGCTGGAGGGATAGGTTCTTGACCCAGAGACTCCCCAGACTCTGGAATAGACTGCCCATACATGTCAAGCAGAGCGCCTCTTTGCCCTCTTCAAAAGGAACCTTGATGACTGGATGGGAGAAAGGAAATTCACTCCGGGGATCACATCAGTCTCCCTGCTAGACAGGGGTCCAGGGAAGTAAATAGTGTGGGACGAAATAGCCAGGGAATTGTTAATGCTAGGCTTGTATAGGCCCTAGGGCTGATAGCCTAGTAACAACCTATGAACCTATGAACCTATAAGGTGTGAAAGGATGGATTTCACTGTTACAGTTAGTAGCCAGCTGGCCTGGGGAGGCAACATAAGCAGGTGCGTTACAGTAGATATAAATATGCACAGGTGAAAAAGGACTGGGGTACAGCCACTGATACAAACCAAAATCCGAAACAAGTAAACTTTTCAAGCTAATGCCTGGGGCAGCTAACTTGTTTTCTCCTGGTTCCTATAAACAGAAAATGTTTCACTTTGCATATTCAGCCTTTTAACAACAGGTTGATTTCAAAGCACACTATATTTTTTTAACTGAAATTAATTATGATAACTTTTCACACTACTGCCTAGATGATACGATTGCCTGATCATCACCAGATGATTAAGACAATAAAAATGGTAAGACAATTCACTTCTAGACCAAGACAAAAGTCACACAATATAAAAATGGTTTATTATCATGTTCATGAAGTGTATTCAGTCATAGATGGCACCATTGAAAGGCAGTTTTCAAACAGGCTAATCATAGGTTCATAGGTAGGTACTAGCCAACAAAGTTCCCTGGCTTACCCCACCCAAGAAGGTTAATTTCCTGTGCCCCTGTCGATCAGAGCCACAGAAGTGATCCCCAGGGTGTATTTCCTATTTCCCATCCACTCATCAAGATTTTTCTTGAAGAGTGCTAATTAGGAACTTTGCTTGACATAGATGGGTAGCTTGTTCCAGAGTATAGGAAATCTCTGGGACAGGAATCTATACCTCCAGCATGTCCTGTTTATTGTGGTGACAAGGTTTAGGTCCCTAGAGCATGTAGCTCAGAGGGATTGGGGTTTCTTAAGGTGTAGCATGTCCAACAGCTCTGGGTTTAACATAGCTTTATATGTTAGGTAGAGATCTCCTCGGAATAGGCAATATGCTACAGAGTAAGGCTGGAGTTTTTTGAGACAATCAGTGTAGGGCATCTGTTTGAGGCCAGTAATCCTCTTTGTGAGGTACCTCTGTGGCCTTTTCAGCTGCTGCAGATGTCTTGTGAGGTACATTCCAAAAGGGGCATTGTACTCTATAATGGTCTGAGTGCCGAGTAGAGGGGAACAATGACCTCTTTTTTCTTGGATGAGAATCCTTTTGTGATGAGTTATGCCACATAGAAGGATTTCCTGACTACTGTGGTGATGTGATTACCAAAGGAGAGACTACTGTCCACCTGGGTCCCAAGGTCTCTTATCACACATTTGGCATTAAGTAGACTGGCGTTTATATGGTAGTTCATGGGTACAGAGTTTTTACCAAAGGGGATGACAATGCACTTTTTGGCATTGAGCTTGAGGCCATTCCTCTGACACCAGGCGTCTGTCTCAGTGAGGACCTTCTGTAGGATGTCTACATCATTTGGGGACTTGACTATGGCTCCTAATTTGCAGTCATCTGCAAACTTTGTTAGCCAGAGGCCTTCTGTGTTAGCCTGTACTTCAGAGAAGTAGATACCAAACAGGAGAGGTCCCAGGACTGAATCCTGTGGTACTCCACTTGTCACTGGTTTGAAGTCAGATTTGGAGTCTGCAACTTTTACAGTGTGTGTTCTGTCAGTGAGCCAGTTGGCAGCCCATCTTGTGACATAGGGATTTATACCTAGTTTAGTGAGTTTATAACTCCAGAATGGGGGATGGTGTCGAAAGCCTTGGCAAGGTCAAGATAGGCTGTGTGAACCACCTTACCCTTATCTATGGCTTTGGTGAGTGCCTCAAAGAAGTCAATTAGGTTCAGAAGGCATTATCTGCCTTTCTCAAACCTGAACTGGGTGGGGTCCAAAGTTTGGAAGTTACCAAAGTCTTTGTTTATGAGTTCCATGATGATACGTTCCGTGGCCTTGCAGACCAGGCTCGTCAGGCTAATAGGTTGCTAGTTTCCAGAATCAGTGGTGGCTCCCCCTTTGTGGAGTGGGATAACTGTTGCTCTATACCATTCACTGGGCACAAAGCCTGATGTGAGACAATGATTGAACATGGTGCTTAGGAGGGGAGCCAGTTCATTCTGAAGTTCATGTAAAACACACCCTGGGATGTTGTCCGGTCCCGTGGATGCTGTGTTTTTGATTTTAGAGAGTGCAGCTTTTACCTGCATAGATGTGATTACAAGGACTCTGCATTCTTCCTGTATAGATATAGGCCCTTTAGGGGGTGAGAGGGGGGTAAAGTTAGCACTGAACCTATCTGCCAGGATGTTGGCAATATCAGTTGGTTCTGTACTTTTCATGTCATTGTGCTGTAACTCAGAGCAGATCTGGGTGTTGCTATTGAGATTCTTGACATAGTTATAGAATGCTTTGTGGTTGCCCTTAGAATCAGTGGTGATTTTGTTTTTGTAGCTAGCTTTGTAGGATCTTATAAGGGATCTCAGCTTCTTACTGAGGCTGACCAGGCAGCTCCTCCACTCATGGGATTTTACTCTCTTTTGCAACAGTTTCTGCCTTCTGTTGTGGAGTTTGTTTATGGCAGGGGACCACCAGATCGGCTTCCTTTTTTGGAGGATAGCATCTTGGTTCTTTTTGGGATAGTATGATCCATGCTCTCGTGTAATTGCTTATAGAGTGCTTTTGTGTAGGATTCAGAAGTTGCAACTGTATTGTCCATTTGCATGGGTGTCATGAAGTTCGCACTTCTGTCTTAAGAAGCATGAAGTTGGCATTGGAGAGATCATTTACCATGGTATCCTTAATGGTGGGTGGGATGTGGATATCTAGGATGATTAGCTTATGGTCAGATCTGATCAACGAGGAGTTGCCTTCTGGTGTGGAACAGCAGTCACTCATGTTGGTAATGACTAGGTCTAGGATATTGTTGCCCCTGGTGGGTGTGTGGATAAGTTGATCCAGGGAATTGGAATTTATGAATTCCAGAAATTGTTGAGTGAAGGAGTTGGTACATGAGTAGTTTTCCCAGTTAATGGTGGGGTAGTTGAAATCGCCCATTATTAGGGTGTTTGGTTGAACCCTAATATTTTCCAGTATGTCAAGAAAAGAGGAGTGCAAATCCTGGGGCATGGTAGGGGATCTGTAGCAAGCTACAATTTGGATTGAAGTTTTGTCCAGAGTTAGTTGCACTTGGATAACATCAGATGCATTATGCTGCGCAACTAACCTGGAGGTGTGGATGTCCTTAATGAATATGGACACACCTCCACCTTTGGTCTTCTGGTCCAGGTTAGATGGCCGAAAAGTGCGGTATGAGTTATAGCCTGGAAATGTACGGGTGCTGTCTAGAGCCTTGAACCAGGTCTCAGTCACAGATATCAATGTTCTCCATTTTAAGAAGTGCCTCAAGTGAGTGCATTTTGAGATTTTAGACTAGTATTGAGTAGCATTACCCTCAGTATTTGCTTGCCTATTCATGCTACGGTGGTAAATTTGTCATTTGAACCTTGCCTAAAAAAGGCACTATAGGGATGCTAACTCAGCGAACTGCAACACCGAACATTGAAGGGTACATTTAATTCAATGGCCACATTTTCATAACAGTGAATGTCGAGCCATCAATATTAACATAGTTTGATAAGGGGATGAAATGATGTTTTTATTTGCAGCATTCCGGTTCAGTGATGTGACCATTTGACTGAAGGCACTTTAAGGTTTTCATAGGATCATAGGTGTTTACTAGGTTAATGACCACAAGGGCCATTTTAAGCCTAGCCATGGATCCCAAATCTCTGACAAGTTCTGATACCCTTGATAAGTGTAAGCAGGAGCTTCGGAGATGAAACATTTACAAGCTAGAGCCTGGGAGATGAATCATTTACAGGTTGCCTGTATCCATTAGAGACATAGCTGCAAAGCCAGGGATGAATTTCCTGTTCTCCATCCAGATGTCCATGTTGCACTTGAACTCTATTATGGAGGAACTCTGCTTCATTTGGATAGGGAGCCTGTTCCAGAGACAGGGTATTTTCTGGGATACATACCTGTCTCTCCAGCAGGTACTATTTATATCATATTCAAGGTTTAGGTCTTTAGAATGGGTAATTCTGGTGCTGTTTATTTTGCGGATATGCAGGAGCTCCATCAGAGTGGGATCTGACAATGCCCTGTATGCCAGGCATAGATCTGCCCTCAAAAGTCCGTAGGAGACAGAATTCAGGGATAGAGCCTTAAAATGGTCTGCACAGGACATTTTACTCAAACCCTGTATTCTTTTAGTAAGGAACCTTTGTAGATGTTCCAATTGTTGGATATGCCTGGTTATTTACACACCAAAGGGGGTATTGTACTCAGTAATAGGTCTGATGAATGCTGAATAAAGTGGACGTAGATACCATACCTCTGTTTATAAGTTGCCCAACATAGACTGATTTCCTCACTACTGTAGACACATGATGGTCAAAGACTAGATTATGTGCGTCCCTTAGTCCCTGAGTACTGGGTCAACTCTAAGGGGTGTGTTGTCAATATGATAGTTACCTGGGGTGGATGACTTCCTGAAGAAAACTATTAGGCATTTCTTGGCATTTAGTTTTAGTCCATGGCGCTGACACCAGTCATCTGTCTGTGTCATCCCCTCCTGGAGAATATTTGTGCCAGTGTAGGATTCGATGACAGCTCCTAATTTGCAATCATCTGGAAATTTAGTCAGCCAGAGACCGCTGACATTGGCCTTGACTTCAAAGAAGTAAATACAAAAAAAAAGCAGTCCAAGGACTGATCCCTGAGGGACTCCACTTGTGACTGGCCTCTTTGTAGAGGTGGACTCCCCAGTTCTAACTCCCTGGGTCCTGTTTGTGAGCCAGAGCCAGTTGGCTATCCACTGTGTAACATACAGGTTTGTACCTAACCTCCTGAGTTTGTCAACAATACCCTAGTCGGGTATTGGGTCAAATGTCTTGGCCAGGTCAAGGTAGGCAGTGTGAACAATTTTGCCCTCATCCATAGTTTTGGTGACCTTCTCAAAGAAGTCCACCAGGATGAGTAGGCTTTACCTGGCATTCACTAAACCAAACTATGTTGGGTCCATTGTCTGGAGTTTTACTATATCTTTTTTGATCATGTCCATGCTAATTCTTTCCATGGCTTTACATATAAGACTAGTGACACTTATGGGTCTGTACTTCCAGGGTTTGTACATGGCCCACCTTTGTGCAACGGTATGACTGTAGCTGTTCTCCATTCATGAGGCACAAAGCCTGTTTGGAGGCTATAGTTAAATAGCAATTCCAGAAGCCCTGATAGGTCATGTATCATGCTATTTAGAAGGCATCCTGGGATATTGTCTGGGCCCATTGATGTAGTGTCCTTGGGCTTAGAGAGAGCATTAAGGACCTGTCCCTTAGTGATAGCAGGGGGAGTTATATTTTATGGTATTTCCTGAGGGAAGTTTGAGGAGGAAAAAGGTGTAAAGTTGGAGCTGAATTTGTCATCTCCAATAACCTAGCGTATAAAAACAAATACGCTTAGGCAGAAATTATAAGTTTTACAGGTTATAAAATGCTTTACCCAAGAATGTGTTTAGCTGGAGATTATTAGTCTGATTAGTTGCAAAATGTTTTATTTTTGTGGGGGGTCCCTCATGATTCCCTTTGGCCTATTTATTCTAAACTGGGTGAAAATCCAATAATAGAAGGCTATCAGCCTGGTAGCATCAAGGCTAAAGGATTTTACTTGCCCATTCC
Source organism: Protopterus annectens (assembly GCF_019279795.1). Taxonomy (NCBI): domain Eukaryota; kingdom Metazoa; phylum Chordata; order Ceratodontiformes; family Protopteridae; genus Protopterus; species Protopterus annectens. The sequence continues at coordinate 1,969,267,914 of NC_056731.1, forward strand.
CAGTCTCAGATGCTGCTTTGATGTGAAAGGCACCCACAATACCAGTACTTGGACAGTAATTTTTCTGTAAATATCCTTATCACCAGGTACAGCATTGATATGCTGCAGGTGGGGATTTTCCTCATACTTTTCCTCTGCATTGTATTGTGGTACCCAGCCTTCCCACTAGGTGCCAGTAGCACAGAAGACCAAGCTGCCTCCATAGGATGGGTGAACCAATGACAAACCATTACTCCCACCTTCTCTGGCTGGTTCTCCTGGTTCCCAGATTGTAGCTGATTACAGGTCATGTGCCTCACAGTAAGGGCGTTACTCCTCCATGTCAGAGTATTACTAGTAACAGAGTACATTTCTCTATACAACCGCTGCACAAAGATCTAAAATTTTCACATTGAACTGTTAACAAGGATATTCAGAACTACACCAAAATTCTAAGCAGAATATTGCTCTGAAGTCAATGTGCAAAAATTAAATTAAAATAAAAAAACAGATAACTTAATTCAATTAGTTAAAACTGAAACTGGAATATAATGTAGGAAAAATGACATACCATCTAATATATTTCTCTGTTAGTTTTTTTTTCTCTACTTATTTATAAGGAGAAAAGTTTTCACGGTAATGAAGTAAAAAGGTAAAGCATATCCAAGTGAAGAAAACTGTACAAAATCTTAGGATCATCTCTGCATAAAATCTGTTTTTCAGACACATATATGTATTGTTGGTTGCAGTTTAAACTACAATTCTACCAGATGATTCTGAAGAGGCAAGGATGGAAGACATTTTGCCTGTTACATTTTTTCCTCCTGCCTTTAGACTTCAGCTCACATTTGTTCATATTTTCACATGTACACCATCCACTATGGGTGATCTGACTTTGTCACTACCGTCACTTATATGTTTGTGCTAGGCACTTGATTTCCATCAAATGCTGTTAACCAGAAAGGAAGAGGTTTGCCCCCACCCCACCAAAAAAAAAACGTCAGAAGCTGTATGATCCTCTTTTCCCCTCCCCTTTAGTCATCTCAGTGCCACATGACTGGTTACCTCAACTCTGCTCATCGGCATTTCAAGTGGCACCATTCACTCTGCACTAGCAGGCTAGCTAGTGAAAATGAAAAACTGGAGACAATTTGCAGGCACTGAATATTATCAGATTCCAAAAGACAGTGTAAAGAAAAAAAAAGAGAAAGAAAGAGATAATAGTCTGCACTTTGCCTAACGTTTAATTATTTTTGAAGAATCTGAACTTAGTGACCACATTCTACACATTATTATTTCATTAAAATAGATTCACACTCTGTAAGGCACTTACTATCAGCAGCATGATGTAGAATGCTCTTCCTCCGTTACTGCCAAATGTTGAATTTTGCATTAGCTTTAATGAGCTGACTTCTGTTTAACATCACAATCGGCAACAACTCAAACATTTTCTTTTGACCTAGTTTGCCCAGGATGAATCACTGTGTAACATCGACAGTAGGAACTGGCTGTGTATCAGCTGGTAATTAGCACTTACAGATAAAGGCAGGCATATTGCATGAATCTAATTAGGCATTTAGGCAATATAAGAAAGCAAAGCATTGAGGCCAAGCAAGCCACTCACACATATAATTAGCATTAACGCAGCTGTCGATTATAAATACTGATAAACTCAACTATATCTCTGTACCTGAGACCTACCTGGTATATGCTTAAGTCTGCTCATTGAGAATGAGCTAACAATTTCCTTAAAACAGTAAGTATTGTGATTGATATCCTTGCTTGCCATCTGGAAACTGTATGCAGTTCTGTTCTGTCCAAAAAGCTAAGTGGAAAAAGGGTGCAGACAAACTGTCAATGGAAAATTCCAGTAATCCTTGCATGGAACTGTGATGTCATGTACTCTGCTTCCAAGTGTAGTGATATAGTTTGACTGTATCTGATGTAATGGGAACTGCTATTGAAGGGGATGGCTAAATTAAAATAAAAACTGGCATACAATCCAGAGAATGGCAAAATGGTGCTGTCAGGAGTACACCAGGAAACCCGGAGCAGCAGCAGAAATTATTAGTAAACTCACCAGAAACAGCAACCAAAATGTTTCAGGGAGGCATTAGCAGCTCCATGGGGAACAATTAACCCAAACAGGTTATTCATTTGGCAGCAGGGGCATTGCGAGAAACAATATTTTTGAAAATATTTGGCCAAACCATACATGCAAATACCACCATTGTAAGTCTGAAAAAATACTGAGATCATACTCATAAAATTAGGTTTATTTACAAAAATAATAAACCTGTTTATTCTTTTTAATTTAGAAAAAGAATAAAAAAATAGCTCACTTTGCCTTTCAATATAATTTCCATCAGATGTTTGCAAGATTTGTGGAACCTTCAGAAGAAGGTTTGTAATCTATAAAGGTATCTCTTCCTCACACGTGCAATCTCATGCAATCCATCCAGTACATCAGGCTGCCTACACACATGTCCTGCCTGCTTGTCCTACCAGGTCTTCTTCTCAGCTTCAGGTACAATACAAGAAGTTTTCGGCTTAGATGACCCCAGACCTCATCCAAAAAAGAAACCAATACTGGGCCGTTGAACTCCGTAAGTCTTAGGTTCTCAGGTAAAGCCTCTGCTTTACCCCATGCTTAGCCTCTGACTGAACCCATTTTATTGTTTTCCATGTCCAGGCTACCTTTTTCACAGAATTGTCAGTTTAGTTTACATTAGATACTAATGCAATTTGAGCTGTGAGAATTGTCAAACAACAAGCTTCAGAAATATTTTTAAAGGCAAATACCCACATTGCCATACAAAATATATTACGATATATATGTATGCATGTGTGTGTTTTTATATATATATATATATATATATATATATATATATATATATATATATATATATATATTTTTTTATATATAGGTTCATAGGTTTATACTAGGCTATCTGCCCTAAGGCATTTATAAGCCTAGCCCAAAATTTTGTGGCTTACGCCACCCCTTATGTTAAAAAATACTGTGCCCATTAGTTTGTTGTGCCTCTGTCCAGCAGTGACACAGAGATGATTCCCAGGGTAAACCTACGATCTCCCATCCACCGGTCAAGATTTCTCTTGAACAGAGCCAGCGAGGTGCTCTGCCTCACATGGACTGGGATTTTATTCCACAGCATAGGGAGTCTCTGGGTGACAAATCTATCCCTCCAGCATGTCCTATTTATATCCGTGCTAAGGTTTAAGTCACTTGCTCTAGTGGATCTGATAGATTTGGAGTTTTTGAGTTGGAGCATGTCCATTAATTTCGGGTTGGACATGGCCTTGTACGTCAGGCACAGGTCACCTCTGAGCAGGTGGTATGCGACTGAATAGAGCTGGAGTTTCTTCAGTCTGGCAGCATATGACAGATTTTGGAGTCCCTTTATCCTTTTGGTGAGGAACTTTTGAGGTCTCTCCAATTGCTGCAGGTGTCGGGTGAGATACATCCCGAATGGGGCATTGTACTCGATCATTGGTCTGATAAGTGAAGAGTACAGGGGAACAATGACCTCACTTGATCTGGATGTGAATCCCTTCATGATCAGGTGGGCAATGTAGAAGGTTTTTCTAACCACTTTAGCAATGTGAGTGTCAAAAGAAAGGCCACTGTCAACCTGGGTCCACAGGTCCCTGATAACCTCTTCTGTGCTTAATGGATTGCCACCTATATGGTAGCTTGGGGTTACCTTGTTTTTCCCGAAGGGTATGACTATACATTTTTTGGCATTTAACTTCAGGCCATGGCTCTGGCACCAGTTATCAGTTTCCGTGAGAACCCTCTGAAGGATATCTGTGTCAGATGTACTTTCCACTATGGCGCCCAGTTTGCAGTCATCTGCAAACTTTGTCAGCCATAGTCCTCCTATGTTTGCCTGTACTTCTGAGAAGTAGATGCCGAACAACAGGGGGCCAAGGACTGAGCCCTGTGGGACCCCACTTGTGACCAGCTTGGAGTCTGACATTGCGCCAGCAACTCTAACCCTGTGGGTTCTGTCCTTTAGCCAGTTTGCAACCCATCTTGTGACATATGGGTTTACATTTAAGCTGGTAAGTTTCTCTATAATACCCGAGTGGGGTATTGTGTCGAAAGCTTTTGCAAGGTCAAGGTAGGCTGTATGGACTGCCTTCCCTCATCAATGGCCTTGGTGACTGTTTCGAAGAAGTCGACCAAGTTCAAAAGGCATGATCTGCCCTTGACAAAGCCAAACTGGGTCATGTCCAATGTCTGCAAGTCCCCTATGACTTTGTTTATGAGTTCCATTATGATCCTCTCCATAGCTTTGCAGACCAGGCTTGTTAAGCTTATGGGGCGGTAATTTCCAGGGTCCGTAGAGGTACCGCCTTTGTGGAGTGGGACCACAGTTGCCATACGCCACTCCTTGGGCATGTATCCTGTGGTAAGGCTAAGATTAAACAGTTGCCTTATATGTGGGTTTAGTTCCTCGTTGAGTTCGTGTACAACACAGCCGGGGACACCATCCGGTCCCATTGATGCTGTGTTTTTAGCTTTAGAGAGAGCAGCTTTCACCTGCGCATTAGAGATGTCTGGGAGGCTACACTCCGCTGGGATAGTTATCTCTCCTTTTGGGGGGGAGAGGGTGGTGAAGTTTGCACTGAACCTGTCTGCCCGTATGTTAGCAATGTCTGTGGGTTCAGTGATTTTTGTATCATTTTGGACTAATTCTGCGCATATCTGGGAGTTTCCACCCAGGTTTCTAACATAGCTGAAGAAGGCCTTATGATTGTCTTTTGAATCTATTGCAATTTTTCTCTCAAATTTGGCCTTGGATGATTTTATGAGTGCTCGCATTTTTTTACTAATAATGATCAAGGGTGTCTTCTCTTTTATGGATTTTGCTCTATCATGTAACAGCTTTCTCCTCTTATTGTAAAGTTTGTTTATGGCTGGGGTCCACCAGACTGGACGTTTGCCCTTGGTGGAAAGAGTCTTGGTTTTATTAGGGATTGCCTGATCCATGCAGTCCTGGAGGTGTTCGTAGAAGGCATTTGTAAGGGCTTCCGCAGCTTGGGTTGTGGTTTCCACTGGCTCAGGGGCCTTGAAGGATACCACACCAGTCTTGAGTAGTGTGAAGTTTTCTTTAGAGAAGTTCTTCACTGTGGTCTTTTTTGTTTGGGGTGGGGGGGAGATGTGGATTTCCAGTGAGATAAGTTTGTGATCTGATCTCACCAATGAGGGATATACTTCCGGTGTGGAGCATTTTGTCCCCATGTTTGTGATGATGAGATCTAGTATATTTTCTCCTCTTGTGGGAACGGTGACTAGTTGTTCCATGGCATTTGAATTTATGAACTCCAGGAACCTTTGGGCTAGAAAGTTGGGGCTTGAGTAATGTTCCCAGTCTATATTCGGGTAGTTGAAGTCACCCAATATAATGGTGTTTGGAGATACATTTATACCTTCCAGTGTCTTCAGGAAGGCTGTGTGGGGTTCCGGAGTTTGAAAGGGTGGCCTGTAGCATGCTACAAATTGTAGAGCAGTTTTGCCTATGGTTAATTGCATCTGGATGGTTTCCGATGCTTCGTGCATTGCCACCAACCTGGAGGTGTGGGTATCCTTGATGAATATGGATACACCCCCTCCTTTTGTGGTGTGGTCCGGGTTTTGGGGCCGGAACGCATGATATGAGGTAAAACCCGATAGTGCTGGGGTGCTCTCAGGAGCCTTGAACCATATGGGTCTACCTGATAACACCGACACGCCAAAACACCGACAACTAAATAACCGACATGACAAAACCGAAAGAAACCGAAAGTTCAAAAACACGAAACTTCACATGCCCGACAAACCACAATTCTGATAGCTTCTGCAGTAGCATAAGCTATATAGGTTATATCCTCCATAGGATATAACATCCATCCAGCTTCCAAAGCTTCAGGGCACATTTCATGCACCCAAACCATTAGCTCAAGCTGAGATGACTAAAGAAACAGGTTTGGGCACCAAGCTCTTCAGAGCTTTCATGGCAACAAAGATGGAGGCTGAACCCTGAAGGGGCACTGTTAGAGGAAACACGCAAATTTCCACACACTGGTATACAAAGAAGAACAAGGGAGTGGAGAGAGGGGCCAGCTACTCTAGTGAACATCTACTGCTATGGTAGTTTTATTTGCATAACTGTACTATTCTCATTATATTGATCACTGCTGCAGTAACCTAAACTATATGGGTAAATTTCCATAGCTTATAAAATCAGGGATGTGGAAGGGTTAAGGGTCCAGGAGCCTATGTAGATTGGTCCTACCAAAGCTGGACCTAGACCTGGAGATGGAATATACCTTGTATTGCTTTGTAAAAGTAGGCATAGAGGACCAGAATACTTCTAGAATTCATCCCTTTCCAGAAAAAAAAAATGATGAACCCAAGGTTCTAGAAAATGAGCTTTGACCCTGCCTGGAAGTAGTTTTGTGTGGTGGGAATAACAAAAGATAATTGCCTGAGACAACAACTTAGCAATAGTCTGCTTAGACACGCATTATTCCTTTTTCTTACCTTCACAAGTAATGAACAACAAGTTCTGAAAGATGGTTTGTCAAGATAGTATCTAAGTTGTCTGTGCACTTCCAAGTTATGAAGTTTTCTTTCGCTCTCATTACTTCAGCAAAGTAAATCCACCATTGAGTCACCAGGTTTTTTAGAGACCCCTTCTAAAAACATTTTGACATGAGAATGCCTTAAAAGATGGGTATCCATTGGTAGGCATGCTGAAATGGCCAACAAATGAATCTTAACAGAGGAGTAAGACAGGCTACAGGAAAGTAATAGCCAGGCCAAACAACAACTGAACAAGGAAAAGGTCACAGTAAGCTGCCTGTCGGGAGCTAGAATCCACCACATAACACAAGCACTCAGGTCACTCCACAGCAAGTACAAATATGACTCAGTCATTGTACATGCCTGGACTACATGAAAAGAGACATTGACCCTGAGCAGCATCTTACCCTCACCAAGAATGATGCCACAGTACAAAGACAAAATGATCAGTTTTAACAATTAACTTAATTACTGGTGTCATTCTAAGCGGGTCCAATGTCTGTCTACTTGGGATGACATAGGCTCAAATGACAAACCTACCTCCCTAGAAAACACAAGTGGAAAAAAACTAAGGGTAATGCTGCTCAATGCCAGAAGTCTAAACCTCAAGATGCATGCCCTCGAAGCCCTCCTCAGTATGGAGAACACTGATGTCTGTGCAGTGACTGAAACCTAGTTCAAGGCCACCCCAGTACTATCAGGTTTTACCTCATATCATGGTATCCATATTCATCAAAGATACCCACACCTCCAGGTTAGTGGCAATGGGAGACCATCCAGGTGCAACTAATCATAGGCAAAACTGCCTTACAGTTTGTAGCATGCTACAGTCCACTCAAACTCAGGAACCCCACACAGCCTTCCTGAAGACACTGGAGAGTATGAATGTCTCTCCAAATACCATCATATTGGGAGACTTCAACTACCCAAACAGACTGGGAACATTACTCAAGCCCCAACACCCTAGCCCAAAGGTTCCTAGAATTCATAAACTCAAATGCGATGGAACAACTAGTCACCATTGGAGACAATATACTAGACCTGATCATCACAAACATGGGGACAAAATGCTCCACACCAGAAGTATATCCCTCATTGGTAAGATCAGACCATAAATTAATCTCACTGGAAATCCACATAGACCACAGTGAAGAACTTCTCAAAAGCCAACTTCACACTTCTTAAGACTGAAGTGGTATCCTTCAAGGTCCCTGGACCAGTGGAAACCACAACCCACACTGCTGAATCCTTTACAAATGCCTACTACGGGCACCTTCAAGAATGCATGGATCATGCAATCCCAAATAAAACCAAGACCCATTCCCCCAAAAGCAGGTGCCCAGTCTGGTGGACCCCAGCCATAAACAAACTTTACAACAGAAGGAGGAAGCTACTACATGACAGAGCAAAATCACTAAAAGGGAAGGCATCTCTGATCAGTACTAGCAAAAAACTACGATCACTCATAAAATCATCCAAGGCCAACTTTGAGAGAAAAATCGCAAAAGACACAAAAGACAATCACAAGGCCTTCTTTAGCTATGTTAGAAACCTGGGTGGAAACTCCCAGATATGCTCAGAGTTAGTCCAAAATGACACAAAATATACTGAACCCACTGACATTGCCAACATTCTGGCAGACAGGTTCCCAAAGGAGAAATAACTATCCCAGCAGAGTGTAGCCTCCCTAACATCTCAGATGGCTAGGTGACCTCTCTAAAGCTAAAACACAGCATCAGTGGGACCGGACGGTGTCCCAGGCTGTGTGCTACATGAACTCAAGAGGAACTAAACCCACACATAAGGCTGCTGTTTAATCTTAGCCTTACTACAGGATCACGACCCAAAGAGTGGCAACAGTGGTCCCACTTCACAAAGGCGGTGCTTCTTGAGCCTGGTCTGCAAAGCTATGGAGAGGATCATTATGGAACTCATAAACAAAGACATTGGGGACATACAGACATTGGATCCTACCCAATTTGGCTTTGTCAAGGGCAGATCCTGCCTTTCGAACTTGGTTGACTTTTTTGAAACAGTCACTAAGGCCATTGATGAGGGTAAGGCAGTTCACACAGCCTACCTTGACCTTGCAAAAGCCTTTGACACAATAACCCACTCGGGCATCATAGACAAACTCACCAGCTTAAATGTAAACCAATATGTCACGAAATGGGTTGCAAACTGGCTTAAGGACAGAACCCACAGGGTCAGAGTTGCTGGAGCTATGTCAGACTCCAAGCCAGTCACAAGTGGTGTCCCACAGGGCTCAGTCCTGGGACCCCTCTTGTTTGGCATTTATTTTTCCGAGGTACAGGCAAACATAGGAGGATTGTGGCTGACAAAGTTCGCAGATGACTGCAAACTGGGCCATAATTGATACTCGGTGGACACAAACATCCTTCAGAGAGGCCTCATAGAAATGGATAATTGGTGCCAGAGCCATGGCCTTAAGCTGAAAATGTATAGTCATACCCTTTGGGAAAAACAAGGTACCCACAAATTACCATATAGGTGGTAATCCATTGAAGAGGTAATCAGGGACCTAGGGACCCAGGTTGACAGTAACCTCTCATTTGACACTCACATTGCCAAAGTGGTTAGGAAGACCTTCTGTATTGCCCACCTTATCATGAAGGGTTTCACATCTAGATCAAGAGAGGTCATTGTGCCCCTGTACTCTTCTCTTATCAGGCCAATGATTGAGTACAATGCCCCATTTGGGATGTATCTTACCCGACACCTGCAGCAGTTGGAAAGACCCCAAAAGTTCCTCACCAAGAGGATAAAGGGTCTTAAACATATGTCATATGCTGCCCGACTGAAAAACTCCAGCTCTATTCAGTGGCATCGCCTACTCAGAGGTGACCTGTACCTGACATACAAGGCCATGTCAAATCCGGAATTAATGGACATGGTCCATCTCAGAAAATCCAAATCCATCAGAGCGCAAGAGACTTAAACCTCAACACAGAAATAAATAGGATGTGCTGGAGGGACAGATTCATACCCCACAGGCTCCCTACACTCTGGAACAGAATCCCAATCCATGTTAGGCAGAGCCCCTCACTAACTCTATTCAAGAGAAATCTTGGCGAGTGGATGGGAGATAGTCATCTCTGTGTCACTACTAGACAGAGGCACAGCAAACTAAACCCTAAATGGGAGTAGTATTCTCATCCTAAGGGGTGGTGCTCTGGCTAGGCTTATAAATGCCCTAGGGCAGATAGCCTAGTATGAACCTATGAACCTATGAACCTAGAAATATTATAAAACCAGAGAAACACTAATGCTGAATGGGTGCTGGTTATGTTGTTGACACCAGCTAAAAAAACCTTTCATTTACTTACATGTGAATTTCTAGTAGCAGGCTTTCTTTTCTCAGTTAGGACCTGCTGCATGCCCTCAGTAAACAGTTGCCTAAAATGTACAAAGACTGTATCATCCTAACAGTCAGGTGAAGTTGTTTGGGGTCTGGCTGTATCCAACACCCCTGTTCTTTTGTGAGTAATCCAGTCTGTGAGAAAGTTTATGGTAATGGCTCCTAGCTAATTCCAAAAGAAGAGGAAACCACTGTTGCCTGTGCCAGAAGGGAATCACCTCAGTGATCTTAGATAATTCCTTATGAATCTTCAGATGTACCCTGGATATCAGTGGTAAGGGTGGAAAAGCATAAGGAACACACCTGTCCAAGGAAGGAAAAGGCATATTCCAGTCCTTCTTGCATGGAGCAGAAGTTTGTCAGCTGATTGTTCAGAGAAGATGCAGAAAGATCTACTTGAGTAACTCCCCACAGATGGATCAAATCTTGAAAGACACCCCCCCAATCCAGTTTCCATTCATGTGGATCTGCCTTTGTCCTGCTCAGCTTGTCTGCCACACAGTTTTGCTCTGATGTAAAGCTATATCCCATGATAACATAAGATATTCTGCATGGGGGTAAAATCTGACCCCCCTTATTGCTTATGTACAACATGACTGTCATATTATCTGTAACAACCTGAAGTGGTCCTGTGGACCAGAGGTGATTCAGAGAGTAGAATACCTTGATAAGAGCAAGCATCTCTTTTATATTTAAGTGCTTGTGTTTTTGTTGTCCCAGATACCTTGCACTTTTATCCCCCTTGACAATGTTCCACGGACAAAGACTGTGGTGTCTGTGGTGACTGGCTGCTTTGAAGCAGGAAGGAAGAAGAAAATACTTGGATTCAGAGATACCTGATGTCCACACAAAGTGATTTTTCTTCTCACAAATCCCACAACTGGAATCAGAAAAGGTAATGGGTGTTGGTGCAGGGACCAAACAAGCCTCAGATATCATTGTATCTTTACCATGTTTAGTCTTGCCTGATGTATCATATGAATCATAGATGGTATGCAACCCAGATTTCTGAGGTATTCCCCTTTCAGTGACCAAAGTCTGAGTGGAAAACCACTGAAATAGATTTAAATGTAGATCTATTTTTTTCCAGTAGAAGAAAAACGCTTTGCACTGAGGTGTCTGGCAGACACCCCAGAATACAATTATGTGTGATGGAGTCAAAAAAGGCTTTTGAATGTTTTCTTGGAACACTCAAAAATTGTCTGCAAAAGATAAAAAAATCATCTAAATTTTGAAAATAAAGTATATACCTTGTAGCTTGAAATGAGATATAACAGGAGCTAGACACTTTGTAAACACTGTCAGAGAAGTGGATGGTCCAAAGGTAAGGCAGATAATTGATAATGTGATCCAGGCACACAAAACCTTAAGAAATGCCTGAAGTCTGAATGAATAGGAATGTGATGATATGTATCTTTTAAATCTAAGGTTACGAAGAACCTGAAATGAAAAAGAAAGTATAAAAGGTTTTAATGTGAAAGCATTTTGAACTTTGGCACTATTACATGTTAGTTTATGAAAGAAAGATCTAGAGCTGCTCTTGAGGCATTTTCTTTCTTTGGTACCAAAGCCATTATTGAATAAAAATGTTTTCCCATCTGGGAAGGAGGAACTGTTTCTATTACCCCCTCATACTGCATGTGCTTTTGGACAAGTGGGAACAGAAGTATTTGGTCTGATGGATGTGGAATAATTCCCTTGAAATGGGGAATTTCTTGCCACTGCCACTTTCCCTAACTAGTCAATTGTCTTACCATCCTTGTCAGAAGGAGAAGGATTAACAAAATACTTGGTAGTAACTGGTTAACTAGCGCTGTATCAGCTGGCTCAGATCTGGAATTACTCTATAAAAATTTGAAAGACTGAGAAACTTTGTACATTCTAGATGCAACGGGCTGGCTGTCAGAGAAACCACAGTCTATTACAAAAACGTCCTCCAAAGCTGACAATACAGTGGGGTGGAGGGTGGATGAGACAAAATGCTATGAATTCTGGTTCCAGCAATTTATAGTATTTTCTGTGGGACTTAGAAACTTCAGTGTTCTCCCACTGAAAACTTTGACACGTTCTGGAAATAGTCTCTGACAAAGAGAATCCTTGATAGGGAGATTCATATAGCATGCTCTCCTCTGAGTCTGAATCAGAAATATGAGGAGTAAAACCTGTATCTGTCCCACTGCATTCATCTCCAGATTCAGTTTCTTGCACCTGTTCAGAAACATATGGCGTATACATTCTAGTTACCCCACTGGGTGGTGCATAACACCATCGCAAACAGTACATTGACAACAGTACAGCACACTCAACAACATTCTCATAACAAACCAGCATTTTTCGTAACTTAAATGGCATTTTCTTTTTGACAAACACCATTTTCATATAAAACAGCATTTTGACAGCTTGTCAACATCGTTTTGACATTTATTATGTCACTGTTTATTTATCTGTTTATTTAATTACTTTATTTTTATCTTATTTATTTGCACAATAGAAAACATGACAGGCTGAGTGTGAAAAATGTTTTGGACCTCTGATGTGCAAGAATTAAAAAACATTTCATCAGCATGAATCTTAAAGAGCACTGTTGCTGTTTCTATGCATATTTGCTTTCAAACTAATTTTATTTGTAATTGTACTCCTGATGTTAAACTTGTAAGTGATTTAGAAAGCAAATGATTACAATGTGCTTTTGATGTTTTGTGTACATGGCGACATGAACAAAATGACATCATGGTATTTTCTGAGCAGTGATTTACATATACCAGCAAGGCATCCTTGGTAAGTAAAAACAGCTTTCTTCTTTGGAAGAGCAACTTCTTACTTACATCATGGCTTCTCTCCTACATCATCATATATGATTATTTTCAGTATAAGGCTTTCTTTCTACAAGATGGAATTGGCATCTTGTCTTTCCAGAAAGGAAGACTCTTATTGCTACAGTTAACAGAGAAATATAATAACCTATAGCCTTATTTAAGGAGTGAGGTATTGCAGGTTCAGTATTTCTTGATGTCATGATAGGAGTTTTCATATCTAATAAAAATTTCAGGGTGCTCTACTTACCAGTTAGAGTAATGTGAAAATAATGCACTTCTTATATTAATAAGTGGCTCCCACTTAATGAGTTGCATCTCACAGAATAACTAACACAGAGCACAACTGACTGGGAATTAACTCCCCCAAAAAAACAAAAAATAAAATAAAAAAATAGAATGTAAACATTTTGCAGGAGGGCAAGCTCTATGCACTTCACATGTGATGTTCAAGAACCCACCCCTCAAAATTATATATCCTAACTCAGGGTTCTGCAACCTGTGGCTCTTCCACCCCTCTGCAGTGGCTCCCTGTAACTTTGAAAAATAATGGCCACTCTGCTGCACAACACACACACACACACACACACACACACACACACACACACACACACACACACACACACACACACACACACACACACACACACACACACACACACACACACTGAGAGTGATCAAGCGATGGACTTTAAATATTGCTCTTATAAACTTAGAAACTTGCAAGAATAACATGGTTTCTGTCGCCATGCATTCCACACACACTGAGAGTGGTCAAGCGATCCCCTGCAGCAGCATCTCCTGAGAGATTTCCATACCTCTCAGTCTTATCACAAGAAATCTGGAGAGAGACACAAAGGGGAACAAAGGAACAAAAATAGGAATGGACTTTAAATATTGCTTGTATAAATTTATAAAATTGCTAGAATAACATGTTTTTTGTTAACATGCATTTTACACACACACACACACACACACACACACACACACACACACACACACACACACACACACACACACACACATACAGTTACCTCTCAACTGTACAGATTTTCCCAGAATGTCCTGACTTTTGCCTCATATTTTTGTTCTGTTTCTCATAACATTTTGGTTTTCTGGCAAATCATTGAGGGCTGAAGTCAGAAAAAATACAGACATTTGAGTTTCAGACTTCATACCCTTCAGAAAGTTCATGGTAATGCAAAATCTGTTATTCTGTCAACCTTCTGAGTTTGTAAGAGCAATATTTAGAAAGTGTCCCTATTTTTGAGCCTTTGTGCCCCACTATTTATGGCTTTGTCCAGATTTCTTGTTTTAAAAGGTTGAGAGATATGATACACACACACACACACACACACACACACACACACACACACACACACACACACACACACACACACACACATACACACACACACACACACACACGCATGCACACAAACTGAGAGCAATCGAGCAATCCCAACAACAAAGGAACAAAAATAGGGATGGATTTTAAGTATCTCTCATAAACTTAGTTCTTTTATATTTAGTATAATAACTATATATAAAACTTTACGTGCTGTGTTATCTTGATTGTAGGGGTCAAATAGATTTTGTGGCTCCTGATGAATTTTATTTGGTGGGAGAGGGGCCAAAATGGCTCTTCTGATGGTGAGGGTTGCAGACTCCTGCCCTAACTCATTCATTATACCAACATAAATAAAAGGGAAATCTGTTAAATTAAATGAATGGCTGCCAGTTGGTATTATATATGAAAAAATGTTATTATTTATACTTGCTTAAGAAAGTGCAGAACCACACTTTAAGCAACTGAAATATGGATACACAAAACCCACCAGAGTTAACGCTCAGTAAAGTGATATATGTAAAGAAAAAGAGGGGACGGGGAGACAGAGACAAGCAGAAATTGTTTCAAGATCTTCACAAGTGAACTGTAGAATTATTTAAAGGCATTTTAAAGTCCCAAGTGAGAACATTATATTGTGAGGTTATGACATTATATTGTGAGTATGATCGTACAGATAAGTGAGATAGGCAATGAAACTAAAACATCATGAAATACCACCGTTGTGAAAGGTCATTTAATGAAAGTTGTATATAACTGCATGCAGGAATGATTAGTACCTCAACAACACTTAGTACCTCATCAACACTTAGTCCTACTTGTCTTCTCCATTAAAGCAATGTGCAAAGGTGATCATTTGAGCATCTGGAAAACGGTACATCTTTATGAGATTTAATTTCAGAAACCTGAGCCCTAAGCATGTACTAAAAATTCTTCTACAGGTACATGGCAGTTAACCTATAATGCTTGAGTCATGTGACAAATAGCACTGCAGAGCTGCTGCAGGAAGCCTCGAGCCTGGTTTTCCTGATGTGATCAGCAAATGAGAATAAAAGTCTTTCATAAAAAATGGTAAGGCAGTTAGACAGCCTCATTACTATGCACTGATCACTTATTGCACAATCCTTATCTGCAGTCTTCAGACTGCCTCATTTGTATAATGGATTTCAATAACCCCCCTCAGCACCCCTCCATCACAAATATTTTCTTTCATTTGACAGCAGTTCATTTAGAGAAACAGCTGGGTATCTCATTATCCCACAGGTGCATTGTGCCCCATCAGCTGTAGCACAGTAGTTTTTCTAACAAGGCTGTGACGGGAAAGGTATACAATGTGGAGCATTTTAATGTATTACCTTAACCAGGAAATGCATTTACAGTATCAGAATTCATTTCATGTACACTTCTGGAAAATTCCATTAGAATGGAAATCCTATAGTACTATAAAATGTACTATAAAATGTGTATTTGTTTCCTGCTTATTATGTAGTATAGTTTGCAAATGTACTGAGAATAGTACAGTTTCAGATGGGACTTGAAAAGAAAAAAAAATTCTGATAGTATTGCAGACATTACAGTGTTCAGGTCCTGTCTGTTTGCATTACAATTAATTATAAATGGTTAATAGCATATTTTAACCTTTACTTAAAACACAGAAAAGCGGGAGAAGGTCTAAAACAAAAATAAAACTTATATTTTTCTTTTTCTCTGACTCACACAACCAAATTCCAAATGGCAGTATCTGCAACATTTCTTGTTCTGACAACAGAAATATTTGATCTTTCTGCCGTGATGTTTTTGTGACATGATAATAAACCATACAATCAACAGCACTCTAATCTCACATATGGCTAAGATGCAATCATTTAAGTGTCAATGATTATCCAAGTATGTACTGTCTTTTACAGAAAGTGTAAAGTAATCTGAAAGCTGTTGGTAAAATAGGCAATAATTTACTGTAACCAAAAATTTGGATACATAGAGATGACAAAAAAATATACGTAAGTGTAGGTTATAATAAACAGATTAACAAGACCGTAATGTAACAACAATTTGATATGCCATACAACACTGTTATTTTAGACAGCAAACAACAACATAAGGACAAGTGGGGAGCGAGACAGATAGGAAATGAAGGTGAGAAAAGTATGCTGTTGGTCTGACATATATATTTGATTTGGATTGCTTCAAAGGAGAACTATAAGTTCAAAATGGTCCAAAACAAAATATAAGGAGTAAGCAGCTGATGGAATTCTGTACTGCTCTAGACTATACAATTAATGTCATCATTCCCAATGTCTTCAAATTAGTCTGTTTAGATCTCTGCACCAGAGGATATGTACTTCAATTAGCTCAAAGCACAAGTATAATTATTTTTAGTGGACCGCCACACTAGAGAAAATTGTTCTTTTCCAGGGTGACCGAGTAGCAATGTGTGGTTAAGTGACTTACTCAGAGTCACAGAGTCACATGGTAAGCAAATGAAGACCGAGGGAATCAATCCCTCGACTGCAGGAAGAAGTTCTTTAACAGAGCTCATAGCCTTAATTCTACATACTGTCAGTCTGTGAATATCTTGCATCAAAACCTCAAAGCAACATTTAAAATATTTGGGACTAGTAGTCCAAAGATGCAATGTTTAGAAGAGAAAGACAATGTACAGTTATTATATTTTCAGATGTTTATTGTGTGTGTGTGTGTGTGTGTGTGTGTGTGTGTGTGTGTGTGTGTGTGTGTGTGTGTGTTATGCAAAGAATATTTAACTTTATTATCAAAGCTAAATTAAAATTCCTCTTGTTGATTCAGCTGAGTTGTAAGTGTGCATGCATCTGTGATTATATTTCTATGGGAAAACTACTGAATCCCGAGCCTTTGAAATCTCAAATTTCAAAAGCTTGAGACCATGTAGATGAAACCCCACATTACCGAAAGACCAGAAGCACGAAATTCAAAATCCCAATGTTAAGGGATTTTGAGTTAGCGCTTCTGGTGTTGTGGTTTAGGTAAGTATGTGTGTGTAAGTGTGTTTGTGAGGGGCTTTAGTGTGTGTAAGTGTGTGTTGTGACTGTGTGTGTGTGTGTGTGTGTGTGTGTGTGTGTGTGTGTGTGCGTGTGTGTGTGAGGGGCTGTAATGTGTCAGTGTGAGTTTGCCTTGTGTGTATGTTTGTGCGATCTCGGAGTTAGAATATTAAAGCAGGGAGGGTGTGGGGGCACAGGGGGGTGAAGCCCCCCTGCTTATCTTTAGTGTAGGGTAATTTGTTTTGTTATGGGGGGAGGCGGTATGTATGTTTGTGTGTGTGCTGTATGTATGTAGTACTTTCGCGATTTTGAACTTTGCGGTTTTAATATTTCGGTAATGTGGGGTTTTGGGCTTATAGCCTCGGTATTTAGATCTTTGAGATTGTGTTATTTCAAGATTCAGTAGTAAAAACATTTCTACACATCTACAGATGACACATTCTCAGACATATGCAGAAATATAATTAACCACAGCAACCAGAAAAATTTGCTTCACCACAAAAATGAACCACACAGCAATAGCCACTGAAAAAGAATGTATTCCTGTAGTGTCTCGGCAACAGTAAGCCTTCAAGGAGTAACATACAGAAACTAAAAAACATTTTTATACTATCAGCTCTACTCAATAAAGCAATCAAGCAATTAATTAATTAATCCAATTATTAAAAGAAACACTCATATATTTAAAGTAAAAATACATTATTTTTACAAAACACTTTTCCAACAGCAATCTGTATTCAAGCCCTTTGGAATCAGTGTATCATATTTTAAAATGAAAACAGTCTATTTCCGTAAAAGCATCAACTTATACATTTCTTTATTCAAATATGGCATATTAATCTGTTCTAAAACAGTAGCTTTCAAACCCTCTATATTCCCATCATGACATCTATTAAAATGAAGAGCCAAAGGGCTCTCCATTTTATTTATCCTAATATCTCTCAGATGTTCCAATAATCTTGTTTTAAACATCCTTTTCGTCTGTCCTATATAAAACTTATTACAACTACATTTGATAGCATATATAACACCCTCTGTCCTACAATTAAATATTCCATTTGTTTTAAAACTAACATTATTAAAATACAAAAAGGAATTAATAATATAAGGACAACCACTACATTTGCCACAAGGTTCCGTCCCTCTAAAATAAATTTGCTGACATAATTTGATATCAGGTCTCTGAAACTTAGTATGTACCACCAAATCTTTGATATTCCATCCCCTTTTATATGAAAACATTAATTTTTTATTAGAGAGACCATCAAGTTCTATAAATTGTTTAAGAAATTCCCAAAAATGAAGAATACATTGTCTAATACTGTCACTTAAAATATTATATTTAGACACTACAAACAACTTATCATCTTTATCACCACTAATCATCCTACTAACATTCATTTTATTATTTCTATTATATCTATTATCCAATACTTTTAGAACACTCTTATCTATTAGTTCTATATCAAAACTTCTATTTTTAAACATTAATTTTGTTTGTTCTAATTCATTATTAAAAACATCTTCATCATTACAAAGTCTGGAGATTCTCAAAAACTCTCCGTAAGGCAAAGATTCTATAGTATGTTTAGGGTGACAACTATTTCCCATTAAAAATTAATTTACTACCCCAAACTTTCTGTGTTTACTCGTACTAATATATTCTCCCACTTTTCCACATAAAGTAATGTCCAAAAAGGAAACTTGATGGCCAACCTGTAAGCCATCAAAAGTTATACCAAATCTATTAATTTGAATATTTTCCACAAAATTTTGTACTAATTGATTGCCACCTTCACATAAAAAAATTAAATCATCTATATATCTAAAATAATATTTCACATATTGTTTAAAAAATAATTTATCATAAATGCATTCTCTTTCTACCAAGCCCATGAAAATATTTGCATACATGGGTGCAAAAGGTGCACCCATGGCCGTACCTTTGGATTTGATGATACACTTGATTTTCAAAATAAAAAAAATTATTCTTTAAACAAAATTGTACTAAATCCATAACATAATGAGTCAATGGGCTGTTGCCCATCTGATACAACAATGATTCTAGTCCAAAAATGTGTTTTATATTAGTGTAAAGACTCTTTACATCTAGGGTTATCCAATACATATTTTTACGCCACACAACATTTTTTATTTTATCTAAGAAGTCAAAAGAATCCTTAATATACGATGGAAGTTGTTTGGCTTCCTTTAATAATACACCATGAAGGACAACCCCCAAATTATGCAAGACATATTTACTAGCTGAAACTGTAGGATGGCCTGGAGGATTAACACTATCTTTATGTATTTTAGGCAGACATTAAAAAAAGGCTGGATTTGTTTCTTTTATTATTAATTTATTTTCCACATCTTTTTCCGACCAATAACCCAGTCTAAGACCCTTATGAATCAATAATATATAATCATTTTTAGCTTGTTCCACAGCCTCAATATTTACCATTTCATAAACTGTCTTGTCCTCTAGTAGTTCAAGACACATTTTCAAATATTGTGCATAGTGAAGAATTACTATTTTGTTGCCCTTGTCTGAGGGTTTAATAACTAATTCCCTTTGCTTCGAAAACTCAATCAAGGACAACCATTCTTGTTTCGATATATTATAATTTACACCTTTCAAATTAAAGTTTTTAAATAACATTTCCAACTCAAACTTAATCATAGCATGAAACTTTTTTATGCCTTCATGTGTAAAAGGTGGCATAAATTGACTCTTAAAAATCACAGCAGAAGTATGAATTAAACAATAAGCATTGGCATCACTATTACAAGAAATAAAAGAGTCAAACAATTCACTTTCAGATTAATTTTCATCTGTGCTATCATAGCATGCTTCAGGAACAACATTAAAGCATGTTCGATGTTCAAAATAGTACGACAGATGTAATTTCCTAACAAATTTATACATTTCTAATTTACACTCGTATAACTGTGGAATAACAGTAGGGACAAACTTCAACCCATGATTTAAAGCACTGAGCAAGACCTCATCAACTGACAAACCAGATATATTCACAATATCGTTATATGAAACAAGTCCATTAATACCACTTTGTCCTCTTGCTGTTCCGCCATGGTTTGTATTGTTCCCCTCTTGGTTGTTCGCGATCCGCATATCCTCTTTTACACTGTCGATTGTTCTCGCCTTCAAAACGAAAATTATCATAGAGATAATGTTCGTTTATCAGTGAGGGCAAAGGTGGATAATTATGAAGGTCAACAGTCTCACTCTCATATCTTTCATTGTTTTTTAGGGAACGCTTCTAAACTGTTATTGCTCACCAGTCTCTCTCTTGACAAGCCCGCCCCCGGTGGAAAGCGGACCTTAGAGCGTGACTTCTGATTGGTTGGCCCAAAGAATGCTGTTCCTCTTTCAAAATCCCAAATGTCTCTATGAATTTTATACATTTTCTGTTCAAGGACTTTCTTTTCATAAGCACCAAGTTTATTCTGAATGTCACATAAACATGCTTCAAAGCGAACCTTTTCCAACACAGCCATTAGACTAGTACACACACTCGAAATATCTTTTTTAATTTTAGCCAATTTTATAATGTCTCTTTCTATGAGAATACCAACCCATTCCTTAGAACAAGAATGGGCTGCCTTTTCCCATCTATTGTTTAAAAATCTTATCTTCCGAAGAAGTCATGTCAAATGGTTGAGAGGGAAATTTTATCGCTCTCAATCCCCTTGGAACAATGTCTAGGTCTAAATATCTCTGCAAACTAGTGTAATTATAATAAATAGTCACTTCTTTATTCATCAAATTAGTCAGCTTGGAAATCAAAGTCTTTACCTCAGTAGGATATTCAAGGGAACGTTTGCCAATATTAGCAAATGGATTCACAAGCCGTTTACTGCGAATTTCTGCTAAGACACGTTCCCAAATAGAAGTAGCAGAGTTGTCATCATTTATTTGTCTCTCAGACTGATCTCTGTCACGTTCCACATTTGAATTAAGAAAACCATCCATAGTACGCTGAGAGGAACCACCACTTTCCTCTCTAAAAATACGCGGAATGTTGAGAGCTGGATCACTGGCCACAAAGTAAAATTAAATAAACTTGAAACCGAACAGCGAAAAGTTGAGTAGACCACAATAAAGGCAATGGTAACTTAGCGCTTTCTTCCACTTTATTATACGTGAACTTCCTCAGAAAAAAGACACAAGCCCCCTCTTACTTGTGTCTTTTATACAATAAATACAGGATGTGATGTCATAAATTAATGCTGTTTTCACTGATTAATATAAAAATGTTTATAACAAATCAATAAATATTATTAAACATAAAACATCGTGAACAGTGTTATGTTTGCCTCTAAACGCTAATTACTTATTTCACAAATAAATGTCATTTGATTATATTCCCATCATATAAAACCAAAACATAATACTTGTATTCATTCAACTTTAAGTGGAGAAATCCCCCACACTCAAAACAACAGATGGATTGTTCTACTATCACAAACCTTGATTTGTTTGTTGAACGTAAATTCATAAACAGTGTTATGTTTGCCAATAAACTGCTGGATACTTCTTTCCCAAATGTTCCTAAGTAATAAAAACACAGCATAATGTTTGTATTCATTCAATTCAAGTGTGGAGATCCCTCACTGTTGAACCCCAAATGGATTGTTCCACTATCGTAAATCATAGTGTAACCATGCAACTCTTGCCACCAACTCACACACACTCACGCACACACACGCGCACACACACACACACACACACACACACACACACACACACACACACACACACGCGCGCATGCACACACACTGATGTGCAAATGCCCCACATTAACACCTCACATACATACACACAAACATACACACACACCCCTACTCACCATGCGCTCACACACACACACACACATATGTATCCACTATCCTAGTGTGTGTGTGCACATCCCTTCTTCGTGTACCTCCACACACAATCTCCATGACTAGCGTGAAGCGTGAATGTCTTGTACACTCACCCATCCCATTCACTTGCTTTCACATTCACTCCTACTCTCCCACTTGTGGCTGCAAAAAAGATTGTCTCCCATAATGTGGTGGGATTGACAAGACTCAAATGCTAGTGGTGCCAATATCCAAGGATACTTAGAAACTCATAACATTGACTGATGTCTTATTTTCACCCCCTCCAAAAGTACCAGTCAGTTGTCCATTGTCCTAATTCTTAAGTGTATATACAAATTATCGACATGTATTGATAAATTCAACACTGTGTGTGTTCACTTTGTCTGGCATATGATGTTTGAAAAACACATATGTGAAATGTATATATATATATGGTGCAATACATGTACTTTCTAAGTATCCTTGGATATTGGCACCGCTAGCATTTGAGTCTTGTGTGTGGAGGTACACGAAGAAGGGATGTGCACACACACACACTAGGATAGTGGATACATATGTGTGTGTGTGTGTGTGTGTGTGTGTGTGTGTGTGTGTGTGTGTGTGTGAGCGCATGGTGAGTAGGGGTGTGTGTGTATGTTTGTGTGTATGTATGTGAGGTGCTAATGTGGGGCATTTGCACATCAGTGTGTGTGCATGCACATGTGTGTGTGTGTGTGTGTGTGTGTGTGTGTGTGTGTGTGTGTGTGTGCGCGTGTGTGTGCGTGAGTGTGTGTGAGTTGGTGGCAAGAGTTGCATGGTTACACTATGATTTACGATAGTGGAACAATCCATTTGGGGTTCAACAGTGAGGGATCTCCACACTTGAATTGAATGAATACAAACATTATGCTGTGTTTTTATTACTTAGGAACATTTGGGAAAGAAGTATCCAGCAGTTTATTGGTAAACATAACACTGTTTATGAATTTACGTTCAACAAACAAATCAAGGTTTGTGATAGTAGAACAATCCATCTGTTGTTTTGAGTGTGGGGGATTTCTCCACTTAAAGTTGAACGAATACAAGTATTATGTTTTGGTTTTATATGATGGGAATATAATCAAATGACATTTATTTGTGAAATAAGTAATTAGCGTTTAGAGGCAAACATAACACTGTTCACGATGTTTTATGTTTAATAATATTTATTGATTTGTTATAAACATTTTTGTATCAATTAGTGAAAACAGCATCAATTTATTACATCACATCCTGTGTTTATTGTATAAAAGACACAAGTTAGAGGGGGCTTCTGTCTTTTTTCTGAGGAAGTTCACGTATAATAAAGTGGAAGAAAGCGCTAAGTTATCATTGCCTTTATTGTGGTCTACTCAACTTTTCGCTGTTCGGTTTCAAGTTTATTCAGTTTTTTCGGTTGGTCCAAGTTTCTAGCGTTTGTACAAAGTAAAATTAACCACAGCAACCAGAAAAATTTGCTTCACCACAAAAATGAACCACACAGCAATAGCCACTGAAAAATAATTTATTCCTCTAGCGCCTCAGCAACAGTAAGCCTTCAAGGAGTAACATACAGAAACTAAAAAACATTTTTATACTATCAGCTCTACTCAAAACAATCAAGCAATTAATTAATTAATCCAATTATTGAAAGAAACACTCATATATTTAAAGTAAAAATACATTATTTTTACAAAACACTTTTCCAACAGCAATCTGTATTCAAGCCCTTTGGAATTAGTGTATCATATTTTAAAATGAAAACAGTCTCTTTCCGTAAAAGCATCAACTTATACATTTCTTTACTCAAATATGGCATATTAATCTGTTCTAAAACAGTAGCTTTCAAACCCTCTATATTCCCATCATGACATCTATTAAAATGAAGAGCCAAAGGGCTCTCCATTTTATTTATCCTAATATCTCTCAGATGTTCCAATAATCTTGTTTTAAACATCCTTTTCGTCTGTCCTATATAAAACTTATTTTATTACTGTTTGCTATATGCAGAAATATGTCTGTATTTTAATAGCGCAATTCTACAATATTAAAAGGAGTGCCAGAAATATTTCTCCGCTAAAAATATCAGGTTATAGAACATTATCATCAAGTCTTGGAACTCATTTTTTAATTAATTTGAATCATGGATATTAGTACACTTTGTTCTGTACTAGAAGACTGTGTGTATGAATCTCACTGAGTTTAACTCGTGTATTAGCAGTGTAAGGTTAGAGGTTTAAATGCCAGCCCTATGACATCGAACAATTAGCATTTTCTGCACTGAAGGCAATGATTTGCTAGTCTTTTTTCCACAACTCGTAAGCCCAGCCATGCTATAAATAATGACCTGCATGATACTGATTGCCTAAGTCTTATCTTCTCTTCACCTATTCTGGAATCTATACACATATCAATGATTTGAAGATCAAACCACTGAATCCCTGATGTGTAAAAATAACCAAATGAAACCAATCTCCTCACAAACACTAACAAAGTAAAATGACTACTGCAAAACCATAATGAAAATGTACAGCGTGGAAAATATTCCAGCCATCATTTCTGCAGAGGAAGGCGGTGGCAGCTTGATCACCTGTACCTCCCCTTTCACCCACTCATCTTTCTTCTATATGTTAACTACATGGTAGCACAACCATAAGGGAACCATCATGTCCAAAAACGGTACTATTTGCTAATAGCACAATTTACATTCAGTGTAAAGCACAATATCCACGATTCATCACAAAACCAGTTCTTATCCAATGGCTTTCAAAACACAAGCTTTAACCCAAAGGAATATGATGGACTGGGCTTCAAAATAACTACATGATTAGCTTGGTCATTAACTGCATTACCAGACTTCCACCAAAGACACTGTATTGTATATCTCAGGTGTCTTCTGTTCTTCCTGTTCTTCACAAAATTTATGATAACATTGTGAGGAATAAGGTGCCTAGATAACAATAGGTGTTACATACATTTCATTTCTCAGAGAATGCATATTAATGCAAGTTTTCTTATTTTATGTATTTTGCAAGTCAGTATAACCATTGTTTAGAAAGTATATACATTTTTTTATCTTTCTTTTTTGTTGACCAGATTAGTCCCAATAGGCTAGTAGCCTCTTTTCAGGGGAGGCAGATGGACAGAGAAGCAGATGATGGAGTGGTGAGAGAAATGAAATAGAAAGCAAATATAAAGACAGGAGAATGTATACAGGAGTCTAAGGAGATATTCCAAAGAAATCTGGTGGAAATGAGTCGGCAAATGATGGCTATATAATTACAATGGTCTGGTTGGGAGGGTTGCAGAATGGTTTACTTAAAGAAATGGTGGTGCAGAGTGAGCCAGAAAATCAAGGAGATGTTTTCTGGAGAGACATTATGGAGAAAATAAAAAAGGAGGATGCAGAGACAACCCTGAAGATTAGTGGTGCGATGGAAAAGAAAACATATCCAGAGAAAGTAAAAGAAGGCAGAAGAAAGTGAAAAACAGACGTACGTGGTAAGGATTGAAAGTAAAGAAAAGAAAGAAATGGACAGTATGAAGTGTGGGGCAATAGAATAGCTCTGCTGGGTGTAAAAAACACAAAGTAAGAGCATTTATTCTTATTAAGAAAGAAGCTTTTTGTCACATTATATTTCAGACTGTTTTTCAATGGAAACTTTTCTTGGCGAATATGAATAAAAGAACGACTGCATCCCATGGAGTCTTTATGTGATAAAAGCATTTAACAGGGAAGCAAAAAAGAAAATCTGTGTACAATTTCAAAAAGAGGTAGAAAGAGAAACGTTGAAAGTACGTTCATAAACTTTATGTAAAGAAGTACTGGACATTGTAAAAGATTATGATGTACTGGAAAATACTAGGGTTCAACCAAACACCCTAATAATGGGCGACTTCAACTACCCCACCATTTACTGGGAAAATTAATCGTGTACCAACTCCTTAGCTCAACACTTTCTGGAATTCATAAACTCCAATGCCCTGGTTCAACTTATCCATACCCCCACTAGGGGCAACAATATCCTAGTCCTAGTCATTACCAACATGAGTGTTTTTCAATGGAAACTTTTCTTGGCGAATATGAATAAAAGAACGACTGCATCCCATGGAGTCTTTATGTGATAAAAGCATTTAACAGGGAAGCAAAAAAGAAAATCTGTGTACAATTTCAAAAAGAGGTAGAAAGAGTCATAAACTTTATGTAAAGAAGTACTGGACATTGTAAAAGATTATGATGTACTGGAAAATACTAGGGTTCAACCAAACACCCTAATAATCCCACCATTTACTGGGAAAATTAATGTACCAACTCCTTAGCTCAACACTTTCTGGAATTCATAAACTCCAATGCCCTGGTTCAACTTATCCATACCCCCACTAGGGGCAACAATATCCTAGTCCTAGTCATTACCAACATGAGTGTTTTTCAATGGAAACTTTTCTTGGCGAATATGAATAAAAGAACGACTGCATCCCATGGAGTCTTTATGTGATAAAAGCATTTAACAGGGAAGCAAAAAAGAAAATCTGTGTACAATTTCAAAAAGAGGTAGAAAGAGAAACGTTGAAAGTACGTTCATAAACTTTATGTAAAGAAGTACTGGACATTGTAAAAGATTATGATGTACTGGAAAATACTAGGGTTCAACCAAACACCCTAATAATGGGCGACTTCAACTACTCTACCATTAACTGGGAAAACTAATCCTGTACCAACTCCTTAGCTCAATACTTTCTGGAATTCATAAACTCCAATGCCCTGGATCAACTTATCCATACCCCCACTAGGGGCAACAATATCCTAGACCTAGTCATTACCAACATGAGTGACCGGTGTTTCACACCTGAAGTCAACTACTTGTGGGTCCTATCCAACCATAAGCTAATCACCCTTGATATCCACATCCCACCCCCACCCCTATTTAAGGAAACCATGGTAAAAAATTTCTCCAAAGCCAACTTCATGCTTCTTAAGACAGAAGTGGTGAACTTCATGACACCCATACAGATGGACAATACAGTTACAACTGCTGAATCCTACACAAATGTACCCTATAAGCACTTACACGAGTGCATAGATCGTGCTAACCCAAACAGAACCAAGAGGCTATCCTCCAAAAAAAAAAAGCCAATCTGGTGGTCCCCTGCCATAAACAAACTGTACAACAGAAGGAAGAAACTGTTGCAAAAGAGAGTAAAATCCAATGAGTGGAGGAGCTCCCTGGTCAGCCTCAGTAAGAAGTTGAGATCCCTAATAAGATCCTACAAAGCTAGCTATGAAAACAAAATTGCCACTAATTCTAAGGACCACAAAGCATTCTATAGCTATGTCAAGAAAATCGATGGCAACACCCAGATCTGTTCTGAGTTACAGCACAAAGGCATGAAAATTACAGAGCCAACTGATATTTGCCAACATCCTGGCAGATAGGTTCAGTGCTAACTTTGCCCCCCCCCCACCCAATAAAGGGCCCATATCTATACAGAAAGAATGCAGAGTCCCTGTAATCACAACTACACAGGTAAAAGCTGCACTCTCTAAAGCCAAAAACACAGCATCCATGGGACCGGACAACATCCCAGGCTGCATTTTACATGAAATTCAGAATGAACAGGCTCCCCACTTAAGCACCATGTTAAATAATAGCCTCACATCAGGCTTTGTGCCCACAGAATGGTGCACAGCAATAGTTATCCCACTCCACAAAGGGGGAGCCACCACTGATCCCAGGAACTATCAAACTATTAGCCTGACGAGCCTGGTCTGCAAGGCCATGGAATGTATCATCATGGAACTCATAAACAAAGACATTGGTAACCTCCAAACTCAGGTACCCACCCAGTTCGAGTGTATGAAAGGCAGATCATGCCTCCTGAACCTGATCGACTTCTTTGAGGCGGTCACCAAAGCCTTAGATGAGGGTAAGGCAGTTCACACAGCCTATCTTGACCTCGCCAAGGCTTTTGACACCATTCCCCATTCTGGATTTATAGCTAA
The DNA here is from genome assembly GCF_019279795.1 of Protopterus annectens. Lineage (NCBI taxonomy): Eukaryota > Metazoa > Chordata > Ceratodontiformes > Protopteridae > Protopterus > Protopterus annectens. The sequence continues at coordinate 1,969,295,930 of NC_056731.1, forward strand.
CCTCACTAAACTAGGTATAAATCCCTATGTCACAAGATGGGTTGCCAACAGGCTCACTGACAGAACCCACACTGTAAAAGTTGCAGACTCCAAATCTGACCTCAAAGCAGTGACAAGTGGAGTACCACAGGGTTCCATCCTGGGACCTCTCCTGTTTGGTATCTACTTCTCTGAAGTACAGGCTAACACAGAAGGCCTCTGGCTAATGAAGTTCACAGATGACTGCAAACTAGGAGCCATAGTCAAGTCCCCAAATGATGTAGACATCCTACAGAAGGGCTTCGCTGAGACAGATGCCTGGTGTCAGAGCCATGGCCTCAAGCTCAATGTCAAAAAGTGCAATGTCATCCCCTTTGGTAAAAACTCTGTACCCATGAACTACCACATAGGCAGCAATCTACTTAACACCGAATGTGTGATAAGAGACCTTGGGACCCAGGTGGACAGTAGTTTCTCCTTTGCTAGTCACATCACCACAGTAGTCAGGAAGTCCTTCTACATGGCACACCTCATCATAAAAGGGTTCTCATCCAGGAAATAAGAGGTCATTGTTCCCCTCTACTCGACACTCATTAGACCCATTATAGAGTACAATGTCCCTTTTGGAATATACCTCACAAGACATCTGCAGCAGCTGGAAAGGCCACAAAAGTACCTCACAAAGAGGATCACTGGCCTCAAACAAATGTCCTACACTGACTGCCTCAAAAAACTCCAGCTTTACTCCATAGCATATCGCCTCCGAGGTGATCTCTGCCTAACATATAAAGCTATGTCAAACCCAGAGCTGTTGGACATGCTACACCTAAAGAAATCCCAATCCCTCTGAGCTACATGCTCTAGGGACCTAAACCTTGTCACCACAATAAACAGGACATGCTGGAGGGATAGATGCCTGTCCCAGAGACTTCCCATACTCTGGAACAGGCTACCCATCTATGTTAGGCAGAGTTCTTCATTAGCACTCTTCAAGTAAAATCTTGATGAGTGGATGGAAAATAGGAAATACACCCAGGGATCACATCTGTGTCTCTACTCGACAGTGGCACAGGAAAATAACTTTCTTGGGTGGTGTAAGCCAGGGAACCTTGTTGGCTAGGCTTGCGTAGGCCCTTGGGCCGATAGCCTAGTACCTACCTATGAACCTATGACAAAAGGGTTTTATTGACTGGTAGCAAGGACTGTAACAGTGTGTTGGCATACATATACCAAAGGGTGTTGTAAAATAGGGGGGACAACCCAAAACACATTTGTGTGTGTGTGTGTGTGTGTGTGTGAGTGTGTGTGTGTGTGTGTGTGTGTGTGTGTGTGTGTGTGTGTGTGTGTGTGTGTGTGTGCGTGTGTGTATGTGTGAAAAGGAATGCAATTTGATCAGTAACTGTGACAAAAGAAAATGTTATATTTGTGGGGAAATGGGATATGATGCAAAAAAGTGTGAATTGAAATTATATAAATGTAACAAAATAAGACATTTATGGATAGATTGCAAAAATGAAAATAAAGAACAGTGAAAAAGGAAGACAAGAAAATGAACAAATAGAAACATATTAGAAGTAGTAGAAATAAGAGAAAAATTAGATGTGAAAAAATAATAAAGTGGACATAGAAGAAGGTTCTGAAATAAGTGATGAAGAAGGCATAAATCTGGAGGTAATAAAATAAACAAAGAATTCTATTGGTAAAAAGATAAAGGACAAAAAGAAAATTAAATGGATAAATACACAAGGAAAAAGAAAGGAAATGGATAAAAATAATATATACAGATAATGATAGGGAGTTGTATAATGCTCATAGACACAAGGTGCAATGTTTAATTTTCACCTTTGGGAGGGAAATTGGCTAAGTTTAGAATATACTGTTAAGAAATATGGTCTAGTAATTAGCTATAAAATAATAAAATCATGATTCTAAGAAAAGAGAAAATTAAAATTTTAGAGTGCTTTCTGTAAATGTGAATAGTATTATCAATATAGTAAGAAGAATATGAATTTTGGACTGGTGCAATACATGTGATATACATGTAATTGTATTAGATGACTTAAGATTTTTAACAAATAAAGAAAGATTACAAACAGAGAAACTATGGGGAGGAAAGATAATCTGGAATTTGGGAAATGAGAGATGTTCTGGAATAGTCATATTCTGTAGAAATATAGTAATGATATTAGAAGTTGCTTTAGCAAAAGTGGGAAGATTAATCATTGTACATTGAAAATGGAAAGAGCAAGTTTATAGAATTATACCATTATATACTTATACTAATTGTAATGTAAAGGGAAAGACTATTTAATCAGATTTAGGCTATGTGGTGCTAAATATGAATATTATAAAAACAGGAGACTTTAATCATGATTTAAGAGGCAAGCATAAAAAAGGAAATTATATAAAAAATGTTAGAAGTTATAGGATATGGAAAGGTAAAACTTTAGGATAAAACTTCATAGGCTTGCAAAAAGGGTATGTATAGAACTGAAATAGATTACTTTACAATATCAGAAAGTTTAGTTATTGGAGAAGGGCATGTTATTGAGACATGATTTTCTGATCATCTTGCAATATAGCTAGATATAAAGGAAAACAGGGAATGTATCAAAATAGGCAAATGAATAAAAAGGATAAACGAGAAAGCATGGAATGAAGAAGGAAAGAGATTGGTAATACAGTTATGGAAAGATCATATTACTATGAGAACATTTTATAAAAAAATGTCCTGAATGGTGGATGATATTTAAGGAAAGGTATTAAAAAAGTTGTTTTTTTACAGTGGTAATATAGTGTGAGATAAGTAGAGAAAGAAAAATCATATAAAAATGCATTGGAAGATTTAGAACATAATTATAGAAAGTACTTTGACAAAGAAAAAAATATATATGAAAGAATCAAGAAAAATGCAAGAACTGTTAAATAAGCATAGACATATTTACAAGGAAAAAGAGAAGTATTGAGTTACTTAAGCAGATTAGTAAAGGAAGATGGCAGTGTAATGACAGAAATAAAAAATGTAAAGGAGAAAAAGAAAGAACTCAGAAAAATATAAATAGTGTAGCACAATATGTACAAGAAATCTTTAAAGAAAAACATGGAAGATAGTGAAAAAAACATGGAAACTTAAAAAGCTAACAGAAAATAGAATAAAGAAAAGGGCATTTCTTTAAATGATCTAGGTAAAGTATTAGGACAAGAAAATATAGATTCAGCTGCAGGACCTGATGGAAAAGGGTATGAAATGTATAAAAATTTAAGGGATTGGCAAAAAATACTTTTAAAGATTTTGAATGAATGGCTAAATGAAGGTTTTTATGTATAAGGAATTATGTAGTGGAATACTTAAATTCATATGGAAGAAGGAAGATAGAAGACAATTAAAAACTGGAGACTATTGGATAATAATGGTTATATAATCTTTATGAAAATAATATAAAAGAAATGTGAAACTAAAATGGAAAATATTATGGAAGATAGTATATATAGTCTAAAGAAGAAGTGTTGTTAAGAATTAGTAATGATAGAGAAATTTGTGGATTATAATATGAATAGAAAAAAAGTGAAAATCATGATAGGAATCGTTAATAAGGCAGGTGATACAAATGGACATTAAATCTTATGGGTATTAATAAAAAAAAGAATGTAAGTGAGAACATTAGAAAATGTTGTATGCCAGCATATAGTAGTAATAAAAAAAAAAATACTTGCAAATGGCTGGTTAAGCCAAGAGGTATATACGAACAGTGGTGTAAGACAGGGATGTCCAATGAGTTGCATACATTTTGCATTAATCATGAATGTATTAGTATGTGAAGTCAATTACAAAATGAGGAGGCAGGGTATGTAACACCTGAAGGGGTCAGAATTCCAGTTATGTTAGCACATGCAGATGACAATATAATAATTGGATTAATGAAGTAATAATTTGCACAAATGAGTGTGTAGCATTTATAGGGAAGGCTTTGAATAAAGAGAAAAGTAAAGGTTTATGTGATGTAGTATGGACAGGGTTATATATTTTACAATTAATGAAATTTCTGTATTAATTATAATATTTTATAATAAAGATGTAAGTAGAATTCAATAAGTAAAAACAACAGAAGGAATAAAACAAACCTGCCTTTCCTGAAGAACATATAAATTATCATTCAGAAAAAGTCTTATTTGATGAATTCAGTACTGATGGGAAAACAGCATACTTAAGTGTATTTATGTTGCCAATAATATTTGTAAAGGAATTATTGCAGTTACATTTTTCATTTGTATAGGGTTCTAGATTACACCCAGTAAAAAAAGGAGTTTTGTATGCAAATAAAGAGGAAGGGGGTATAGAGTTAACTAACCTAGTAGTATATGCTGCTTCATTAAATTTGTATAAATAATTAATTGTACTTGTGTTTCTACCTACTTAATTTTACTTTTGCATCATCTTAAAAATACTCAATTGTATTTATTACTGCTTGGTGTAACTCATTCTAAGCCTTTTGGTTTAAACACTTGGGCTTCGGACCAGTTAGTTGTTTTGCACTGAGAGGGTTTGTGGTCTGCACTGTTGTGGCAGAACAGGTAGCTTACATCCTTCTAGGTTGAGAACTGCTGATTGAGGGCTCAGTGTCTGTTATTCTTAAAGTTTAATTCTGGTTTAAGCACTTGGGCTTTCAAGCCAGTTATTTTACATTAAGAGGGTTTGTGGTCTGCACTCTTGTGGGAGGAGAGGCTGGACTCTGCCCTTCTGAGCTGGGAATTTCTGGTTAAAGGCTTATAGTGCATGCATATCTGAACTGTTTCTTACTGAAGTTGGTGCGCCTTGTTTGCTGTGGCATAGACTGGATTCGGGCCTGCTGGATCTAGCTTTGTTTGTGTAACTTGAGCACTAATCCAGACATTCTCTAAAGTATTCAATGGTATTTATTACTGCTTGGTTGTAACTTGATTAAAGTGTAGCTATCATTCTAAGTCTTTTGGATTAAGCACTTGGGCTTCAGACCAGTTGTTTACATTAGGAAGGTTTGTGGCAAGCACTGTGGTGGCAGGACAGGTAGCTTTCATCCTTCTAAGTTGGGAACTGCTGATTGAGAGCCCATTGTCCAAGTGTATTAGTTCTGGTTTAGGCACTTGGGCTTCAGGCCAGTTATTTTACATTAAGAAGGTTTGTGGTCTGCACTCTTGTGGGAGAAGAGGCTGGACTCTGCCCTTCTGAGCTGGGAATTTCTGGTTAAAGGTTTATAGTGCCTGAATATTTGAACTGTATCTTACTGAAATTGGTACACCTTGTTTGCTCTAGCATAGACTAGATCCAGGCCTGCTGAATCTAGCTTTGTTTATATGCTTGTTGTTTGTTTGCTTGTTATTTCCCTGGAAGCTAATTCCACCTAATACGCAACTTCTCAGCTTCTGTGGATCACTAGTGATATCTGCATTGCTTACTGTACTTATTTCCTTGTTTCACTTGAAAGAAAGTTACTGTTTGTCGTTTTGCATTTAGTTACTTGTAACACATTGCACTCAAGTTACCTGGCACTTGCTCACTAAAGCAATTATATAAGTCAGCACTAAAAATTAAAAGCACTACACCCTCACTCCCCACTGGCCCTTGTTTTCAATTAAGGATTTCCCAATATTATTCTAGCATGTCCAAAGGTCAGTTGTCAATCTCCTCTCTGGTCCAGCTGGTGAATCTGGGAATCTTGAGGCAATGTTATAACTGCCTCATGTACACAGACAACCCTCACCTCCTCCCACATAACACAAATACTTGTGAGAGATGCAGCTATTTAGCCAAACTGGAGGCTGAGCTCTCTCAACTCAGGACTGGCAAGACCAGACAGGAGGAGAAGGCAACTACACACACCACATAACCAGCCTCACATAATGCTACCACTCCACTGAATCAAACACATAAACACACAAAGACATACTCGGAGGCTCTGAGTAAAAATTTACCTAAACAGCAGAGGCCTCCAAAGCAGACACCCAAACAACTGATACCTCAAGACACCCCACAAGCAACACATAAACCACAAAAGCAGTGTGCAAAGCAGTCACAGCCCTTAAGGCCAAATACAACACCAAACATACTTGTCATAGGTGACTCCATAGTCAGACACACTGACGTCCCACTCACCAGGCTGAACAAGGAGAGGGTCACAGTAAGCTGCCTATCGGGCGCTAGAATCCGCCACATAACACAAGCACTCGGGTCACTCCACAGCAAGTACAAATATGACACAGTCATTGTCCATGCTGGTGTGAACGACCTGAGACGCACCTCCCTGGACTACATGAAAAGAGACATAGAGGAGCTCTCTGATTATGTAGCCCAGGCAGGTATGACCCTAACCCTGAGCAGTATCCTTCCTTCACCAAGAATGATGCCACAATATAGAGACAAGATGATCAGCTTTAACAATTGGCTTAATGTCTGGTGTCATTCAAAGGGGATCCAGTGTCTGTCTGCCTGGGATGACATGCTTGACAAGCCACGCTGCTTTGCAAGGGACGGCTTGCACCTGTCACCCTGGGATTCCGGATATTGGCTAAGGCTCTTGCCACCCCATAGTGCCTTTTTTAGGCAAGGCTCAAATTCTAAACCTACCACCCTAGAAAAAAAAATGGGAAGAAACTGAGAGTAATGCTGCTCAATGCCAGAAGTCTAAATCTCAAAATGCATGCACTCGAGGCCCTTCTCAGTATGGAGAACATCGATGTCTGTGCTGTAACTGAAACCTGGTTCAAGGCTCCTGAGAGCACCCGGCACTATTAGGTTTTACCTCATATCATGCGTTCCGGCCCCAAAACCCGGACCACACCACAAAAGGAGGGTGTATCCATATTCATAAAGGATACCCACACCTCCAGGTTGGTGGCAACGCACAAGCTTCGGAAACCATCCAGGTGCAACTAACCATAGGCAAAACTGCTCTACAAATTGTAGCATGCTACAGGCCACCCTCTCAAACTCAGGAACCCCACACAGCCTTCCTGAAGACACTGGAGGGTATAAATGTATCTCCAAACACCATCATATTGGGTGACTTCAACTACCGAATATAGACTGGGAACATTACTCAAGCCCTAACTTTCTAGCCCAACGGTTCCTGGAGTTCATAAATTCAAATGCCATGGAACAGCTAGTCACTGTTCCCACGAGAGGAGAAAATATACTAGATCTCATTGTCACAAACATGGGGACAAAATGCTCCACACGGAAGTATATCCCTCATTGGTGAGATCTGATCATAAACTAATCTCACTGGAAATCCACATCCCGCCCCACCCCAAACAAAAAGACCATAGTGAAGAACTTCTCTAAAGCAAACTTCACACTACTCAAGACTGGTGTGGTATCCTTCAAGGCCCCTGAGCCAGTGGAAACCACAACCCAAGCTGCGGAAGCCCTTACAAATGCCTTCTATGAACACCTCCAGGACTGCATGGATCAGGCAATCCCAAATAAAACCAAGACTCTTTCCACAAAGGGCAAACGTCCAGTCTGGTGGACCCCAGCCATTAACAAACTTTACAATAAGAGGAGAAAGCTATTACATGATAGAACAAAATCCATAAAAGGGAAGTCACCCCTGACCATTATTAGTAAAAAATACGAGCACTCATAAAATCAACTAAGGCCAATTTTGAGAGAAAAATTGCCATGGATTCAAAGGACAATCATAAGGCCTTTTTCAGCTATGTTAGGAACCTGGGTGGAAACTCCCAGATATGCTCAGAATTAGTCCAAAATGATACAAAAATCACTGAACCCACAGACATTGCCAACATACTGGCAGACAGGTTCAGTGCAAACTTCACCCCCCTTTCCCCCCCTAAAGGAGAGATAACTATCCCGGCCGAGTGTAGCCTCCTGGACATCTCAAATGCGCAGGTGAAATCTGCTCTCTCTAAAGCTAAAAAAACAGCATCAATGGGACCGGATGGTGTCCCCGGCTGTGTGCTACACGAGCTAAATGAGGAATTAAACCCGCACATAAGGCAGCTGTTTAATCTCAGCCTTACCACAGGATACGTGCCCAAGGAGTGGCGTACGGCAACTGTGGTCCCACTCTACAAAGGCGGCGCCTCTACGGACCCTGGTAATTACCGCCCCATAAGCTTAACAAGTCTAGTCTGCAAAGCTATGGAGAGGATCATAATGGAGCTCATAAACAAAGATATAGGGGACTTGCAGACATTGGACCCGACCCAGTTTGGCTTTGTCAAGGGAAGATCATGCCTTTTGAACTTGGTCGACTTCTTCGAAACAGTCACCAAGGCCATTGATGAGGGAAAGGCAGTCCATACAGCCTACCTTGACCTTGCAAAGGCTTTCGACACAATACCCCACTCGGGTATTGTAGAAAAACTTACCAGCTTAAATGTAAACCCATATGTCACAAGATGGGTTGCAAACTGGCTTAAGGACAGAACCCACAGGGTTAGAGTTGCTGGCGCTATGTCAGACTCCAAGCCGGTCACAAGTGGTGTCCCACAGGGCTCGGTCCTTGGCCCCCTATTGTTTGGCATCTACTTCTCAGAAGTACAGGCCAACATGGGAGGACTTTAGCTGACAAAGTTTGCAGACAACTGCAAACTGGGCCATAGTGGAAAGTGCATCGGACACGGATATCCTTCAGAAGGGACTCACGGAAACAGATAGCTGGTGCCAGAGCCATGGCCTGAAGTTAAACGCCAAAAATGTATAGTCATACCCTTCGGGAAAAACAAGGTAACCCCAAGCTACCATATAGGTGGCAATCCACTAAGCACAGAAGAGGTTATCAGGGACCTGGGGACCCAGGTTGACAGTGGCCTTTCTTTTGACACTCACGTTGCTAAAGTGGTTAGAAAGACCTTCTACATTGCCCACCTGATCATGAAGGATTCACATCCAGATCTAGTGAGGTCATTGTTCCCCTGTACTCTTCACTTATCAGACCAATGATCGAGTACAATGCCCCATTCGGGATGTATCTCACTCGACATCTGCAGCAATTGGAGAGACCCCAAAAGTTCCTCACCAAAAGGATAAAGGGACTCCAAAATCTGTCATATGCTGCCAGATTGAAGAAACTCCAGCTCTATTCAGTCGCATACCGTCTGCTCAGAGGTGACATGTGCCTGACATACAAGGCCATGTCCAACCCGGAATTAATGGACATGATCCACCTCAAAAAATCCAAATCCACAAAAACCACTAGAGCAAGCGACTTAAACCTTAGCACAGATATAAATAGGACGTGCTGGAGGGATAGATTTATCACTCAGAGACTCCCTATGCTGTGGAATAAAATCCCAGTCCATGTGAGGCAGAGCACCTCGCTGACTCTGTTCAAGAGAAATCTAGACCTGTGGATGGGAGATCGTAGGTTTACCCCGGGAATCATCTCTGTGTCACTGCTGGACAGAGGCACAACAAACTAATGGGCACAGTATTTTTTCATATAAGGGGTGGCGTAAGCCACAAAAATTTGGGCTAGGCTTATAAATGCCTTAGGGCAGATAGCCTAGTATAAACCTATGAACCTATGAACCTAAATGACAAAGATGAGAGATTAGTAAATTGTATAAATATAAGTATGATAAATTTTGGGGTATAGTAAAAAATAGTAAAAGAGAAAAGGTGAGTATAAATGAAGAAATAAAATGTTACTAAGAAAAAAAAAATTTTGTGAAAAATAAAAATGTACGCTATAGAAAAAGATAGAAAGTATGGTTTAAGAATGTAATGAAAAAATTACTACATAAAACCCTGGGAAAAATCTAACAGATGGAAAAGTTAAACCTCTAAAAATAAGAAGCAAATGGTGTAATCAGAAAGTAGAACATCAAGATTTTTTGTAGACACTAGTAACAGATAATTTGTTAGTAAAAGGAAATATGCCATATAAAAAAAATGATAGAATATGTTTACATTGTCATGAAAAAGAAACTGCAGAACATGTGTTTTCATAGGTTCATAGGTTGGTACTAGGCTATCAGCCCTAGGGCCTATACAAGCCTAGCCATAACAATTCCCTGGCTATTTCTTCCCACATTATTTACTTTCCTGGACCCCTGTCTAGCAGGGCAACTGACGTGATCCCTGGGGTGAATTTCCTTTCTCCCATCTAATCGTCAATGTTCCTCTTGAAGAGGTCCAAAGAGGCACTCTGCTTGACATGTATGGGCAATCTATTCCAGAGTCTGGGGAGTCTCTGGGTCAGGAACCTATCCCTCCAGCATGTTTTGTTTATTGTGATGACAAGGTTTAAATCCCTGGAGCGTGTAGCTCTGAGGGATTGGGATTTCTTTAAGTGTAGCATGTCCAACAGCTCTGGGTTTGACATGGCCTTGTATGTTAAGCAGAGATCGCCTCTGAGTAGGCGATATGCGACAGAGTATAGCTGGAGTTTTTTAAGGCGGTCAGCGTAGGGCATCTGCTTTAGGCCTGTGATTCTTTTAGTGAGGTATTTCTGAGGCCTTTCCAGTTGTTGCAGATGTCTTGAGAGGTACATACCAAATGGGGCATTGTATTCTATAATGGGTCTAATGAGGGATGAGTACAGTGGGACAATGACCTCCTTTTTTCTGGATGAAAAGCCCTTTGTGATGAGGTGTGCCACATAGAAGGATTTCCTGACTGTTGTGGCAATGTGGTTATCGAAGGTGAGACCACTGTCCACCTGTGTCCCTAAGTCTCTTATCACACTTTAACTTTTTTTTTGCAATGTAAAAGAGTAAAAATGTTATGGGGACAACTATGTCAAGAAGATTTTTTTCAAAAATATGAAAGAAGTGAATAAAATAAACATAGATATGATTAAATATGAATATTATAAAAATACAGGTAAAGAATATGTTAAATATAGATAAATAGTTATTTTATGTTATATGGGTTATATGGAATGAAATAAAATAAATGATGTTTAATGGTGAATAGATTTTAGTTACATTATTAAAAACAATCAGATGATGGTTATGGAAAAAGGTGTGGGGGTCTAAAGGGGAAGAACATTTTGTATGCTTATAAAGGAAATTGTGAACATGTTCAAATAGACTTCTATATCTGTATATTTGCACACTTGTAAATAGGTAAATGTTTTGTAAATTCTTTATATAAATAAAGGACCCTTACTCTTTTCGATAGGTGCCATGGGATTTTTTGCATCCACTTTAGCTACTACCAGCTTAAGTAGATAGGGCCTCAGTTTAACATCACATCCGAAGAGTGACACATTCAAGAGTGCAGCACCCCCCTTATGCTGCCCTGCATTGTTAGTAATTGATCTACCTGTTGAGGGAATAGAACCCACAGCCTTCTGCAGCAAAAGCAAGCATGATACCTGTTGCACCCCTGACATGGCCATCATGGGATGTGTCTCATACATTTTACAATAATTTTTCATGATCCTGCATTGTCTGAAAAATAGTCAAATGAATACTTTCTAAACTAGAACCATGGCTGAGGATTCATTAAATGAAACATAAAAAGTAATAAACCTTGTGATCAGAGATATGCTCTCTACCCTTATGTCAAGCCCACTTTTCACTTCTTACAGTTTCCCGTGATACAAAAGTTGTTTTCTGCTCAGCTCATACCAAAATGTACCTTCCCAGATTCCATCATTTTGTTTGTCCATCGTTGTATTGAATGATACTGGCTAGCATTCACTCCCTCTGCTATTTCCATGTGTCATAAGGTGCACATTTGTTAACCCTGGTTACACAGTCATCTTTGTATACAATGTTAATAATGTCAGGGTACAAGTATACTAGAAGTAAAACAGCTGGCAGCTTTAATATCACACAAAATGGCTACACTGCAAGAATGCTGTTAACAGCTACATTGCTCATCACAAACAAACAACTGACAACCAGATGCTATGCATTGTGGGAAACATCCCTTCTTAAAATCACAGTACTATTATACATATTGAAAGTATATATAGGTACACAGCTGCTATATATTTCATAACATCAAATCTCTCCCATACCCAAGAAAAGAAACACATCTCTCTAACGCTACAAAATATGGTTATAATGTACTACCAATGCACATATTTAATATTCTTAAATTTGTATTGACAAGATGAGTGCTCCAAAACTTTGCTCGTGCTAGACAAGCACTTACTCATGAAACAGCAGCAAATGAGGCAACTATTACTCTTCAAAGAAATACAATAACTGATTTTATATGAGGAAAATAAAAAATACGGCTTTATTTGTAATACTAGTTGGCTACAAAATTTATGTCATAACAGAGTTCACACTTCACAGCCATTTCAAGTTGTAAGAATGAGATTAAAATTTGTGGAAGGAAAATTAATACACAAACACTTTAAATGACCACCGCTTTGCCAGGTGTCTGTCTGTCTGTAGTACAGACTGGACAGAATCAAGTACAGTCACACTCAGATCACTAGTATACAGCCTGTTATCACATGTTGAGGATTCAGGAATTGCCGCCTTTTCACAGATACTGGCACTGCCTCCAGTCTCAAAAAAACGTGTTTGTCTAGGTGGACCACACATACATGATTTATGACAATAGAAACACATTCATATCATTTTAGCAGATTACTGTGGTGGTGCTGCGGTAGCGTTGTCGCTTCACAGTAAGACGTTGTCCTGTTCAATTCTCAGCTAGAGTGTCTTCTGTGTGGAGACATGCGTGAATGGGCGTACCTTCGTTGAAGGTTAGTGGACCGGAGCTCCGCTGTGGCAACCCCTAAGCCGAACGACACAACATGAATGAAATATCTCTGGTGCTGAAGTGATACTTTACACACGGGAACAATATTAAGCAAGTGATCATGAGAGCCATACGAAGGCTGGCCGTAAAGACCCTTAAGTAAGTTTGTGCTTCCTTTTTTAAACCACTTAGCAGTGCTCTTCCAAACTGAACAGAGCTAACCACGACAATGACATTCTCGTAACACACAATCTTCTCACTGAAGTAACGAGATCATAACCCTTTGACTATCGTTTTCTAGGAATGCTTACCAAAACACACTAGAAGAATCTAATAGGGAGAACACTTTGACATTGACTAGTTTAAGTGCTGCCTTCTAATGTAGGTAGAATAAACCTTTCTTTCAGGACTGCATCTTTAACCTTTTTCAGACAATGCACATTGGTACACTGACATTATTTTTGATGACTGGCACCATTAACAAACACCATTTAGTCAGTTCAGTTACAATTTCAATAACATTAAGTGCTTGTATTCTATAATTCTAGATACTGGATTATGGCTGAGAAGGATCTTCACACTAGGCCACCTACCTGGTTATCACATTGCAAGGAATAAATAAATGGCATGATACCTGGTGCAGCCAGCTCTTATGAAATGGCTTCTGACTCTAATTTTATCTTTGTTGGTTCAAAGTTATGTAGACCAACTTCAGCTCTCATGTCCCCATTTATTTCACTTATTCTGGAAATCATCCCCATCTCATGTCCCACAATTCTTTGGAGCAGAGTTTTTATGTCCAGCCCATCCAGAAATTAAATCCAGAAAACATACGTGTGATCCTTTCAGTCAGATATGGATACAAATCTATCAGTACAACTGTGTTTGTCAGCAGGGCTACATATTTTCATTCCTGTTTAATGAAACTGCAAACACTTTGATATTCTTCTAGAAGTAGCTTGTGATATCTAACATCAGCCCCTGTATCAGTCCTAAAACTCACTCAAGGTCAGTGAGTAGGGAGTTTACTCGCCAGTTAGATTTCATGTTTGGCAGAGTAGTCATTAAACCCAGAAAAAAAATGCTTTCTAAACACTTTTCTCCAGTAGCCATTTCCTTAAACAACTTAATTTTACAGATATAAGCAAATGCTCCATCTTACTGCATTTCTTACACCTTCTGCCACATGTGGTGTGTCTCAGCATGATAACAATTATACATTGTGTATTTGCCAAGCATGCATTCACTGTGCTTCTCATACATACTTTAGCAAGTATCATATATTTATTTTTAAACTTGTCATTTTCTCTGGGTTTTATCTCACACCTCATATGCCTTATTCATATTAGCATTTTACTCCTTTACAACTTCAGCCTCTAGAGAAATTTGTATTGCCTTTTAAATTAATTTCTTAACTTTTGAGACACTTACAAACCAGCCCAACTGCAATAGTCTCTCTCAGCCATTCATCTTTTGTTTTGGCAAATTTAAAGTTTTTAGCTAGCTGATAAAAGTGGCTTATACAATAACTTTAACACTTTTCAGTTTTAGCTTGAACACATCTGTAGAAGCATTCAAAAGTGTTTTTTTTTTTCTCTTTGGAAACAAAAATAATGCAGCCTCACTTAATTTTGTAATGATAATGACTTATTTTGCTATTCATTATTACTTATTTATTTATCCTTTGTTGACCAGGTTAATCCAACTAGCATAGTAGCCTTTTTTTCAGGGAAGACATGAGGTGGTATTTATAGTACTCATGGAAATTTGGCAAAGGCATCAGGGAACTCTCCCTACTCCATTTGATAGGTGCCATGGGATCTATCACATCCACCTGAGCTACCACCAACTCACGCAGTTGGGACCTCAGTTTAATGTCTCATCTGAAGAATGATGAATAATCCCAGAAGGCATACATGCACCTCTTTCACAGACTTAACACCACATAGTAACATAACAAATCTGAATTAACTGCTGATGCATTCCATCAGCTCCATAAGTTACACAAATCATTCCAGGGGATAAGAGAAGTAAAAATTTACCAAAACCAATAATATTGCTTGCAAAGATGCTGACACAAACTCCGGTCCTAAAAAAGGGAAGTATAAAAGTGAGGGTGTTAGTGGATGGGAACTGCACCCCCATAAGTGATATTAGTCAATGATTTTCTTTTTGGTATAACTCCACAATAAAGACTCTCTGATATGACCATGCATGGTCCTTAAACTTCACTATCACCTCTATGGCCCTTCTGATATTCAAATCCACTCTTTATAAATCATCTCCAACAATTTAAACTCAGTTGTATTACTGACCCCCACACCATACTACTGTAGTTTATGATAACTGGTACTACACAATACCTTTAACAATCATGGACAAGGCCAACAATATTCAAGTATAAAAGACACTGTGTGTGTGTGTGTGTGTGTGTGTGTGTGTGTGTGTGTGTGTGTGTGTGTGTGTGTGTTTGAATTTAATGAAAATCACCAATCTCAAGAGCAATTAAACAAAATAAATTAATTTAGAGCTTATGTCCTGTTATTTGCTAGATGTCTTCAGAATAAATGCTCATTTAAAGACACACACATTTAAACCAATAAGAAACAGTCATGTGATTAGGCATGTAATATAACAATGTGAGTACACTGACGTAAAACTTTTTTTAAAAGCAATATGGAAAACACAAGTAAAGACTTTGAAGTACATTGAATAGATAAAATTAATGAAATTAATTTTGTTATGCCCAGTTCTACTCTATCAAATACCATTTGATATTAATTGCCTTGTTTACACCTAGGAGCTTGGCAGCATGTAGCTTGATCTACCATTTAGTTACCCTGGTCTCTAATTTATCTTTGTTATTCCCGCCACTGTAATCACAAGGCTCTTATTGGGATTATTGAACAACAAAACTTTGTTTTAACATCATGAAAGAACAAAGTATGTCTACACAAATCATTTTTGTATTCCCACTAATAATAACATAAACATGCTATTTAATTCTAACAGATAGGATGTGGATAGTCATACTGACATAAAACCAGCTGTAGTGAGAGCATACAGCAACATAAACCACACCCATTGAGTTGCCATTATAATGGGCACAGCTATGGATAGTTTTCTTCTGATGTGGTAAAAAAAGATCATTTTTGAACCTATCGAAACCCTCTTCATTGTCCACATGTATAAGTGCCCAAAATTGTATTAGTTAAAGATCAACTTTAGCCCTATCATTTTCTATGACTATGATTTTAAGTTTAATTTCCCTTTTATACATGAATGATCGCAGGTCATCCACCACATATGTTAACTTGGAAATCCCTGTGATCATGTTCCAGTAATTCAAAATTATTTTTCTGATACTAAATCTATCGAGTGACATGTCCAGACTAAAAGAATTACCATACAAATCACTGACTGCTCTTACTTTCCGATTCATTCCTGTATATAAAATAGGTGAAAACTGAGCATGTCTCTTGGTGTAAATTATGTCAGTAATTTCTGCCAAGTGATTATTGTAACCTCTCTCACTCTGCAATAGGGGTTAATAATGTACTGGACCTCTTTCCTGAAATTAATGTCAGTTCTAGTTAATCATGATGCTTGGAGCATTGCCCTCTAGGAATGTTATGTTTCATAAAAGTAGGATGATTCTTCTAAGGTTAACAGAAGTATTCACAAAAGTACTTTTTCTATGTGTTTTACTATTAAATATAACATCAATGTCTAATACAACATCCAGAAAATTGATAGTTTTACCTACAACACTTGGAAAAATTGCTTTTGTTTTATTCACATGGATATTAACAGAATAGGATAGGAGTGGTTAAGAATAAAATTTTGGAAAGTAATTTGTTGGTGGTCTTATTCTTGATTGGAACATGATGAAGGCTATGGTTTTCACAGTATTGCAATGGCTGGATCTTGTGTCTGGGATTAGCATTTCGATGGGAAAGTTTATCTATAATGGATAGTGTCAAACACTTTTGTAAGGTTTAGCTATGCAATGTGTACAGATCTGCCATCATCCATTGATTCAATAAGCTTCTCAAAGAAGTGAAACAGGTTTAAGTGGGCAGGATTTCCCCTTAACAAAACCAAACTGGTAGGGGCAAGAGTTTGTAGGTTAATGCTGTCTTTATTTATTGATTCCATAATGACCTCTTCCGTAGACATACATATTTTATTTTATTTTTATTTTTATTTTATTTTATTTTACATTTGTTGACCGGGATAGTCTGACTGGATGCATGTCCATTTTCAGCGGAGGCCCGGGAAGAAAAGCTCCAAGGGTAAGCAGATATAGCATTACATAATAACAGCATTACATATTTCAAACAGTCTATTTACAGTGATTACATAAGTAAGCAAGTTAAACAAGTTCCACAGGTTAAAGTTAATCCCGAGCATAAGTCAGAATTAAATTAAACTACACAGTAAGCTGGTTAACAGATTTTTACACATTCTAGAGAGAGTTAGCCAGGCTTGATACATTGACATAGCCAGTTAAGTGCCAAATGTTGTTTGAGTCTAGTTTTAAATTGACCTAAGGTAGAAAGTAAGGTAATATCAGCTGGAAGTGAGTTCCAGGGTATATTTACAGAGTTTGCAAAGAGAGAGTCTCTGGCTGTGTTATTAATTTTGCTAGTCTGAATTAGTAGTTTGTTAGAGGATCGAAGCGGTCTAGGATTGTTAGAGCGGGTGATAATATTTTTAAGTGCAGGAGTATTGTCCAGATTATAGAGGATTTTATAGGCCATAATCAGTTGGTTATACTGGATTAGGCTGGGTAGTTCAAACCACCCAAGCTGATTTAGATTGATGCAATGAAGTGTCCTAAAAGGCAGCCCAGTGGCAAACCTGGCAATGTGGTTGTAGCAAATTGAGAGTTTGTTAAGAACAGTCTTGTTTAAATTCGAGAGTAGAGGGGATGAATACAGAAGGGTTGAAAGAAGGTGAGAGCAAGCTATGGCAGGTTTAGCTGGAGTGGTTAGGAAGGCTTTTATTCTGTAAAGTGACCCTAGTTTTTTATTAATGGCTTTGATAGTTTGGTTAACATGTAGGTCAAATTTTAGATTATTATCTATGATGACACCAAATAGTTGTGTAGAGGCGTCAGGAGAGATTATTGTGCCACCATTTGAATTTATGGTAAAGGTGAAAGCGGTAGACCTACGTGTTGGTGAAAATAACAGCATTTTAGTTTTTTTGGGATTTAGGATCAGATGACGTTCAGAAAGCCAGTTTTCTATTGTAATGAAGGTGGTCTGGGTAGCTGACCATAACTCTATTGGGGATGTGGCCGAGCAAATCAGAGTAGAGTCATCAGCATATTGGATACAGCTGACTTTTGGGATGAAAGTATAAAGGTCGTTAATGAAGATGGAGAGCAGCAAGGGCCCTAGTATAAAGCCTTGTGGTACTCCAAGGGTGTTAGGTAGAAGATTAGAGAGTTTGTTCTGCCAGAGGATAGCCTGCTGTCGACCATTCAGGTAGGACTGAAACCATTGAAGGGCTCTAGTATCTAGACAGAGGGCCTGATTCATGAAGGCTTGCACGGAGTCTTAGAGTAGACTAAGACTCCATGCAGCCAACATGTCTGCCGAGCGATCCAGGAACAGCCGGTAGGGGCGTGCAACTGAGATCTCAAAACAAGTCCTACACGGCAGGACGGGGGTATGCAAATTACCTCAATTGTAGGCGAAAGCTATGCAAATGAGGTAAATTTGCAATCCAGGAAACCTGAACTTGTCCGAGTAGGAGTAGTGTTACTTGCAGAAACATACTCAGTTGATAACTGAGTACGGTTCTGCAAATAGCAAAATGGAGTCGTGTCAGCTGGACATGCATGTACAGGAGGAAGCATGCCATTGGCCAAAAATATGGCCACTGGCAATGGGAAGGGATGTAAATTAAAAATAAAATAACTTTTTTTTATCCCGATCTCTGGGGTTTAATCGTAGCACAGCGCCTCGCAAATGCGCTGCGCCCTAAAAAGCAGAAAATTAATAATTAAGATCCACAAATGTGGATTTTATAGCTAAAAAGAATTTACAATGTAAGGGAATGGCAGGTTGAACACAACATGACCACCGAGTAGAGGTTGCTAAGGGGGGAAGCTCAGTCTAAGAGATGTAACTAAGCATTAGTAGGCAATCCTATGCAAATGAGAGTTAGGATAGTGAATCGCAAGTTTACATAGCAAATGAGCCCAGTCAGTGGAGTGTAGGAGTAGGATAAGGGGAGTAACAGAGTAGAAGATATGTGACATCACTAGGGGGGGTATGTATGAAAGGAGTGAAGCTCATTGGAGCAGAGTGTCATGTGTCAGCTTACATTCACATAATAGTGAAAGAGGTGTGTCAACAGGTAGGCTAGGTAAAGTCAAGAAATCGAAGGTGTATGCCGTGGATAACACCAAAGTTTCTTGCTGAGCGTGCATGCGTGCGTGTGCATGCCAGTAAACCTGAGTAAGACAGTGTGCACGCGTGTAACTGTGTGTGCGCACGTGTAGGCTTGAGTAAGCATATGTAAGACTGTGTAAACAGCTGTAAGCGCGTTTGCGCTGGTGTGCACGTGTTTTAACAAGAATAAGCAAGTTTTAGTCTGTGTAAGCATGTGTGCACGTGTGTTAGCTGCTGTGCGCATGTTTGCACTTGTGTGTGCGGCACTCCCCCCTGAGGAAACAGAAAGGAAAAGGGAAGCACACCAAATAGTGGAAGTTACCAGGGAGTACTAGCAGAGCTAGCAGGTGAAAACAATCAGAATCAGGAAATTACCCAGGCAGAACACTAGCCCAGCCCAGCCCAGCCCACACTTAAAACTCTGCAAACAACAGTCCATTATGTTTCTCTTAAGAGACACTGCAACACTGCAGTAAGCTAATAGAAGTGAAAACTGAAAAAGCTTCACTGAGACAAAAAATGTTAGGGGCTGCCATTGCTGTTATAAGGCGACATATGCAACATGCTGAGGGTGGTGATAATGCAAATACTGCTGGACAACCCACAGTGAGGAGACGGAGAAGAGTGTACAGGTCCAGGTTTACCTACCAGGGGCTACATGAGCTGGAGATAGTGGAGTGCTATAGAGTGGACAGAGACCTCTTGTAGCAAATGTTGAGCTGTGCAGGCCACGCCTCACACACAGAACCAACAGAGGGGAACCCATCCCAGTGGAAACTAAGGTATGTGTTGGCCTAAGAATATTAGCAACAGGTACCTTCCAGAGACCAACTGGTGATATGATGGGGATATCACAGGCATCAGCATCCAGGGTACTGCACCAGTTCCTGAATGCCATGTCAGCACATGTCGGTGATCATGTATATTTCTCCAATTCCTGTGAGGTATTGGCTAGCAATATGCATCTCTTCCAGCAAATAGCGGAATACCCTGAGGTAGTGGGTGCAATAGACTGCACGCACATACGCATCAAAACATCAGCCGGTGAGTGGGGTAGGGTCTACTTCAACTGCAAGGGCTTCCCCTCCATCAACTGCCAGGTCATATGTGATGCCCAGGGCATAATACTGAATGTGTGTGCTGGCTGCCCTGGAAGCTACCATGATTCCCATATCTGGCATCTGACGCAGCTGTATCAGACTTTTGCCAATGGGGACATCCCACATGGTCACCTAGTGGGGGATGCTGGCTATACACTGGAGCTGTGGCTGATGACACCCATCAGAAATGCACACACACCTGAACAGGAATGCCATAATGCGGCACACGCACAAACATGAAATGTAATTGTGCGTGTGTTTGGGCTGCTTAAGTCACAGTTCCGGTGCCTGGACACATCTGGTGGAGCCTTGCAGTACTCACCAACTACATGTACCCAAATTGCCATGGTATGTGCTATGCTACATAATATGATCCTGCGAAAACAGCTGCAGCAGGACCAGCATAGGCCTGGGCCAAACAGCCCCCCAACATTGCCAAGGCCATCACAGGCAGAGTGTGACTTGGAGGAGGAACAACCTGAGCCTGCCCCAGGAGGCAGAAGGAGGCATGCCCAGTATGCTTTGGCCTTGGCAAAGAGGCAACGCATAGCACATACACTTGCTCAGTAGGAACTCTGGAAATTATACCTTTCTCTGACCCACACATATTATAAAAGGGATGCCTACGTTGGCAATACCTGCTTTCAAACATGTATAGGGAGTGTAGTATGTGCATCCAACATAGGCAGCCCTGCATCAACACCTGAGGCATGATTGCCATGTGTTAAGCAATATAAAGCAGTGCTAAACAGCATTTACCATCATGAAGCATATGTAAACAAAATTGCACACACCAACTACTACAAATGTGGTCAAAGTAGAGTAATATTGGCCAATGTCCAGCAATGATGGTTAATACTGAGCAATGTTGGACAAGCTGGGTCTAGGTAGGGCATAGCTGAACAAAAGCCAACATGCTCATATTTGCTCTACTGGCCCCTAAGCAGTCTGGTCTGCTCAGTATGAAAATATAAGTGGCGATGGGCCTCAAACCCAGGACACTGTGCACTATAGTCATAGTACTGAACCACTAAACCATGACAGTATTGCAGTGGTTAGCCTGTCTGAAGAAATGTCGATAAGTCTTTGCAAAGTGTTTCATGGAAACCCTGCAGGCACAGCGTAATCCCTGTCGAGTTATGACACAAAGGTGAGTCCTGCAGTAAGAATAGAACCTGAGTTTCAACACACACAGTACAAATGTTAATGTTGGACATGTAGACATACATCAACAAATGTAGTGGACCTCAGACAGCAGCATAGTGAAAGGTCACACTGGGCATGCTCACACACTTTAATACATGAGACAAATATCAGGCAACAGAACACTGACAGTCTGAACTGGACATGCTCACACACTTAGGCCATGTTGGAGTACAGCATTTGGCCACACATAGCAGGCAGTTGCATGTGTTAACCCAGGAACCTCTCACTACCCAGCAATCTGCCCTGTGCACACACTGATATGACAACAGACATGTAAATAATATAGTGGAACCCTGCCATAAGCAAATATGTTCTGCAGATACCTAAGCGGTTCATAGAAAGTGTGAAAGCAAAGATGATAAAAACCTGCAAACAGTATCAGCAATAAACATTGTGCATCATGAAAATTATCATAGGTTCAGAGGTTGATACTAGGCTATCTGCCCTAGGGCATGTACAAGCATAGCCAGAGTGTGTTTGGCTTCTGCAACCCAGTCTAATCAGAACACTGTGCCTCTGAATAGTAGGTCACACAAGATAGTCCATTCATGTTGAGTGTATTGTGCCTCTGTCTAGCAGGGACCCAGAAGATATCCCATGGGTAAACATGTGATCACCCATCCACATGTCAAGATGTCACCTGTAGGTGGTCAGTGGGTGGCTCTGCCTATGCAAAACCGGGACTACACTCCGGAGTGAGTGGAGGCTTTCTGATAATAATCTGTCCCCCCAGCATGTCCTTTTAACACCAGTGCTGAGGTATATGTCCATGGAGTGTGTAGCTCCAAGGGAGTCAGATATCCTGAGGTGGAGCATGTCCAGTAAGTCTGGGTCAGATATTGCCTGCAACTACAGGCATACAACACATCCGTGTAGGTGGTAAGTGCCTGAGTATAGCTGGAGTTACTGTATCGGAACTGTGCAGGGCATCTGTGTGAACTGTGTGACATGTGGGCATTGTAGTAGGGTAGCAGTTGTATGTGTGTCTGCTGTGGAGGTCTCTGCTGCTTAGGCAGAGTGTATGTAGAGCCTCTGAATATGTGTATGTGTGATAATGTGGTTTGTGTGCTGTCACTATCGGTGTATGTGAGACTGATATGTGGTGTGTGTGGTCACCCTCACCACCTGATAGACTATGCCAGTCATGGGTTGAGAGAGCTCAGTGTCCTGTATGTCAATATTGTTACATCTCCCACATATATGTGAGTGTGATGTCAGGAGGAGAGGGTTGTCTGTGTACATGAGGCAGATGTGACATTGTGTCATAACCAAAATATTCACTAGCTGGACTGGAGAGTACACTTTAAACTGACCCCTGGACATGCCAGTGTATTATGATGACATACTCTGTAGCCTGAGCACAAAGGATCAGTAGGGTGTTAAGTGTGTAAAAGAGTATAACCGGGATTAGTGCTCAGGTTTGTTGGTGTTTTGTAAAGAGTAGCGGAGAAGGAGTCCAGACTAAGAATCATGATATGTCTTTCAGCTATTTAATAAATAGTAATGTACACGCATATATGTGCTGAGTCAGGGACAACTGTACCTTACTGACATTGCCAACATCCTATCAGGCAGGCCCATGTATACATACCCACCTCCCACAGACGATAGTCCCTGGCATCATACCAGGAGATATCACATGTAGAATGGCTGAACAGCTGCCCCCAAAGCCAAAAGCATGGCAGCAAATGTATTACATTGTTTCCCAATATGTGTCATGCATGCACTACAGAACAAACAGACCCTGCACCTGAACAGTCTGTTGAGCCTCACCCACTCCACAGGACCTGGAACCGTTGAATGTGTTACAGCAACATAAGGCACTCCCCACATGTGTGGGTGCACAACACACCATGGGATGTATAGTCCAGTAAGCCTACAAAGTCTGATCTGTAAGGCAATGAAGTGCATCACGGCAGATGTGATAAACAGAGCTATTGGAAACCGACAAACTCACAACCCTACCAACTGTGGTATGTTCATGTGCAGACCATGGTTCCCAAGCATGCTACACCATCTGCAAGGCAGCCACCTAGGACATACATCATGGAACAGAGCTACACATGTCCCACATAAACTTCAACAACATCACAGACACATGTCGTATCCGCAAAATCAACAATCTGTGCATAGATATGTGTTGACATATGAAGGGATGTCAATATGTCCACAGATAGATCACACAAGGTGGGACTCACGGGGTCCTGTACAAGCTGTTGATACCTGCCAGCCTACATGGATCATTCCTGGGATTGCAAAACAATGTGTACACACATTACCATGTCCAGTCTGATGATGTCATCATCCTCAAATATACCAGGAGAACAAAAATCACCCAGTAAAGCATATAGCACGCCATGTTAATGTGTATCTCTCTAGTATCATAACAAAGTGAGGTAGGGGTGTGAGTCCTGCAAATGCCAAGTGTGTGCGTGTGCGTGTGCGTGGGGGTGTGTGTGTATGTGTGTGGTTTCCTTTGAGAGGAGTAGCCTTTTTGGAGACTGGGAAAACACATTAAAAGAGGTACATCCCTCTTTGGAAAGTCTGATGATGTCAGCATCCTACAAATATTCAAGGAGAACATAAACCACCCAATAATGCATATAGCGAGCCGTGTTAATGCATATCTCTCTAGTATTATAACATAGTACTTCATACAACTTCAGGTGTCTTTAATTGACTCCTTCCCCCCCACACCAGGAAATGCTGAAATTCTTTCCACCAAACTCCAAATTAACAAAACCAAAGCTATAAACATAATATGTTCCTACATCCCCCCAGGCAAGAACATCAATACCCTGGAAAATATCCTAAGCTGGATTTCTAGCACCTTCCCCCAGGAAACCATAATCTTAGGTGATTTTAATATTGACTGGAGCTCCTGCATATCCCCCAAACCCACCATACACCTTAACCTCTTTAACTTTCACCAAACCATTAACTCCCCTACTAGAATACATAAATCCACCCACAAACAAACCATCCTAGACTGGATACTGACCAACAATAATCCCCTCTCCTATAAAACAGGAATACTCCCTGACAATATCAGTGACCACCTCCTTACCTTTATCACCAAACAAAAATGCAACAATCCTAAACAAACTACTTATCGAACTAAATACAACAAAACAGCATTCAATCTAACATCCTTTCAAACTGAACTCAAAGAATATAACTGGTCAACTCTAAAATACCTCCCAATAGATGAAGCAGTAACGCATTTCAACAACACCTTCTTACAAATTCTAAACCAACATGCCCCATCCCGGTTAGTCAGAATCAGATCCAAAGCAGCTCCTTGGCTCTCTGTTATAACTAAACAAACTATGAGAGCGAGAAATAAATCATGGTCAAAATGGAGATCCACTAAAAGCCCTACTGACCATCAAACCTTCAAACATCTAAGAAACAAAACAAAGAAACTTGTCATCCTGGACAAAAAAAACTACAACTTTCAATACCAACAAAACCAAAACCCAAAAAAATTCTGGTCAGGAATAAATAAACTACTCCACCCAGGCAACAGCAAAACACCTACCCCAGCTAGCTTAGCACAAAAACAACCTAACATCATAGCCAACACCTTTAACAACTTCTTCTCTCAAACTGTAAACTCACTTGCAAGCACCATGACTCCACCCCCCTCCCTCCAAACCACCCCCATCCCCAACAATACCTATACACTAAAACTTGAAACCGTCTCAACAACCTATATACAGAAACTACTTTCTAAACTAAAACCCTGCACCCCCTCTGCTGACAAACTTCCAGCTGAATACCTTCAGTTAGCTGCAAAAGAAATAGCCTACCCAGTATCCATCTTAATAAACAGAACCATAACAGAATCCAAAATTCCTTCCTGCTGGAAAATCTCCCATATTATTCCACTCCATAAAGGAGGAAACTCTAATGAACTATCCAATTTTAGACCTATTGCCCTTCTATCGCCTCTATCCAAAATAATGGAACGCTGTATTCACCATCAACTTCTAAACTATCTCTTAAATAACAACTTGCTTGTAGACTCTCAACATGGTTTTAGACCCTACCACAGCACTACTACTGCCCTTCTCTCCTTCTCTGACACTATAAATAAAAATCGAAATAGAAACCTGTTCTCATCTGCACTATTTCTGGACCTCTCAAAAGCATTTGATATGGTCAACTATCAACTTCTCCTCGATACCTTAAAATCTCTATCACTGGATTCTCAAGCATTACAGTGGTTCAACTCGTATTTGACTAATAGAAAACAAGCTGTCCTTTGGGACAGCCATCTATCCACTCAACTCCCTGTTACTATTGGTGTCCCACAAGGATCTATCCTAGGCCCCCTACTTTTCTCCATTTTCATCAATTATTTGCCCAATTCCCTACCATCATCCACATGTATACAATATGCAGATGATTCCACTCTCATCTGCTCTGCCTCTACCCCAGCAGAACTCCACTCCACTACCCAAGTAGTCTTTACTGCAGCAGAAAATTGGTTTCAACACATCTGTCTCCTCCTTAATCCCAAAAAAACCAAACTACTACTCTTTACCCCTACCTCTAAATCCACCCCTATCTCTTTTTCTATAACATCCTGTAATGGCACTGTCATCAAACCTGACAACTGCACTAAACTCCTAGGCGTCACCATAGATAACCAGCTAAATTTTGACTGTCACATTGATTTAACTATCAAGACTGTCAATAAAAAGATTGGTGCCCTATACAGGCTAAAGCCCTATCTCACTACAACTTCCCGAGTAGCCCTTGCCCAAACTCACCTTATCTCTACACTAACTTACGCCTCCCCCTCCTTTGTCAACTTATCTAAAGCCAATCTTCAGAAACTGAATACTGCCTACCACAGTATAGCCAGATTTGCCACTGGCTCACCTTTCCAAACTCACCACTGTCTTAACTTAAAGAAACTCAACTGGCTTGAACTCCCGAACCTTATACTCCTACAACAACTAATCATCACTTTCAAAATTCTTCATTACCCTCCAATATACCCATACTAAATAAACTCATCACACCTTATAAAAATCTCACGACACTCAGATCAGCCAACAAGCTACTAGTTACTACTTTGAAATCTCATAACAAATCAGGTGATTCCCTATTTGCAAACACTATCGGTTCTTACTGGAATAAACTTCCCATTGAACTGACCTCCCTAACCTCATGTCACCTTTTCAAAAAACAGATAAAAACCCACCTACTAATTCACTGGCTATGCCCCTGCTCCAATCCTGACTGAGCATAGTACTCTTCATTACTCTCTCCAGTCTGCTACTTGCAATTCTTTCCACTCCCTTTCTTACCTAGACTAACATCCTCAGCCCCCTTCACTGGACCTTCACTCTTTTTCTCCAATCTTTTTGCCTACTTCACCGTATAGCCATCCTCTCTATTTTCTTTCCAGCCATACCTAGACCATCTTTATCCTACTACCATAGCATTTCATCTCTATCCTGCTTCCTCACTCTCCTTTTCAACTTGACTTTCATAACCTTTAACTATGTTATAATACTTTTACCCAACAAAACCATATTCTATCCACAATTTCTATCTATCTTTTTTCCCCTTTTTCCTATAGCTTTACTACCAATCTACCTGTTATACCTTCTAATTTGCTCTTTTAACACTTGATACCATCAGTTTCTTTCCCTCTGCTAACTACCGAATCTGTCTTCTAGCCTACTGACCGATGATTACATTATTTAGCTTGACTAGGGATATCCTTTAACTCAACTTTGTATTTTTGTGCCTGAGCTTATCTCCTCAGCCACATATTCTGAACTCTGTTTGTTACCTACTTAAATTAGTCCAGGCAAACTGTATTTTGTCTCTGTACATTTTTTTTTTTTAAAAATTGATTTATTAGTAAAGTCTTTGAAATGTATTGTCTTATTCTGATAGTGGAGCTTTTCTCCTCGGGCCTCTGCTGAAAATGGACATGTATCCAGCCAGACTAGCCCGGTTAACAAATGTAAAATAAATAAAATAAATAAATAGTTAGGTAGAGGTTTGTGTGCTGCAAATGCCAAGGTATGGCACTACAGAACAAACAGACCCTGCACCTGAACAGTCTGTTGAGCCTCACCCACCTGGTTATCACATTGCAAGGAATAAATAAATGGCATGATACCTGGTGCAGCCAGCTCTTATGAAATGGCTTCTGACTCTAATTTTATCTTTGTTGGTTCAAAGTTATGTAGACCAACTTCAGCTCTCATGTCCCCATTTATTTCACTTATTCTGGAAATCATCCCCATCTCATGTCCCACAATTCTTTGGAGCAGAGTTTTTATGTCCAGCCCATCCAGAAATTAAATCCAGAAAACATACGTGTGATCCTTTCAGTCAGATATGGATACAAATCTATCAGTACAACTGTGTTTGTCAGCAGGGCTACATATTTTCATTCCTGTTTAATGAAACTGCAAACACTTTGATATTCTTCTAGAAGTAGCTTGTGATATCTAACATCAGCCCCTGTATCAGTCCTAAAACTCACTCAAGGTCAGTGAGTAGGAGTTTACTCGCCAGTTAGATTTCATGTTTGGCAGAGTAGTCATTAAACCCAGAAAAAAAATGCTTTCTAAACACTTTTCTCCAGTAGCCATTTCCTTAAACAACTTAATTTTACAGATATAAGCAAATGCTCCATCTTACTGCATTTCTTACACCTTCTGCCACATGTGGTGTGTCTCAGCATGATAACAATTATACATTGTGTATTTGCCAAGCATGCATTCACTGTGCTTCTCATACATACTTTAGCAAGTATCATATATTTATTTTTAAACTTGTCATTTTCTCTGGGTTTTATCTCACACCTCATATGCCTTATTCATATTAGCATTTTACTCCTTTACAACTTCAGCCTCTAGAGAAATTTGTATTGCCTTTTAAATTAATTTCTTAACTTTTGAGACACTTACAAACCAGCCCAACTGCAATAGTCTCTCTCAGCCATTCATCTTTTGTTTTGGCAAATTTAAAGTTTTTAGCTAGCTGATAAAAGTGGCTTATACAATAACTTTAACACTTTTCAGTTTTAGCTTGAACACATCTGTAGAAGCATTCAAAAGTGTTTTTTTTTCTCTTTGGAAACAAAAATAATGCAGCCTCACTTAATTTTGTAATGATAATGACTTATTTTGCTATTCATTATTACTTATTTATTTATCCTTTGTTGACCAGGTTAATCCAACTAGCATAGTAGCCTTTTTTTCAGGGAAGACATGAGGTGGTATTTATAGTACTCATGGAAATTTGGCAAAGGCATCAGGGAACTCTCCCTACTCCATTTGATAGGTGCCATGGGATCTATCACATCCACCTGAGCTACCACCAACTCACGCAGTTGGGACCTCAGTTTAATGTCTCATCTGAAGAATGATGAATAATCCCAGAAGGCATACATGCACCTCTTTCACAGACTTAACACCACATAGTAACATAACAAATCTGAATTAACTGCTGATGCATTCCATCAGCTCCATAAGTTACACAAATCATTCCAGGGGATAAGAGAAGTAAAAATTTACCAAAACCAATAATATTGCTTGCAAAGATGCTGACACAAACTCCGGTCCTAAAAAAGGGAAGTATAAAAGTGAGGGTGTTAGTGGATGGGAACTGCACCCCCATAAGTGATATTAGTCAATGATTTTCTTTTTGGTATAACTCCACAATAAAGACTCTCTGATATGACCATGCATGGTCCTTAAACTTCACTATCACCTCTATGGCCCTTCTGATATTCAAATCCACTCTTTATAAATCATCTCCAACAATTTAAACTCAGTTGTATTACTGACCCCCACACCATACTACTGTAGTTTATGATAACTGGTACTACACAATACCTTTAACAATCATGGACAAGGCCAACAATATTCAAGTATAAAAGACACTGTGTGTGTGTGTGTGTGTGTGTGTGTGTGTGTGTGTGTGTGTGTGTGTGTGTGTGTGTGTGTGTGTTTGAATTTAATGAAAATCACCAATCTCAAGAGCAATTAAACAAAATAAATTAATTTAGAGCTTATGTCCTGTTATTTGCTAGATGTCTTCAGAATAAATGCTCATTTAAAGACACACACATTTAAACCAATAAGAAACAGTCATGTGATTAGGCATGTAATATAACAATGTGAGTACACTGACGTAAAACTTTTTTTAAAAGCAATATGGAAAACACAAGTAAAGACTTTGAAGTACATTGAATAGATAAAATTAATGAAATTAATTTTGTTATGCCCAGTTCTACTCTATCAAATACCATTTGATATTAATTGCCTTGTTTACACCTAGGAGCTTGGCAGCATGTAGCTTGATCTACCATTTAGTTACCCTGGTCTCTAATTTATCTTTGTTATTCCCGCCACTGTAATCACAAGGCTCTTATTGGGATTATTGAACAACAAAACTTTGTTTTAACATCATGAAAGAACAAAGTATGTCTACACAAATCGTTTTTGTATTCCCACTAATAATAACATAAACATGCTATTTAATTCTAACAGATAGGATGTGGATAGTCATACTGACATAAAACCAGCTGTAGTGAGAGCATACAGCAACATAAACCACACCCATTGAGTTGCCATTATAATGGGCACAGCTATGGATAGTTTTCTTCTGATGTGGTAAAAAAAGATAATTTTTGAACCTATCGAAACCCTCTTCATTGTCCACATGTATAAGTGCCCAAAATTGTATTAGTTAAAGATCAACTTTAGCCCTATCATTTTCTATGACTATGATTTTAAGTTTAATTTCCCTTTTATACATGAATGATCGCAGGTCATCCACCACATATGTTAACTTGGAAATCCCTGTGATCATGTTCCAGTAATTCAAAATTATTTTTCTGATACTAAATCTATCGAGTGACATGTCCAGACTAAAAGAATTACCATACAAATCACTGACTGCTCTTACTTTCCGATTCATTCCTGTATATAAAATAGGTGAAAACTGAGCATGTCTCTTGGTGTAAATTATGTCAGTAATTTCTGCCAAGTGATTATTGTAACCTCTCTCACTCTGCAATAGGGGTTAATAATGTACTGGACCTCTTTCCTGAAATTAATGTCAGTTCTAGTTAATCATGATGCTTGGAGCATTGCCCTCTAGGAATGTTATGTTTCATAAAAGTAGGATGATTCTTCTAAGGTTAACAGAAGTATTCACAAAAGTACTTTTTCTATGTGTTCTACTATTAAATATAACATCAATGTCTAATACAACATCCAGAAAATTGATAGTTTTACCTACAACACTTGGAAAAATTGCTTTTGTTTTATTCACATGGATATTAACAGAATAGGATAGGAGTGGTTAAGAATAAAATTTTGGAAAGTAATTTGTTGGTGGTCTTATTCTTGATTGGAACATGATGAAGGCTATGGTTTTCACAGTATTGCAATGGCTGGATCTTGTGTCTGGGATTAGCATTTCGATGGGAAAGTTTATCTATAATGGATAGTGTCAAACACTTTTGTAAGGTTTAGCTATGCAATGTGTACAGATCTGCCATCATCCATTGATTCAATAAGCTTCTCAAAGAAGTGAAACAGGTTTAAGTGGGCAGGATTTCCCCTTAACAAAACCAAACTGGTAGGGGCAAGAGTTTGTAGGTTAATGCTGTCTTTATTTATTGATTCCATAATGACCTCTTCCGTAGACGTACATATTTTATTTTATTTTTATTTTTATTTTATTTTATTTTACATTTGTTGACCGGGATAGTCTGACTGGATGCATGTCCATTTTCAGCGGAGGCCCGGGAAGAAAAGCTCCAAGGGTAAGCAGATATAGCATTACATAATAACAGCATTACATATTTCAAACAGACTATTTACAGTGATTACATAAGTAAGCAAGTTAAACAAGTTCCACAGGTTAAAGTTAATCCCGAGCATAAGTCAGA
Source organism: Protopterus annectens (assembly GCF_019279795.1). Lineage (NCBI taxonomy): Eukaryota > Metazoa > Chordata > Ceratodontiformes > Protopteridae > Protopterus > Protopterus annectens. The sequence goes on from NC_056731.1 coordinate 1,969,327,235, forward strand.
ATTAAATTAAACTACACAGTAAGCTGGTTAACAGATTTTTACACATTCTAGAGAGAGTTAGCCAGACTTGATACATTGACATAGCCAGTTAAGTGCCAAATGTTGTTTGAGTCTAGTTTTAAATTGACCTAAGGTAGAAAGTAAGGTAATATCAGCTGGAAGTGAGTTCCAGGGTATATTTACAGAGTTTGCAAAGAGAGAGTCTCTGGCTGTGTTATTAATTTTGCTAGTCTGAATTAGTAGTTTGTTAGAGGATCGAAGCGGTCTAGGATTGTTATAGGGGATGATAATATTTTTAAGTGCAGGAGTATTGTCCAGATTATAGAGGATTTTATAGGCCATAATCAGTTGGTTATACTGGATTAGGCTGGGTAGTTCAAACCACCCAAGCTGATTTAGATTGATGCAATGAAGTGTCCTAAAAGGCAGCCCAGTGGCAAACCTGGCAATGTGGTTGTAGCAAATTGAGAGTTTGTTAAGAACAGTCTTGTTTAAATTCGAGAGTAGAGGGGATGAATACAGAAGGGTTGAAAGAAGGTGAGAGCAAGCTATGGCAGGTTTAGCTGGAGTGGTTAGGAAGGCTTTTATTCTGTAAAGTGACCCTAGTTTTTTATTAATGGCTTTGATAGTTTGGTTAACATGTAGGTCAAATTTTAGATTATTATCTATGATGACACCAAATAGTTGTGTAGAGGCGTCAGGAGAGATTATTGTGCCACCATTTGAATTTATGGTAAAGGTGAAAGCGGTACGTGTTGGTGAAAATAACAGCATTTTAGTTTTTTTGGGATTTAGGATCAGATGACGTTCAGAAAGCCAGTTTTCTATTGTAATGAAGGTGGTCTGGGTAGCTGACCATAACTCTATTGGGGATGTGGCCGAGCAAATCAGAGTAGAGTCATCAGCATATTGGATACAGCTGACTTTTGGGATGAAAGTATAAAGGTCGTTAATGAAGATGGAGAGCAGCAAGGGCCCTAGTATAAAGCCTTGTGGTACTCCAAGGGTGTTAGGTAGAAGATTAGAGAGTTTGTTCTGCCAGAGGATAGCCTGCTGTCGACCATTCAGGTAGGACTGAAACCATTGAAGGGCTCTAGTATCTAGACAGAGGGCCTGATTCATGAAGGCTTGCACGGAGTCTTAGAGTAGACTAAGACTCCATGCAGCCAACATGTCTGCCGAGCGATCCAGGAACAGCCGGTAGGGGCGTGCAACTGAGATCTCAAAACAAGTCCTACACGGCAGGATTGGGTATGCAAATTACCTCAATTGTAGGCGAAAGCTATGCAAATGAGGTAAATTTGCAATCCAGGAAACCTGAACTTGTCCGAGTAGGAGTAGTGTTACTTGCAGAAACATACTCAGTTGATAACTGAGTACGGTTCTGCAAATAGCAAAATGGAGTCGTGTCAGCTGGACATGCATGTACAGGAGGAAGCATGCCATTGGCCAAAAATATGGCCACTGGCAATGGGAAGGGATGTAAATTAAAAATAAAATAACTTTTTTTTATCCCGATCTCTGGGGTTTAATCGTAGCACAGCCGCAAATGCGCCCTAAAAAGCAGAAAATTAATAATTAAGATCCACAAATGTGGATTTTATAGCTAAAAAGAATTTACAATGTAAGGGAATGGCAGGTTGAACACAACATGACCACCGAGTAGAGGTTGCTAAGGGGGGAAGCTCAGTCTAAGAGATGTAACTAAGCATTAGTAGGCAATCCTATGCAAATGAGAGTTAGGATAGTGAATCGCAAGTTTACATAGCAAATGAGCCCAGTCAGTGGAGTGTAGGAGTAGGATAAGGGGAGTAACAGAGTAGAAGATATGTGACATCACTAGGGGGGGTATGTATGAAAGGAGTGAAGCTCATTGGAGCAGAGTGTCATGTGTCAGCTTACATTCACATAATAGTGAAAGAGGTGTGTCAACAGGTAGGCTAGGTAAAGTCAAGAAATTGAAGGTGTATGCCGTGGATAACACCAAAGTTTCTTGCTGAGCGTGCATGCGTGCGTGTGCATGCCAGTAAACCTGAGTAAGACAGTGTGCACGCGTGTAACCGTGTGCACGCGCGTGTAGGCTTGAGTAAGCATATGTAAGACTGTGTAAACAGCTGTAAGCGCGTTTGCGCTGGTGTGCACGTGTTTTAACAAGAATAAGCAAGTTTTAGTCTGTGTAAGCATGTGTGCACGTGTGTTAGCTGCTGTGCGCATGTTTGCACTTGTGTGCACTCCCCTGAGGAAACAGAAAGGAAAAGGGAAGCACACCAAATAGTGGAAGTTACCAGGGAGTACTAGCAGAGCTAGCAAGTGAAAACAATCAGAATCAGGAAATTACCCAGGCAGAACACTAGCCCAGCCCAGCCCAGCCCACACTTAAAACTCTGCAAACAACAGTCCATTATGTTTCTCTTAAGAGACACTGCAACACTGCAGTAAGCTAATAGAAGTGAAAACTGAAAAAGCTTCACTGAGACAAAAAATGTTAGGGGCTGCCATTGCTGTTATAAGGCGACATATGCAACATGCTGAGGGTGGTGATAATGCAAATACTGCTGGACAACCCACAGTGAGGAGACGGAGAAGAGTGTACAGGTCCAGGTTTACCTACCAGGGGCTACATGAGCTGGAGATAGTGGAGTGCTATAGAGTGGACAGAGACCTCTTGTAGCAATGTTGAGCTGTGCAGGCCACGCCTCACACAGAACCAACAGAGGGGAACCCATCCCAGTGGAAACTAAGGTATGTGTTGGCCTAAGAATATTAGCAACAGGTACCTTCCAGAGACCAACTGGTGATATGATGGGGATATCACAGGCATCAGCATCCAGGGTACTGCACCAGTTCCTGAATGCCATGTCAGCACATGTCGGTGATCATGTATATTTCTCCAATTCCTGTGAGGTATTGGCTAGCAATATGCATCTCTTCCAGCAAATAGCGGAATACCCTGAGGTAGTGGGTGCAATAGACTGCACGCACATACGCATCAAAACATCAGCCGGTGAGTGGGGTAGAGTCTACTTCAACTGCAAGGGCTTCCCCTCCATCAACTGCCAGGTCATATGTGATGCCCAGGGCATAATACTGAATGTGTGTGCTGGCTGCCCTGGAAGCTACCATGATTCCCATATCTGGCATCTGACGCAGCTGTACCAGACTTTTGCCAATGGGGACATCCCACATGGTCACCTAGTGGGGGATGCTGGCTATACACTGGAGCTGTGGCTGATGACACCCATCAGAAATGCACACACACCTGAACAGGAATGCCATAATGCGGCACACGCACAAACATGAAATGTAATTGTGCGTGTGTTTGGGCTGCTTAAGTCACAGTTCCGGTGCCTGGACACATCTGGTGGAGCCTTGCAGTACTCACCAACTACATGTACCCAAATTGCCATGGTATGTGCTATGCTACGTAATATGATCCTGCGAAAACAGCTGCAGCAGGACCAGCATAGGCCTGGGCCAAACAGCCCCCCAACATTGCCAAGGCCATCACAGGCAGAGTGTGACTTGGAGGAGGAACAACCTGAGCCTGCCCCAGGAGGCAGAAGGAGGCATGCCCAGTATGCTTTTGCCTTGGCAAAGAGGCAACGCATAGCACATACACTTGCTCAGTAGGAACTCTGGAAATTATACCTTTCTCTGACCCACACATATTATAAAAGGGATGCCTACGTTGGCAATACCTGCTTTCAAACATGTATAGGGAGTGTAGTATGTGCATCCAACATAGGCAGCCCTGCATCAACACCTGAGGCATGATTGCCATGTGTTAAGCAATATAAAGCAGTGCTAAACAGCATTTACCATCATGAAGCATATGTAAACAAAATTGCACACACCAACTACTACAAATGTGGTCAAAGTAGAGTAATATTGGCCAATGTCCAGCAATGATGGTTAATACTGAGCAATGTTGGACAAGCTGGGTCTAGGTAGGGCATAGCTGAACAAAAGCCAACATGCTCATATTTGCTCTACTGGCCCCTAAGCAGTCTGGTCTGCTCAGTATGAAAATATAAGTGGCGATGGGCCTCAAACCCAGGACACTGTGCACTATAGTCATAGTACTGAACCACTAAACCATGACAGTATTGCAGTGGTTAGCCTGTCTGAAGAAATGTCGATAAGTCTTTGCAAAGTGTTTCATGGAAACCCTGCAGGCACAGCGTAATCCCTGTCGAGTTATGACACAAAGGTGAGTCCTGCAGTAAGAATAGAACCTGAGTTTCAACACACACAGTACAAATGTTAATGTTGGACATGTAGACATACATCAACAAATGTAGTGGACCTCAGACAGCAGCATAGTGAAAGGTCACACTGGGCATGCTCACACACTTTAATACATGAGACAAATATCAGGCAACAGAACACTGACAGTCTGAACTGGACATGCTCACACACTTAGGCCATGTTGGAGTACAGCATTTGGCCACACATAGCAGGCAGTTGCATGTGTTAACCCAGGAACCTCTCACTACCCAGCAATCTGCCCTGTGCACACACTGATATGACAACAGACATGTAAATAATATAGTGGAACCCTGCCATAAGCAAATATGTTCTGCAGATACCTAAGCGGTTCATAGAAAGTGTGAAAGCAAAGATGATAAAAACCTGCAAACAGTATCAGCAATAAACATTGTGCATCATGAAAATTATCATAGGTTCAGAGGTTGATACTAGGCTATCTGCCCTAGGGCATGTACAAGCATAGCCAGAGTGTGTTTGGCTTCTGCAACCCAGTCTAATCAGAACACTGTGCCTCTGAATAGTAGGTCACACAAGATAGTCCATTCATGTTGAGTGTATTGTGCCTCTGTCTAGCAGGGACCCAGAAGATATCCCATGGGTAAACATGTGATCACCCATCCACATGTCAAGATGTCACCTGTAGGTGGTCAGTGGGTGGCTCTGCCTATGCAAAACCGGGACTACACTCCGGAGTGAGTGGAGGCTTTCTGATAATAATCTGTCCCCCCAGCATGTCCTTTTAACACCAGTGCTGAGGTATATGTCCATGGAGTGTGTAGCTCCAAGGGAGTCAGATATCCTGAGGTGGAGCATGTCCAGTAAGTCTGGGTCAGATATTGCCTGCAACTACAGGCATACAACACATCCGTGTAGGTGGTAAGTGCCTGAGTATAGCTGGAGTTACTGTATCGGAACTGTGCAGGGCATCTGTGTGAACTGTGTGACATGTGGGCATTGTAGTAGGGTAGCAGTTGTATGTGTGTCTGCTGTGGAGGTCTCTGCTGCTTAGGCAGAGTGTATGTAGAGCCTCTGAATATGTGTATGTGTGATAATGTGGTTTGTGTGCTGTCACTATCGGTGTATGTGAGACTGATATGTGGTGTGTGTGGTCACCCTCACCACCTGATAGACTATGCCAGTCATGGGTTGAGAGAGCTCAGTGTCCTGTATGTCAATATTGTTACATCTCCCACATATATGTGAGTGTGATGTCAGGAGGAGAGGGTTGTCTGTGTACATGAGGCAGATGTGACATTGTGTCATAACCAAAATATTCACTAGCTGGACTGGAGAGTACACTTTAAACTGACCCCTGGACATGCCAGTGTATTATGATGACATACTCTGTAGCCTGAGCACAAAGGATCAGTAGGGTGTTAAGTGTGTAAAAGAGTATAACCGGGATTAGTGCTCAGGTTTGTTGGTGTTTTGTAAAGAGTAGCGGAGAAGGAGTCCAGACTAAGAATCATGATATGTCTTTCAGCTATTTAATAAATAGTAATGTACACGCATATATGTGCTGAGTCAGGGACAACTGTACCTTACTGACATTGCCAACATCCTATCAGGCAGGCCCATGTATACATACCCACCTCCCACAGACGATAGTCCCTGGCATCATACCAGGAGATATCACGTGTAGAATGGCTGAACAGCTGCCCCCAAAGCCAAAAGCATGGCAGCAAATGTATTACATTGTTTCCCAATATGTGTCATGCATGCACTACAGAACAAACAGACCCTGCACCTGAACAGTCTGTTGAGCCTCACCCACTCCACAGGACCTGGAACCGTTGAATGTGTTACAGCAACATAAGGCACTCCCCACATGTGTGGGTGCACAACACACCATGGGATGTATAGTCCAGTAAGCCTACAAAGTCTGATCTGTAAGGCAATGAAGTGCATCACGGCAGATGTGATAAACAGAGCTATTGGAAACCGACAAACTCACAACCCTACCAACTGTGGTATGTTCATGTGCAGACCATGGTTCCCAAGCATGCTACACCATCTGCAAGGCAGCCACCTAGGACATACATCATGGAACAGAGCTACACATGTCCCACATAAACTTCAACAACATCACAGACACATGTCGATCCATAAAATCAACAATCTGTGCATAGATATGTGTTGACATATGAAGGGATGTCAATATGTCCACAGATAGATCACACAAGGTGGGACTCACGGGGTCCTGTACAAGCTGTTGATACCTGCCAGCCTACATGGATCATTCCTGGGATTGCAAAACAATGTGTACACACATTACCATGTCCAGTCTGATGATGTCATCATCCTCAAATATACCAGGAGAACAAAAATCACCCAGTAAAGCATATAGCACGCCATGTTAATGTGTATCTCTCTAGTATCATAACAAAGTGAGGTAGGGGTGTGAGTCCTGCAAATGCCAAGTGTGTGTGCGTGGGGGTGTGTGTGTATGTGTGTGGTTTCCTTTGAGAGGAGTAGCCTTTTTGGAGACTGGGAAAACACATTAAAAGAGGTACATCCCTCTTTGGAAAGTCTGATGATGTCAGCATCCTACAAATATTCAAGGAGAACATAAACCACCCAATAATGCATATAGCGAGCCGTGTTAATGCATATCTCTCTAGTATTATAACATAGTACTTCATACAACTTCAGGTGTCTTTAATTGACTCCTTCCCCCCCACACCAGGAAATGCTGAAATTCTTTCCACCAAACTCCAAATTAACAAAACCAAAGCTATAAACATAATATGTTCCTACATCCCCCCAGGCAAGAACATCAATACCCTGGAAAATATCCTAAGCTGGATTTCTAGCACCTTCCCCCAGGAAACCATAATCTTAGGTGATTTTAATATTGACTGGAGCTCCTGCATATCCCCCAAACCCACCATACACCTTAACCTCTTTAACTTTCACCAAACCATTAACTCCCTACTAGAATACATAAATCCACCCACAAACAAACCATCCTAGACTGGATACTGACCAACAATAATCCCCTCTCCTATAAAACAGGAATACTCCCTGACAATATCAGTGACCACCTCCTTACCTTTATCACCAAACAAAAATGCAACAATCCTAAACAAACTACTTATCGAACTAAATACAACAAAACAGCATTCAATCTAACATCCTTTCAAACTGAACTCAAAGAATATAACTGGTCAACTCTAAAATACCTCCCAATAGATGAAGCAGTAACGCATTTCAACAACACCTTCTTACAAATTCTAAACCAACATGCCCCATCCCGGTTAGTCAGAATCAGATCCAAAGCAGCTCCTTGGCTCTCTGTTATAACTAAACAAACTATGAGAGCGAGAAATAAATCATGGTCAAAATGGAGATCCACTAAAAGCCCTACTGACCATCAAACCTTCAAACATCTAAGAAACAAAACAAAGAAACTTGTCATCCTGGACAAAAAAAACTACAACTTTCAATACCAACAAAACCAAAACCCAAAAAAATTCTGGTCAGGAATAAATAAACTACTCCACCCAGGCAACAGCAAAACACCTACCCCAGCTAGCTTAGCACAAAATCAACCTAACATCATAGCCAACACCTTTAACAACTTCTTCTCTCAAACTGTAAACTCACTTGCAAGCACCATGACTCCACCCCCCTCCCTCCAAACCACCCCCATCCCCAACAATACCTATACACTAAAACTTGAAACCGTCTCAACAACCTATATACAGAAACTACTTTCTAAACTAAAACCCTGCACCCCTCTGCTGACAAACTTCCAGCTGAATACCTTCAGTTAGCTGCAAAAGAAATAGCCTACCCAGTATCCATCTTAATAAACAGAACCATAACAGAATCCAAAATTCCATCCTGCTGGAAAATCTCCCATATTATTCCACTCCATAAAGGAGGAAACTCTAATGAACTATCCAATTTTAGACCTATTGCCCTTCTATCCTCTATCCAAAATAATGGAACGCTGTATTCACCATCAACTTCTAAACTATCTCTTAAATAACAACTTGCTTGTAGACTCTCAACATGGTTTTAGACCCTACCACAGCACTACTACTGCCCTTCTCTCCTTCTCTGACACTATAAATAAAAATCGAAATAGAAACCTGTTCTCATCTGCACTATTTCTGGACCTCTCAAAAGCATTTGATATGGTCAACCATCAACTTCTCCTCGATACCTTAAAATCTCTATCACTGGATTCTCAAGCATTACAGTGGTTCAACTCGTATTTGACTAATAGAAAACAAGCTGTCCTTTGGGACAGCCATCTATCCACTCAACTCCTGTTACTATTGGTGTCCCACAAGGATCTATCCTAGGCCCCTACTTTTCTCCATTTTCATCAATTATTTGCCCAATTCCCTACCATCATCCACATGTATACAATATGCAGATGATTCCACTCTCATCTGCTCTGCCTCTACCCCAGCAGAACTCCACTCCACTACCCAAGTAGTCTTTACTGCAGCAGAAAATTGGTTTCAACACATCTGTCTCCTCCTTAATCCCAAAAAAAACCAAACTACTACTCTTACCCCTACCTCTAAATCCACCTATCTCTTTTCTATAACATCCTGTAATGGCACTGTCATCAAACCTGACAACTGCACTAAACTCCTAGGCCACCATAGATAACCAGCTAAATTTTGACTGTCACATTGATTTAACTATCAAGACTGTCAATAAAAAGATTGGTGCCCTATACAGGCTAAAGCCCTATCTCACTACAACTTCGAGTAGCCCTTGCCCAAACTCACCTTATCTCTACACTAACTTACGCCTCCCTCCTTTGTCAACTTATCTAAAGCCAATCTTCAGAAACTGAATACTGCCTACCACAGTATAGCCAGATTTGCCACTGGCTCACCTTTCCAAACTCACCACTGTCTTAACTTAAAGAAACTCAACTGGCTTGAACTCCCGAACCTTATACTCCTACAACAACTAATCATCACTTTCAAAATTCTTCATTACCCCTCCAATATACCCATACTAAATAAACTCATCACACCTTATAAAAATCTCACGACACTCAGATCAGCCAACAAGCTACTAGTTACTACTTTGAAATCTCATAACAAATCAGGTGATTCCCTATTTGCAAACACTATCGGTTCTTACTGGAATAAACTTCCCATTGAACTGACCTCCCTAACCTCATGTCACCTTTTCAAAAAACAGATAAAAAACCACCTACTAATTCACTGGCTATGCCCCTGCTCCAATCCTGACTGAGCATAGTACTCTTCATTACTCTATCCAGTCTGCTACTTGCAATTCTTTCCACTCCCTTTCTTACCTAGACTAACATCCTCAGCCCCCTTCACTGGACCTTCACTCTTTTTCTCCAATCTTTTTGCCTACTTCACCGTATAGCCATCCTCTCTCTATTTTCTTTCCAGCCATACCTAGACCATCTTTATCCTACTACCATAGCATTTCATCTCTATCCTGCTTCCTCACTCTCCTTTTCAACTTGACTTTCATAACCTTTAACTATGTTATAATACTTTTACCCAACAAAACCATATTCTATCCACAATTTCTATCTATCTTTTTTCCCCTTTTTCCTATAGCTTTACTACCAATCTACCTGTTATACCTTCTAATTTGCTCTTTTAACACTTGATACCATCAGTTTCTTTCCCTCTGCTAACTACCGAATCTGTCTTCTAGCCTACTGACCGATGATTACATTATTTAGCTTGACTAGGGATATCCTTTAACTCAACTTTGTATTTTTGTGCCTGAGCTTATCTCCTCAGCCACATATTCTGAACTCTGTTTGTTACCTACTTAAATTAGTCCAGGCAAACTGTATTTTGTCTCTGTACATTTTTTTTTTTAAAAATTGATTTATTAGTAAAGTCTTTGAAATGTATTGTCTTATTCTGATAGTGGAGCTTTTCTCCTCGGGCCTCTGCTGAAAATGGACATGTATCCAGCCAGACTAGCCCGGTTAACAAATGTAAAATAAATAAAATAAATAAATAGTTAGGTAGAAGTTTGTGTGCTGCAAATGCCAAGGTATGGCACTACAGAACAAACAGACCCTGCACCTGAACAGTCTGTCGAGCCTCACCCACTCCACAGGACCTGGAACCGTTGAATGTGTTACAGCAACATAAGGCACTCCCCACATGTGTGGGTGCACAACACACCATGGGATGTATAGTCCAGTAAGCCTACAAAGTCTGATCTGTAAGGCAATGAAGTGCATCACGGCAGATGTGATAAACAGAGCTATTGGAAACCGACAAACTCACAACCCTACCAACTGTGGTATGTTCATGTGCAGACCATGGTTCCCAAGCATGCTACACCATCTGCAAGGCAGCCACCTAGGACATACATCATGGAACAGAGCTACACATGTCCCACATAAACTTCAACAACATCACAGACACATGTCGTATCCACAAAATCACCAATCTGTGCATAGATATGTGTTGACATATGAAGGGATGTCAATATGTCCACAGATAGATCACACAAGGTGGGACTCACGGGGTCCTGTACAAGCTGTTGATACCTGCCAGCCTACATGGATCATTCCTGGGATTGCAAAACAATGTGTACACACATTACCATGTCCAGTCTGATGATGTCATCATCCTCAAATATACCAGGAGAACAAAAATCACCCAGTAAAGCATATAGCACGCCATGTTAATGTGTATCTCTCTAGTATCATAACAAAGTGAGGTAGGGGTGTGAGTCCTGCAAATGCCAAGTGTGTGCGTGGGGGTGTGTGTGTATGTGTGTGGTTTACTTTGAGAGGAGTAGCCTTTTTGGAGACTGGGAAAACACATTAAAAGAGGTACATCCCTCTTTGGAAAGTCTGATGATGTCAGCATCCTACAAATATTCAAGGAGAACATAAACCACCCAATAATGCATATAGCGAGCCGTGTTAATGCATATCTCTGTAGTATTATAACATAGTTAGGTAGAGGTTTGTGTGCTGCAAATGCCAAGTGTATGGTTTCCTTTGAGAGGAGTAGCCTTTTTGGAGACTGGGAAACACATGAAAAAAGGTACATCCCTCTTTGGAAAGTCTGATGATGTCTGCATCCTACAAATATTCAAGGAGAACACAAACTACCCAGTAATGCATATAGCGCTCCCTGTTAATGCGTATCTCTCTAGTATCATACCGTAGTTACATAGGGGTTTGAGTCCTGCAAACGCCAAGGGTGTGTGTATGTGTGTGGTTTCCTTTGAGAGGAGTAGCCTTTTTGGAGACAGGGAAAACACATTAAAAGAGGTACATCCCTCTTTGGAAAGTCTGATGATGTCTGCATCCTACAAATATTCAAGGAGAACACAAACTACCCAGTAATGCATATAGCGCTCCCTGTTAATGCGTATCTCTCTAGTATCATACCGTAGTTACATAGGGGTTTGAGTCCTGCAAACGCCAAGGGTGTGTGTATGTGTGTGGTTTCCTTTGAGAGGAGTAGCCTTTTTGGAGACAGGGAAAACACATTAAAAGAGGTACATCCCTCTTTGGAAAGTCTGATGATGTCAGCATCCTACAAATATTCAAGGTGAACATAAGCCACCCAATAATGCATATAGCGCGCCGTGTTAATGCGTATCTTTCTAGTATCATAGCATAGTTAGGTAGGGGGTTGAGTCCTGTAAACGCTGCGTGTGTGTGCCACAGGTGGTCAATACAGTGTGGGTTTTGCTTTTACTATAGTATGACATCTGTTTCAAACAGTATGTGCATTGAACACATCGAGTATCTGCGTGTCAGATAAATATGTGTACATGTGACCTCAATCAGTACATAGGTGTGAAGCCTGCATACGACATGAATACATTTGTAACCTTCGACAGATTGTGCCACTGCTTCACAAATCATAGGTCACATATGTATGTCTGTGTCAAGCCCGGCCAATGTAGTGATCCGTGGCCAAGGACATCTCTGCCACACACACCCAAGACACGTACTATAGAGTACTGTGAGTGAGGGTAATTGCCAGGGTATATGTCAGACATGTTCATACACAACAACGACTGGCAATAATGGACAGTCATTATAGGTGTACACCAGCTCTGTAGATATGCATGCAGGCCCCTAATGTGTTATGTGAAACACCGAGGGACCCCACAATACCTATGGATATGTGGATACCAAGGGACAGATGACATAACATGTGTCTGTACACATTGGTACCCAACATACATGTTGAGGGCTACCACCTATGTGGTACTGTCGGGATAGTATGCATAGTAAATGTGGATGAATATGCCATAGATGGCTTACTGCTATACAGCATGTATTGGACAACAGGTATCTGTCTGTATGATACCCTTGTGTAGGATATGCGTCCCATCCAGGGAATGCAGTTCAGGCCAATGCATGCATTTCCAGATGTTGGTGGACATATTCCTAGTGTATTTGCATGTACCTAAGAGGGCTATATGCCACACAGGTGTGGTCTCAGGAACGTGTGGTGGTCAATACCACTGGTTACTGTTATTGTATAGTAATGGAAGGATCCAACTGTTAATGAGTTCCCTACAACTGTGAGTCATTTGTCAGGACTTCATCTAATGATTGGTTATAGTCATGCTATTGAGATGGTGTATACTACCAGACTGCAGATTATTGACAGATATCAACAGTATCACCCACAGCATAGTGCAAACCCATGTCATACACACGTGTACCCATGTTAGTAAATATCTGTAGTAGAATGCATACTGGCCATCGAAAGATACCATGAGATGTTAACAATGTGTAGAACAGGGTATGTCGTACATCCCACATGTCCATCATGCACGTACATGCAGACAGTGTGCACACACCATGTTCACAGATGTACACCCGCTAATTTGTAATGCACACATCACACACGTACTGTCCACTCACTAACACATGCTGGCAACACTGTACACTTCAGCCAAGTGGCACATGGGTGGACATTACATACTCAGGACTAACACTGGTGTAAACAATGCTACAATGACTATCACAGCGGTAATGCTTAATGCCTGCTCAGGTATACCTACAAGGATATCATTACACTTTCCTGTTGTCAACTTGCTACTATTGCTACACTGCTATAATGTCACCCTGTGCATCAGAACCATGTTAGCCTGTTCCTGCATCAAGGTTACAGATGACAGGAGGTGGCACAGGTGTCATTATATGCACATGGTGTGTTGTAAGTTTGCCAGAGCCTGACATTGACCCATCCAATCGGCATGTCAATGTGTGTGTGCGTGTGTGTGTGAGGGACAACAGTACTGCATGGCCAATGTTGATGTAATGTGTGTGTGTATGTGTGAGCCCTAGTTGTATGGTAAATGTGTGCATGTCTGCATGCACACAACTCCACCATGTGGCTGCCATATATGGGTGGTTGTGGGACAGCCACAGACTGTACCTGCTAGGCCATACAGATCACTGTCTCTGGCCATGGACACGGTACCTGTGCCTAGCAGGGGTGCTAAGGGCAGTATCGGGTACCAACCCTGACTGGGTGCTGTCATCAGAGGCAGAGGTATGAAGACTGGACCCATGTCCCTGCTGGGACTGGCCAGTGCCACATGCATGTAGTCTAGTAGGACGGTCAATTGACAGACCAGCCCCAGAATTGCTAGGGCTGGTACTGCCACTACAAGAGCGGCTGTGATCCGTGGTCCATCTGCGATGCCTGCCAGCTGACACTGTTGCTGGCATGCGTCCACGTCGGCTTTTCATCCATCCCTCATGGTCCTGGCTCATGGCTAACACATTATGGAGGACATCTAATGTCTCCCTCCAATGGCTATCAATGACCTCGGTGTAATTCCGGATGGTGCAGGCAAGGTCACGGATGCTGTCATTGATAGCAGTGTAATGGGTCCTCTGCGCCATTAGTCCCTGTTGGGTTTACCGTTCCATACGTGCCTGCGCCTGCATTACAGCCCGGAACATACTGGAGGTTGTAATACCTCTGGGGGCATGTCTGCCAGGGGCAATATGACCAGTGGTGTTCCCCTGAGAACACCTGGACATCTGCCTATGTGGTACCGTTCCAGTAATCCGGCTATGGCTGCTGTGAGGGGATGCACGTGCCATAGGTACCACACTCTCCTGATCAATGCCACCTGTATGCTGTCCCTCAGCTAAGGCCATTGGGGCCGAGGGATGTATTGGCAGTATGAGTGTGCACATAGATCGGGTTGACCGCTGTGTAGTGTTGATTGGTGGAACAATGACAGACCCTGTCAGACCTTCCTGTGCCACAATACATGTCTCATCATCTCCACTATTAGTGGCGGTGACATCAGATTCCCTGCTGCATTCAGCCACCCCTAACTCAGCACCTGTGGAAGGAAGACAGGAAACACACTTTACAATCTGTACGTGATGTTAGCACACATGCACACATGAACACATGCACACATGCACATAAATACACTGCTCACCACAGCACACACACACACACACACACACACACACACACACACACACACACCAGCAATCCAACACATACAGAATAGTGGGTGATGGTGGGTGACAGTATCACAAGGCAAACAGTCACCACACACCTGTCAGCATGCAGAATATGTGTTGCTCAAGACCATGCAGTGCAAGTGTAGACAGCCGTATCTAATGACATTATACATGGCTTTGATGCATGTGTGTAGTTGTTCAGTGATTGGGTACAAACTGGAACACAGTGTGTACATGGACACAACATTGCTGTGCAAGTATTATCTGCTCTGCAATGTCATGTGCACCATCACTCAGTGGTATACATACCATGGCTGCATGTGTTATCTGTGTGACACATAGATTGCCATGTCTGATGACAGTGTCTATGTCCATAGCACATAATAGTGGGCACAGGTGTAGCAAATGCATGCAATGTACAGATATGGGATGAGTGGTGCATGTAGACGTGAAGGAATCCCAATGCTCGACATGAACATTGTACAGTGGTTACGGTGAATATGGACATATTGCAGATATGTCAGTGGCAGCCATGACATGGCATGCTACACGACTGCAACATTAAACACCACACATACCCAATGTGTGTCATGTGACCTATACACTCAATAGCATTCCAGGACATATATGTGACTATTTGTACAGATCGCGACTGATGTGCAGAATGTGTATACTAGCATATGTAAGCACACACACAACATGCTATGCATGGTGTGTATAGGTGCATATGTTTGCACACACAGAACAATGAGGTGCACAGCAAAGACTGCTATGTGTAGTACTGTGGTCACTGTAACCGGATGAGGTGTAGTACCATGTGCCATCATCATCATCATCATCATCATCATCATCATGCATCTTGTGGTCACTCACAGCTACTACTGTGTGACAGACCACCACCTAGCATGCTGTACCTGAAATGCAGTGCCGTGGATACGTTCACTGTTACACAGCCACTTTGTACATGGGTGTATGAGTTGCCCAATAGGGAGCATTGCCTCACATGACTGTGTTATGTGTTGAAGAGTGTTGCTCAGCCCCATGATAGGCCTCTACCCCTGAGGTACGTCATGTGTGTGTGTGGATGACATGTGGGATACTGAAGTGCGACCTTATAGCGGGTGTGTGGTTATGCCATATGTAGCATGACTTTGTGTACTGCATGTGATAAATGTGTTATGCTGTGTACAGGTGTTGCAACTATGCCTATCAAATGTGCAGTACGGGGTTGCCACAATTGTCTGTCATGCTCTGTGTATTGCATGTCATTGAGGCAGCTACTGACATTACTGAGCTGTGCAACGTCTCACAGCAAACATGCACAGCATGAATTATGCGTAGGTGTGTTACGTGTACATGGCCTAAACCTCACCTATGACATGCATATTTCATTACCAACATTACAGGTATAACACACTCACCAGCATGGATCGGCTGCCTTGCCATCACACCAGAGGGACCTACGAGAATATGATAGGGTTCGTCAGTGGTCACAACTGTGTCATTGCTACAGTGGGTATGCTAAACTGCAGTACGACAACAGTCAACAGTCACAGATGTAGGGATATTATTCAAACTATCCATATTGCACAGCACTAGGCAGCTGAACTGCTAAACACACAGCACACATCTCTCATACTCTTAATCTAACAATACAGTTAACTGTAGTCTACAGATTGGGCATGTTACCTGCTTGCTCCAGGTGGATGTGCTGGGTGGCTCTGGCCTCCATTACAACACATGTCAGTGGTTGATGTAGCTGTTGTCCAGGAGCCACCATGCTTAGGAGCAGCTCCTCCACTCTGGTGAGGGGGGAGATGAATGGCCACCCCACCACCTGTGGAAAACTGCTGTCTTTGGATATCAGACGCACGCCACCGGACTTGTTTAATTAAATCACTGCAGTGATGGTGTACCTGCTCATATGTCCGGTTATGCATGCCTATGACATTTACCTGACTAACAAGTTCCTGCCACAGCGCAGTCTGCTCCTGCTGGTGCTGGCTGCTTCTGAAGAAGAGCATTGTGTACCACTGCAATAGGCTGTCGAGCATCACCTCTTCCTCATCCGCTGTATACGCTGGGTTGTGTTGGTGGGCCATCTGGATGAAAAAGATATGAACAATATGTGTGAGAGTGTCCTGTGTCACACTTTACACCTTTACCCACAGATATCACTTTACTGACATATATACCATCCTATTGTCTCTCAGAGGTTTCACACGTGCAATACCACTTATTGGTTCTCAGGCCACAACTAACTAACACTGCCTGGCAGACTCTTTATATCACACCACACTGTTTGTGACACATTGCACAACCTCAAGACAGGGGTATATATCACACCAAAGCACGAACAGAGATGTCATCCATTGCAATGGATGTAAAGTACAGGTAGAGTAGTACCAGTCAACCACCCTAGTCATTGATGCCATAGCGCTGCCTAACAGATGTGTAAAGTTGTTACTATAGGCACATGTACAGTCCATCTTTCATGGTGGGGATATCAATTATGCGACAGTTGTGGGATGTACAGGTATGCGATTAAATTGCACAGTGTTGTGCAGAATGCATGTGGATGTCCTCAGCCATTGTAGCATTAGCAGGCCTCACTGGCTGTAACACAGCAAATCTGACAAATCTGTCCCACAGCATTTAACCACCACATGACATATATCAACACTACCATAGCTGGCCTTAGGCATAGGCCAACTGGGCGGCTGCCTAGGTCGCCACTCTAGCAGGGGTTCTTTTCCACTATTTATGTGGTGTAGTAAGACAAGGATGGGGGCACCAGGAAGTGTGGTAGGGGCACCGTGGAGCCCTTTTGCCTAGGGCACCAGTTGACCTACGGCCGCTCCTGCACACTGCATGCTGTTTTCTAAGCCACACACTATGACCTACATGGATATATGCACATATCAACCTTCACTGACAGATATCTGTCCACCCTTCACTAACAGTTGCAGTATGTCCCTTGCCCTATGCACATGTGCAAATACAGATAGATACATACTGCTGCCACACGTGGATGATTTGCAGTGTGTAGAGTACTCTTCAGGAATATCTACAACATGCCAACACATACATGTGAGTTACATACCTTACCTTAGTATTTCCCTGCTCCGTGTGTTACGGTTTTGTAGTTTTTTTTTTTTTATTGTTGTTTTTTTTTTTTTTTTGGTATTCGCCCTCTATTCAACTTTCTGTCTCTGTTTATCACTCTGTTCTGTTCTGTCTCTGTCTCTGTCTCAGTCTGTGTCTGTGTCTGTGTCTGTGTCTGTGTCCGTGTCTCTCTCTCTCTCACTCTCTATCTCACAGCACCTGCAATTATATAATTGCACGTGTGGACTGCAGGTACAGCCTGCTTTTCTAGGTATCTGCACTTGTGCATGTGACAGCCTCTGCACCAATTGCTGCCCACCATTCAGTAACTGCATGCAGCCTGCTGTTTGTTGATTGCATTACTAACTTTGATTGCAGCCCACTGCTATAAAATGCTAGGTTAGGTAGGCATAGCCCTTTCAGATTTTCAAGGTGGGGCCCATGCTTGTTTGCTCTGGACACTGTTGTGTCAGTCTGAAGGTTGGTATATGTCTCTTATATGATGCTATGGATGTAGCCAGTTATATGCATGTTGTACTCAAACCTGAATGTTGCTGCTTCCAGTACAAACATCTCAGCGTAGACATGTATGCACCCCTCCAAATGCTAACACAGGATACATGGGAGTATGTACTTTTTTCTAACTTACACAATTAACTGCTATAGAAATGTCATTATTGCACTGTATTCCTGTGGCCAGTATTTATCCTGGTCTGATACTGTGTAGTGTTTGTAAGGTGCTACTGTAACATTATTCCCTTCTAGGATGGCTGGCTCTCCTTTCACAGTCATGTCATGCAATTCCACAACCACTGCTGGTAAAGACCCACAGAAAAGGATTTGTGTTATACCATTCCTAATTTCCATTTACATTCCCTCATTGCAATGCATGATATATTTATTTCAGAACCAAGGCATTTGTATATCTGCTGTGGCTTAGTGGTAATGCATGCAGTCTATTATGCCAATGGTCTGTAGTTCATGACTGGCAGAGGTTTTTTCTTTTGCTGCTCAGCAGAACAAGGGCCCTGCCATAGAGTGACTAAGGCACTTTTAAGCAGTTGTTAGTGGGTTTGCGCGGCTTTGCATGACGCTTAGCAATACTTAGCTAAGCGCACACATGCGCACACTGGTGCAAACTCGCTAACTACTGCTTAAAGGTGCTTACTCCCGCTAACCCCCACGCTAATTTCTTTTAAAGAAAAGAAAATGGGGAGATAGAAAAGTGCTGAAAAAGGGGGCACAAAGATGGACAGACAGTAAGTAAACAAGCTCGGGATGTGCAGGATGGGTGTAGGGAAGGTCCATAGCTGCCCATTTCTTTAACAGCAACAGCTGTGCATATGCAATGAATTTGGAGTGATATTTGAAACCTTCCACCCCTGGGAGAGGGATGAGGACAACAAAGTATGTTGTTCTGTTGTTCTGCCAATTCTAATTATCAGCTTACATGTTTGTCCAATAGACATGTGTGCGAAATGGGCAGCTATGTATGGAACATAATTTTTTTGTGGGTACAGATTGCCCTTTTTTTTTTTTCAGGTGAGAGTGGGAAGTGAGGTAGAGGAAGTAGGTATGTCTGGGGAGGTAGGTTGGGAAAGTAAACAGACAAGACAGACAAGATGCATACAGGGGTGGTGTATGACACATGGGGTGGGTGAACACAATTGACAGGGTCAGATGTTTGGAAATCGCAAGCCCATGAGCCCACAGACGGTAACAGTGGAACTGAGATCCCCACCCATGGGCAGTCACCACTGAACCTTCACAGTCCCGAGGTTGGCTGTGCTGGGGACTGCATAGGACAGACAGGCTCACCCATGAGACGTGCCACTCTCGCCTCAAGCTGGCATAGGGGATCAGTGACTGAACGCTGGATCTCCCTACACACCACAGCCTGGACCCCTCAAAGGGTGACAGGTGGCCCTTCTCCACCCACTCTTGCATGGGAGAATGAGCCCCATCCCCTGCAGCGCTTCCACCCAAATGTGGCACAGGACCAACAGAGGAGGGGAGCCTGGGCTGGGCACCGGATTTGCTGGTGCCAAGTTCACTCGCCAGCTGAGGAAGGACAGGTGGGTCCGCTGGGACCAGCCTTCCCATACGTTCTGTGATTAAGTGTGTTGAATTACAACATAAGCAAAACAGCATTCCAGATTAGTTGTAACAGCATGCAATAATATTCCCATTAACCCAACACACCAAGGGTACAACAGTTGAACAGCAAGCATAACACATGCATATATTGAACCACAGTGGTTATTCCAACAGCATGCAGGGATGTTTGGTAGCAACAGGCCACCATGATTGTGGTGCTTAAACAGGGCACATGTATCAACATGAATGCAAATGTTTATAGAACAATAAGACATATGTCCCAACAAATATTTAAGATTACACTTACCTATTGAGGTGTGGAATTTCATGGTTTATGCACATACAATAGGGTGTAGAAAAAAACCTCAGTTAACATCTTATAATGACCTTTTAGTCTACACTATATTCCTAATGACTGCAAGTGTATATCCCCTACCTGTATTATTACACTTGCCACCATACATTAGGTTGTGTAATGGGTTTGGCTAGTTCAATATATGCCTGACCTATATCGGACATACTAACTGTCCAGTATGCAGATGTTACTGCTACATATTTCTTGATTGCATTTATATTTCTTTATCTACATATCTGGGATGTTTTCACATGACATTTTCACTTTGATTTGTACAGAACCCTGCATTTCTTGAAACACACTCACATTTCTGGGGAAAAAATAACATGTTACATGTGTGCCAGGTTTACTTATTCATGCCAGCCAGTAACTGACTGTTGTGGACTGTATATATGTTTCACAGCTACTAGCAATTCCATCATCCACTTTATATGGGACTGCACAACTCTGGGTTGCCAGCACCTTTTCAAACAGTACTGTTTGTATAATGCAAGGGTACAACAACATTTCAGACTCTGTGACACAGACACACTCTGGGTTTTAGACCTTTATTAATTACATTACACACTTTTCCACAGGCTCACTCCTTTATTTGTTTTAACGGTGTATATGGCAGACATGTTCAAGACATATTATACCTTTATTAATAGGTTAGAACACTCTTTTATCAGTCTCACTCACTTATTTTATATGACAGTGCCTGCAGAGATATTATTCCGGACATATGTTACCTTTCTTAATGGGGTACTACACTCTTTTTCTGCCTGTCTGACATTTTTATCTGACAGTACATGCAGATGACTTATTCAGGCAATTTTATGGCTGTATTATTGGACTACAACACTTTCTTTCATGCTCTCTCCCATATTTTATATAACAATACATGTAGAATAATCACTAACCTACCTGGTGGCGCAGCCTTAGCAGCCTATCAGCATAGGCTTGCTGATTCGTAGGACGGTCACCTGCAGCTGTA
The DNA here is from genome assembly GCF_019279795.1 of Protopterus annectens. Classification (NCBI taxonomy): domain Eukaryota; kingdom Metazoa; phylum Chordata; order Ceratodontiformes; family Protopteridae; genus Protopterus; species Protopterus annectens. The sequence continues at coordinate 1,969,348,487 of NC_056731.1, forward strand.
AAGTAAATAAAGGGATATTGAGACATACCTATCTATTATACATACTCCTTTATCAATTCTTACATACTGCATTCCATGGCTACATACTCAGTTGTGGGGCATCCCGCATCCCATGGGCCTCATGTATCCGTTGGTTTAGGCGGTCCTGATTTTGTCTCTTTAGGTCTGCATGGTGGTGACGGACCTGCTCACCAGTCCAAGGAACACCTGTGGCACTGGTGAGGTCATGAGCTAACCGGTTCCAAGCCTCTGCCTTGTACTCCATCCCTTGGAACTGGCCCTGCAGGAGTCTTGACTCGTGATGGTGGGCAAGGAGCCAAACCATGTATTTAGACTCCTCGATGCCCCAACGTTCTGCTCGGAAGCATGTTCCCTCTCCGACACCAGACACTCTAACTGCAGATGTGAGCTACAATCAGTTATGGCATGTATTCCCACCTCTGGGGCTTAAATATGCTGCATTTCCCGTACTTTTTTGTGATTAGCCATTTTGTAAAATTCTTGTCTGACTGCAGACTTGCTTAGTAATGGTTAAACTACCATTCATAAGTATATGACTTTTAACAGTGGCTGTTTCCCCTATGTTGTTATGGCTTAGTGGTTCTGTACTTTGCTTCTGATGCCCAGAGTCCTGGGTTCGAACCTTGTCATTCATTTTATTTTCATATTATCCACACAGGCGAGGGGGTGTGGCTGCATTTAAGCAACTTTGCTGTACGTTACTCCTTGGTGCCCTGGTTGGCACGGCGCGCACGTCCACGCAAACACATTGTGCTAGGTGAAGTGCCATTAAACTATGGGCAACTCTATTGCACTAGGTAAAGCGCTATTAAACTATGGGCAACTCTATTGCACCGGGTGAAGTGCTATTAAACTATGGGCAACTCTATTGCGCTGGGTGAAGCGCTGCTTCACTTCAGGCAATTTTATATTTGGATCCTTTGAAATATTTATTTTGTTCACTGATACATTGGCCATTCCATTGCTTTTTAGTAATGTTTAAACATATTTGTCAGGTATTATTTCATATACTGATTTAAAAAATAAATAAGAAGGGGAGTGGTGGGACTCGAACCATGAATTCCTCTTCTTTGTGCGAATGCTCTACCATTACATATTGCTATTTGGTGTGATTTGCATAAACATTCTTTCTTATGCTCTTCCATGTCAGAATTGCTAACTCTAGCTAAGCAATGGGCACACCTGCGCACACACGTGCAAATACGGGCAGCTATTTTGGGAATTTAAAAAAATAAATTTAATGTTTTGTGTTTTAGAACTGTGATAGGGGTTTACAATATCAGGGAGTGTGGTGTTGGGTGCAGGGACATTTGAGCGGACTCACTCTTGTGTATTTGCTTTTTTTACTTTTGAAACACTTACAGGGGTGTGAACATTTAGACTTTACAGCAGTCAGACACGCTCCCTGATTTCTTACATGGTCCGTGTAAGACTTACGGTTGAGTCAGCGTGCCCTTATGCATATTCATGGCATGCTGACATCATACCGTACAACTGCAGCCTCTGAGTAAGACTTATTAAGTCTTACACAGAGGATTCATGAATCCAGGGGTGTGTATGTAAAGGATTCAGCAGTCTGAGCCATACTTACCACTGACCCAGGGTCTCTGAAGGATACCATCATGGTATGGAGAAGTGTGACATTTGCTTTTGGGATGTTCACCAAGATTACCCAGGATGGGTGTGGGGACGGGTTATGGATGTCCAGTGAGATAAAGTATGTTCTGTACTTACCAATGAGAGGTATATCACAGGTATGGAACATAGAGTCCCCATGTTGGTGCTGATCATGTCCAATATGTTGTCCCCTCTTGCGGGCGTGGTGACCGGTTGCGCCATAGCATATGAGTTTACAAATTGTAGCAACTGTTGGGTGAGGGTGTTGGGGCCTGAGTACTATCCCCAGTCAATGTGTGTGTATTTGACATCTCCCAATATAATGGTGTTTGGGGAAACCGTCATATTGTCCAGTGTTCCCCGGAAAGAAGAGTGTGGTTGCTGAGTTTGTGAGTGTGGTCTGTAGCAGGCAACACACCAAAATGCAGATTTGCACAATGTTAGGTGCATATGTATGGTCTGTGATGCTTTGTGCAGTGCTACCAACCCGGAGGTATGTGTATCTGTGATGTATATGGATACTCCCCCTATTTGTGTTGGCCATTCTGAGTTATGTGGTCAGAAAGCATGGTATGACATATAACCTGGTAGTGCTGGTGTGTATGTGGGAGCCTGAACCATGTGCCTGTTAGTGCACAGATATTGCTATTCTCCATACTGAGGAGATTCCTGAGTTTGGTCAATGTGAGGGTAATACATCTGGTGATGAGCAACATTACCCTCAGTGTCATGTACTCTGTAATGTCTATGGAGGTGGGTCTGTCTTTTGAGCCCCGCTTAAATAAGGCAGTATGGTGGCAGCAAGTGCCTTAGCCAGTATTCAAAAGTCCAAGGGTGACAGGTGCAAGCTGTCCATAGGGAAGCTACGTGGCATGTCGAGCATGTCACCCCAGACTGACAGACACTGTATCCCCTTTGAATAACACCAATATGTTAGCCAACTGTTAAACCTGATCAGTTTGTTGGTATACTGAGACATCATACTTGAGTGAGTGTAAGATGCTAGACAAGGTCAGGGTCATACTGGCCTGGGCTCCATGATCAGAGAGTTCCTCTATGTATCATGTCATGTGGTCCAGGGAGGAATGTTTGAGGTTGTACGCACCAGCATGGACAATGATGGAGCCAGTCCTGGACTAGCTTTGGAGTGACCTGAGTGCATGTGTTATGCGGCGGATCCTGGCACCTGAAAGACAGCTCAAAGTGACTATTCCCTTGTTTGGCCTGGTGAGTGGTACATCAGTGTGTCTGACATTAAGTGTCACCTATTACAAGTGTATCAGGCGTGTTGTTTAGCCTGAAGGGCAGTGACTGTGTGGCACACTGACATTGTGAACTATGTGATATGTGAGTATTGTAGTGGGGTAGCAGTTGTTTGTCTGTCTGCTTTGGAGGTCTCTGCTGCTTAGGCAGAGTGTATGTAGATCCTGCGAGTATGCGTATGTGTGATAATGTGGTTTGATTGCTGTCGCTATCGGTGTATGTGAGACTGATATGTGGTGTGTGTGGTCACACTCACCACCTGATAGACCATGCCAGTCATGGGTCGAGAGAGCTCAGCCTCCTGTATATCAATATTGTTGCATCACTCACATATATCTGAGTGTGTTGGGAGGAGGAGAGGGTTGTCTGTGTGCATGAGGCAGATGTGACATTGTGTCATAACCACAATATTCACTAGCTGGACTGGAGAGTACACACGAAACCGACCCCTGGACATGCCAGTATATTATGATGACATACTCTGTAGCCTGATCACAAAGGATCAGTAGGGTGTTAAGTGTGTAAAGGAGTATAACCGGGATTAGTGCTCAGGTTTGTTGGTGTTTGTAAAGAGTAGCTGGGAAGGAGTCCAGACTGAGAATCATGACATGTCCTTCAGCAATGTCATAAATAGTAATGTATACTCATATATGTCCTGAGTCAGGGCCAACTGTACCTTACTGACAATGCCGACATCCTGTCAGACATACCCATATATACATACCCACCTCCCACTGATGATAGTCCCTGACATCATACCAGGAGATATCATGTGTAGAATGGATGACCAGCTTCCCCCAAAGCCAAAATCATGGCAGCAATTGCATTGCAATGTTTTCCGATATGTGCCATGCATGCACTACAGAACATACAGACCCTGCACCTGAACAGTCTGTTGAGCCTCACCCACTCCACAGGGTCTGGAACCGTTGAATGTGTTACAGCAACATATGGCACTCCCCACAAGTGTGGGTGCACAACACACCATGGGAAGTATAGTCCAGTAAGCCTATAAAGTCTGATCTGCAAGGCCATGGAGTGCATCATGGCTGATGTCATAAACAGAGCTATTGGAAGCTGACAAACACACAACCCTACCAACTGTGGTATGTTCATGTGCAGATCATGGTTCCCAAACATGCTACGCCATTTGCAAGGCAGCCACCCAGGACATACATCACTGAACAGAGCTACACATGTCCCACATAGACTTTGCATAGCTCTTCATCAACATCACAGACACGTCATATCCAAAAAAACAACAATCTGTGCATAGATATGTGTTGACATATGAAGGGATGTCAATGTGTCACAGATAGATCACACAAGGTGCGACTCACAGGGCCCTGTTCAAGCTGTTGATACCTGCTGACCCACATGGATCATTCCTGGGATTGCATAAAAGAAAGTGCATACACATTCCCATTTCCAGTCTGATGATATCAGCATCCTACAAATATACCAGGAGAACAGAAACCACCCAGTAAAGCATATAGCATGCTGTGTTAATGCGTATCTCTCTAATATCTTAACATAATTAGGTAGGGGTTTGAATCCTGCAAGTGCTGACAGTGTGTATGTGTGTGATTTCCTTTGAGAGGAGTAACCTTTTTGGAGACTGGGAAAACACATTGTGTCTTTCAACTTTTCCTGGTTAAGGGTCACCACAGTGGAACTCCCGTCCGCTAATGATTGGCAGTTGATTTTTACGTACCAACTTGCCAGGCCTGACGCACAACCTTCAACGAAGGTACGCCCATTCACGCATGTCTCCATGCAGAAGACACTCTAGCTGAGAATCGAACCGGACAGCATCTTGCTGTGAGGCAAAAACGCTACCGCAGCACCCCCACCGTGGGTTACGAGCAAATCCCTCTTTGGAATGTCTGATAATGTCAGCATCCTACAAATATATCAGGTGAATAACCCCCCCCCCCAGTAAAACATATAGCATGTTGTGTTAATGCGTATCTCTCCAGTATCACAACATAGTTAGACAGGGGTTTGAATCGTGCAAGCGCTGACAGTGTGTGTTAGTGTATGTGTGTGATTTCCTTTGAGAGGAGTAGTATTTTTGGAGACTGGGAATGTGTGTATGTGTGTGATTTCCTTTGAGAGGAATAGTCTTTTTGGAGACTGGGAAAACACATTAAAAGAGGCACATACCTCTTTGGAATGTCTGATGATGTCAGCATCCTACAAATATATCAGGTGAACAAAAACCACCCACTAAAGCATATATATAGTGCACTGTGTTAATGTGTATCTGACTAGTATCATAACATAGTTAGTTAGGGGTTTGAATTCGACAAACGCTGATAGTGTGTGGTGTGATTTTCTTTGTGAGGAGTAGCATTTTTTGAGACTGGGAAAACACAATAAAAGAGGTACATCCCACTTTGGAATGTCTGCTGATGTCGGCATCCTACAAATATTCAAGGAGAACAGAAACCACCCAGTAAAGCATATAGTGCACCGTGTTCATGCATATCTCTGTAGGATCTTAACATAGTTAGGTAGGGGTTAGAATCCTGCACACACTGACAGTGTGTGGGGGTGTGTATGATTGTGATTTTTTTTGTGAGGAGTAGCCTTTTTGGAGACTGGGAAAACACAATAAAAGAGGTAAATCCCTCTTTGGAATGTCTGATGATGTCAGCATCCTACAAATATATCAGGAGAACAGAAACCACCCAGGAAAGCATATAGCTCGCCGTGTTAATGCATATCTCTCTAGTATCATAACATAGTTAGGTAGGGGTCTAAATCCTGCAAACACTGAGTGTGTGTGTGCCACAGCTGGTCAATGCAGTGTGGGTTTTGCTTTTACTATGGTATGACATATGATTAAAACAGTATGTGCATTGCACACATCGGGTATCTGCGTGGCAAATGAATATGTGTACATGTGACCTCAATCAGTACATAGGTGTGAAGCCTGTATACTACATGAATACATTTGTTTCCTTAGACAAATTGTGCCGCTGCTTCTCAGATCATAGGTCACATATGTATGTATGCGACAAGCCCGGCCACTGTAGTGATCCGTGGCCAAGGTCATCTCTGCCACACACACCCATGACATGTACTATAGAGTATTGTGAGTGAGTGTAATTGCCTGGGGTATATGTCACACATGTTCATATACAACAATGACTGGCAGTAATGGACAGTCATTATAGGTGTACAACAGCCCTGTGGATATGCATGCAGGCCCCTAATGTGTTATGTGAAACTCCGATGGACCCCACAATACCTATGGATATGTGGATACCAAGGGACAGATGACATAACACGTGTCTGTCTGTACACATTGGTACCCAACATACATGCTCAGGGCTACCACCTATGTGGTACTGACGGGATAGTATGTCTAGTAAATGTGGGTGAGTATGCCATAGTCGGCTTATGACTATACAGCATGTATTGGACAACAGGTATCTCTCTGTATGATACCCCTGTGTAGGATATGCACCCCATCCAGGGAATGCAGTTTAGGCCAATGCATGCATTTCCAGATGTGGATGGACATATCCCTAGTGTGTTTGCATGTACCTAAGAGGGCTATATGCCACACAGGTGTGGTCCCAGGAACGTGTGGTGGTCAATACCACTGGTTACTGTTATAGTATAGTACCGGAAGAATCCAATGGTTACTGAGTTCCCTACAACTGTGTGTCATTTGTCAGGACATCATCTAATGATTGGTTATAGTCATGCTGTTGAGGTGGTGTATACTACCAGACTGCAGATCATTGACAGATATCAACAGTATCACCCACAGCATAGTGTCAACCCATGTCATACACACATGTGTACCCATGTTAGTACATATCTGTAGTAGAATGCATACTGGCCATCAAAAGATACCATGAGATGTTAACAATGTGTACAACAGGGTATGTTGCACATCCCACGTGTCCACTATGCATGTGGGCACACACCATGTTCACAGATATACACCTGCTAATTTGTAATGCACACATCACACACGTACTGTCCACTCACTAACACATGTTGGCAACACTGTACACTTCAGCCAAGTGGCACATGGGTGGAAAATATATACCCAGACCTAACACTGGTGTAAATAATGCTACAATGACTATCAGAGCTGTGATGCATAATGCCTGCTCAGATATACCTACAAGGATATCAGTACACTTTCCTGTTGGCAACTTGCTACTATTGCTACACTGCTATAATGTCACCCTGTGCATCAGAACCATGTTAGCCTATTCCTGCATCAATGTGACAGATGACAGGAGGTGGCACAGGTGTCATCATATGCACAGGGTGTGTTGTTGGTTTGCCAGAGCCCGACATTGACCCATCCAATCGACGTGCGTGTGTGTGTGTGTGTGTTTGTGTGTGTGTGTGTGTGTGTGTGTGTGTGTGTGTGTGTGTGTGTGTGTGTGTGTGTGTGTGTGAGGGACAACAGTACAGCATGGGCCAATGTTGATGTAATGTGTGTGTGTGTATGTGTGAGCCCAAGTTGTTTGGCTAATGTGTGTGTGTCTGCATGCCCACAACTCCACCATGTGACTGCCATATATGGGCGGTTGTGGCACAGCCATAGACTGTACCTGCTAGGCCATACAGATCACTGTCTCTGGCCACGGACATGGTACCTGTGCCTGGCAGGGGTGCTACGGGCTGTATCAGGTACCAACCCTGACTGGGTGCTATCATCAGAGTGAGAGATATGATGACTGGACCCATGTCCCTGCTGGGACTGGCCAGTGCCACATGCACATGGTCTAGTAGGATGGTCAATGGACAAGCCAGCCCCAGCATTGCTGGGGCTGGTACTGCCACTACGGGAGCGGCTGTGATCTGTGGTCCGTCCGCGACGTCTGCCATCTGATGCTGCTGCTGGCATGCATCCACGTCAGCTTCCCATCCATCCTGCACAGTCCTGGCTCATGGCTAATACATTGTGGAGGACATCTAATGTTTTCCTCCAACGGCTATCAATGACCTCGGTGTAATTCCAGATGGCACCGTCTAGGTCACGGATACTGTCATTGATAGCAGTGTAATGGGCCCACTGCGCCCTTAGTCCCTGTCAGGTGTACCGTTCCATACGTGCCTGTGCCTGCATCACAGCCCGGAACATACTGGAGGTTGTAATACCTCTGCGGGCACGTCTGCCACGTGCAATATGATCAGTGGTGCTCCCCCGAGAACCCCTGGACATCCGCCTATGTGGTACTGTTATAGTAATCTGGCTATGGCTGCTGTGAGGGGATGCACATGCCATGGGTGCCACACTTTCCTGGTCAATGCCGACTGTATGCTGCCCCTCAGCTAAGGCCATTGGTGATGAGGGATGTACTGGTAGTATGAGTGTGCGCATAGATGGGGTTGAACGCTGTGTACTGTCGATTGGTGGACCAAAGACAGACCCTGACAGACCTTCCTGTGCCACAATACGTCTCATCATCACCACTATTAGTGGCAGTAACATCGGCTTCCCTGCTGCATTCAGACACCCCTAACTCAGCACCTGTGGAAGGAAGACAGGAAACACACTTCACAATCTGTACATGATGTTAGCACACATGAACACATGCACACATGAACACATGTACACATGCACACATGCACACATGAGCACATGCACACATGCACACATGAGCACATGCACGCATGTACACATGAACACATGCAGACATGAACACATGAACACATTCACACATGCACACATGAGCACATGCACACATGCACACATGAACACATGCACACATGAACACATGAACATATGCACACATGCACACATGCACACATGAACACAAATACACTGCTCACCACAGCACATACACACACACACACACACACACACACACACACACACACACACACACACACCAGCAATCCAACACATACACAATAGTGGGTGAAGGTGGGTGACAGTATCACAGGGCAAACAGTCACCTCACATGTGTCTGCATGCAGAATATGTGTTGCTCAAGACCATGCAGTGCAAGTATTGACGGCCCTATTTAATGACATTATACATGGCTGTGATACATGCGTGTAGTTGTTCAGTGATTGTCTACACCCTGGAACACAATGTGTACATGGACACAACATTGCTGTGCAAGTATTATCTGCTCTGCAATGTCCTGTGCACCATCACTCAATGGTATACATACCATGGCTGCATGTGTTATCTGTGTGACACATAGATTGCCATGTCTGCTTACAGTGTCTGTCTCCATAGCAAATAATAGTGGGCACAGGTGTAGCAGATGCATGCAATGTACAGACATGGGATGAGTGGTGCATGTAGACGTGAAGGAATCCCAATGCTCAACATGGCCATTGTACAGTGGTTATGGTAAGTGTGGGACATATTGCAGATATGTCGGTGCCAGCCATGACATGGCATGCTACACGACTGCAACATTAAACACCACACATACCCAATGTGTGTCATGTGACCTATACACCCAACAGCATTCCAGGACATATATGTGACTCTTTGTACAGATGGCAACAGCTATGCATATTGTGTATACTGGCATATGTAAGCGCACACACAACATGCTATGCATATTGTGTATAGGTGCATATGTTTGCACACACACAACAATGAGGTGCAAAGCAAAGACTGCTATGTGTAGTACTGTGGTCACTGTAACTGGATGGGGTTAAATACCATGTGCCATCATCATTATCATCATGCATCTTGTGGTCACTCATGGCTACTACTGTGTGACAGACCACCGCCTAGCATGCTGTACCTGAACTGCAGTGCCGTGGCTACGTTCACTATTACACAGCCACTTTGTACATGGGTGTATGAGGTGCCCAATAGGGAGCATTGCCTAACATGACTGTGTTATGTGTTGAAGAGTGTTGCACAGCCCCATGACAGGCCTCTACCCCTGAGGTACATCATGTGTGTGTGGATGACATGTGGGACACTGAGGTGCGAAATTACAGTGGGTGTGTGTCTATGCCATATGTAGCATGTCTTTGTGTACTGCGTATGATAAACATGTTATGTTGTGTACAGGTGTTGCAACTATGCCTATCCAATGTGCAGTACAGGGTTGCCACAACTGTGTCGTATGCTCTGTGTATTGCATGTCAGTGAGGCAGCTACTGGCATTACTGAACTGTGCAACGTCTTACAGCAAACATGCACGGCATGCATTATACGTAAGTGTGTTACGTGTACATGGCCTACACCTCACCTATGACATGCATATTTTATTACCAACATTGCAGTTATAACACACTCACCAGCAGGGATCAGTTGCCCTGCTGTCACACCAGAGGGACCTACGAGAATATGAGAGAGTTCTTCAGTGGCCACAACTGTGGCATTGCTACAGTGGGTATGCTAAACTGCATTATAACAACAGTCAACAGTCACAGGTGTACAGATATTATTCAAAATATCAGTATTGCACAACACTAGGCAGCAGATCTGCTAAAAACACAGGACACATCTCATGTAGACATAATCTAACAATACAGTTAACTGTCGTCTACAGATAGGGTATGTTACCTGCTTGCTCCGGGTGGACGTGCTGGGTGGCTCTGGCCTCCATGACAACACATGTCAGCGGTTGATGTTGCTGTTGTCCAGGAGCCATCATGCTTAGGAGCAGCTCCTCCACTCTGATGAGGGGGGGTGAATGGCCACCCCACCACCTGTGGCATGCTGTTGTCTTTGTATATCAGGCGCACGCCGCTGAACATGTCTAATTAAATCACTGCAGTGATGGCGTACCTGCTCATATGTCCGGTTATGCATGCCTATGTCATTTACCTGACAAACAAGTTCCTGCCACAGTGCAGTCCGCTCCTGCTGGTGCTGGCTGTTTCTGGAGAACAGCATCGTGTGCTGCTGCAATAGGCTTTGTAGTATCACATCTTCCTCATCCGCTGTGTATGATGGATTGCATTGGTGGGCCATCTGGCTGAAAATGATATGAACAATATGTGTGAGCGAGTCCTGTGGCACACTTTACACCTTTAACCACAGATATCACTTTATTGACATATATACCATCCTATTGTCTGTCAGAGGTTACACACATTCAATACCACATATTGGTTCTCAGGCCACAACTAACAAACCATGCCTGGCACACTCTATATATCACACCACTATACAACAGTACTTGAAACACTGTTTGTGACACATTGCACAACCTCAAGACAGGGGTATATATATCACACCAATGCACGAACAGAGATGTCATCCATTGCAATGGATGTAAAGTACAGGTACAGTAGTACCAGTCAACCACCCTAGTCATTGATGCCATAGCTCCGCCTAACAGATGTGTAAAGTTGTTACTATAGGTGGCATACTTCTGTAACAGAGTATATATGTTGTTGGATATACACATATACCCTGTAACACACATATGATTGCAGCCATTGTACAGGCATGATTACACACACATCAGACAAGCATACAACACACCACTGTATGCCATCACAGATGAGCATTACCTGTGTACCATACAGTACTGTGTTCCACTACTTACACACCCTTATGCCTGAGTTTTGTCCTCTTTGCAGACTACAGGAAACACACATGACAGTGTTTCCAAGCAATGTGAATACACACCATACTGTGCTGTTTAGGCCTACAGCTTCTGGTAGTACTACAGTTCATATGGGAGTTGAATTCACTAGCAGTACCACTCACTAAGCATACATGTATTGCTTTAGCCTACAATGAGACACCACATTAGTCAACAAGGAACTACGTCACATCATATGCCGTACTACTATGTCTGCCTAACAGTACATTACACATCATTTGCTGTCCTCACAGCTAGGATAGACACTACCATGTCAAATACAACTTCACACTAAGCTATCACACCTTTAAAGACCTTGCACACATTCAGCGTTACACTTATTCAACCTCACATAGCAGGTATTGCATTGAGTACATGTGTGAGTACATAGTGTCATAGGTAGGTAATATGCTGTTGCCCTAGGGCCTACTGCTGCCTAGCCATATGCTACCCTGGCCTTTGACACACATGTACTTTGATTTCACTTGCCCCTGCCAACCAGAACAACAGAGGTGTTTCCTGGGGTGTATTACCAATCTCCCACACAATCATCAGGGGTATTTATGACAAGTGCTAATGAGGAGCCTTGTTTGCTATTGCTAGGAAGTCTATTTGGTGTATGGCATATCTCTGAGATGGGAACCTATCCCTCCAGCATGTGCAGTTTAGTGAGCTGACAAGGTTTAGGGCACTAAAGCGTGTGTCCCGGAGGGATTGTGATATGTTGCCATGGTGGTTGTCGCCCAGCTATGGGTGTGACATACATCTGTATGTCCGGCAGAGGTCACCTATGTGTGGCCAGTATGCAATATAGTGTAGATGTGGTTTTGTGAGTCAGTCTGCATAGGGCATCTGTTTGCAGCCAGTATTACCCTTTGGGAGGTATGTCTGTGGCCTTTCACCTGGTGTAGCTGTCATGTGAGGTACATACCACACAGGGCATTGTGATGAGTAGAGGGGAACACTGCCCTATATTTCTATAGATGACACACCTGTTGTCATGACACATAACACACAGACTGATTACAGGTGTAGTGTGGCACTGTCTTCATCAAAGCAGAGGCTACTGTCCACCTGTGTCCCATGTTTCCTTATCACACCTTCACTGTTAGGTAGATCTCTACCTATGTGGTAGTTAATGGGTACAGTGTTTTGGAAAGGAGGAATGGCACTGCAGTATCAACACTTGTCTACAGTCCATGCCTTGGTCACCACACACCTGTTGACCCCGTGTCACTCTGTCTCTCCCTCTCTCTATATATGGCTATATATATATATATATATATATATATATATATATATATATATATATATATATATATATAGATATATATATATATATATATATATATCTATGCATATCTATACACACACACACACACACATATATATATATATATATATATATATATATATATATATATATATATATATATATGCATATCTATACACATACATGTACACATCCATTGCTGTACACATGGATTTACATATAGGCACATGTACAGTCCACCTTTTGTGGTGGAGATATCACTTATGCGACAGTTGAGGGATGTACAGTTATGTGATTATATTGCACAGTGTTGTGCAGAATGCATGTGGGTGTCCTCAGCCCACATAGCATTAGCATGCCTCACTGGCTGTAACACAGCAGATCTGACAAATCAGTCCCACAGCATTTAACCACCACATGACATATATCAGCACTACATGCTGTTTTCTAGGCCACATGCTATGACCTACATATATATATATGCACATATCAACCTTCAATGACAGATATCTGTCCACCCTTCACTAACAGTTGCAGTATGTCCCTTGCTCTATGCATATGTGCGGATACAGATAGATACATACTGCTGCCACACATGGATGATTTGCAGTGTGTAGAGTCCTCTTCAGGAACATCTAGTACATGCCAACACATACATGTGAGTTACATACCTTACCTTTGTATTTCCCTGCTCCATGTGTTACGGTTTTGTAGATTTTTATTTATTTATTTATTTATTTTGGCTGTTTGTTTTGGGTTTTCCCCCTCTATTTTGGTTTATGTCTCAGTTTCTCTCTCTGTTGTGTCTCTGTCTGTGTCTGCGTCTGTGGCCTTGTCTCTCTCCCTCTCTCTATCTCCCAGCACCTACAATGATAGAATTGCATGTGTGGACTGCAGGTACAGCCTGCTTTTCTAGGTATCTGCACTTGTGCATGTGACAGCCTCTGCACCAATTGCTGCCCACCATTCAGTAATTGCATGCAGCCTGTTGTGTGGTGATTGCATTACTCACTGTGATTGCAGCCCACTGCTATAAAATGCTAGGTTAGGTAGAAATAGCCCTTTCAGCTGCCCAAGGTGGAGCCCATGCTTGTTTGCTCTGGACAGTGTTGTGTCAGTCAGAAGGTTGGTATATGTCTCTTATCTGAAGCTAGGGTTGTAGCCAGTTATATGCATGTTGTACTCAAACCTGAATGTTGCTGCTTCCAGTACACACTTCTCAGTGTAGACATGTACTCACCCCACCAAATGCTAACACAGGATACATGGGAGTATGTACTTTATTTCTGACTTACACAATTAACTGCCATACAAATGTGGTTTTGCACTGTATTCTTGTGGCCAGTATTTATCCTGGTCTGATATTGTGTGGTGTTTGTAACATGCTACTGTTACGTTATTCCCTGCTAGGATTGCTGGTTCTCCTTTCACAGTTATGTCATGCAATTCCACAACAACTGCTGGTAAAGACCCACAGAACAGGATTTGTGTTATACCATTCCTAATTTCCATTTACATTCCCTCATTGTAATGCATGATATATTTATTTCAGAACCAAGTTATTTGCATATCTGCTGTGGCTTAGTGGTAATTCATGCAGTCTATTGTGTCAATGGTCTGGGGTTCGAGACTGGCAGAGATTTTTTTTCTTTTGCTGCTCAGCAGAACAAGGACACTGCCATAGAGTGACTAAGGCACTTTTAAGCAGTTGTAAGCGGGTTTGCACGGGTTTCCGCGACACTTAGCTAAGCGCACACATGCACACACTCGCTTAAACCCACTTACTACTGCTTAAAAGTGCTTACTCCCGCTAACCCCCACACTAATTTCTTTTAAAGAAAAGAAAATGGGGAGATAGGAAAGTGGTGAAAATGGCGGCACAAAGAGGGACAGACAATAGGTAAACAAGCTCGGGATGTGCAGGATGGGTGTAGGGAAGGTCCATAGCTGCCCATTTCTTTACCAGCAACAGCTGTGCATATGCAATAAATTTGGAGTGATATTTGAAACCTTCCACCCCTGGGAGAAGGGGGAGGACAACAAAGTATGTTGTACTGCCAATTATAATTATCAGTTTACATGTCCAATGGACATGTGTGCGAAATGGGCAGCTATGTATGGGGCGTCATTTTTTGTGGGTACAGATTGCCCATTTTTTTTTCAGGTGAGAGTGGGAAGTGAGGTAGAGGAAGTAGGTATGTCTGGGGAGGTAGATTGGGGAGGTAAACAGACAAGACAGACAAGATGCATACAGGGGCAGTGTATGACACATGGGGTGGGTGAACACAATTGACAGGGTTGGATGTTTGGAAATCGCAAGCCCATGAGCCCACAGATGGTAACAGTGGAACTGAGATCCCCACCCATGGGCAGTCACCACTGCACCTTCACAGCCCTGAGGGTGGCTGTGCTGGAGGCTGCGTAGGATGGGCAGGCTCACCCGTGAGATGCACTACTCTCGCCTCAAGCTGGCGTAGGGGATCAGCGACTGAATGCTGGATCTCCCTATGCACCACAACCCGGACCCTTTGAAGGGTGACAGATGGCCCTTCTCTGCCCACGCTTGCACAGGGGGATGAGCCCCATCCCCTGCAGCGCTTCCAACCAAAGGTGGCACAAGACCAATGGAGGAGGGGAGCCCAGGCTGGGTACCGGACCTGCTGGTGCCAGGTGCACTCGCGAGCTGAGGAGGGACAGGTGGGTCCGCTGGGACCGGCCTTCCCATACGTTCTGTGATTAGGTGTGTTTAATTACAACATAAACAACAGCATTCCAGATTAGTTGTAACAGCATGCAGTAATATTCCCATTAACCCAACACACCAAGCTTCCAACAGTTGAACAGCAAGCATAACACATGCATATATTGAACCACAGTGAATATTCCAACAGCATGCAGGGATGTTTGGTAGTAACAGGCCACCATGATTGTGGTGTTTAAACAGGGTACATGCATCAATGTGAATGCAAATATTTATAGAACAATAGGATATTTGTCCCAACAAATTTTAAGATTACACATACCCATTGAGGTGTGGAATTGCATGGTTTATGCACATACAGTAGGGTGTAGAAAAAATCTCGGTTAACATCTTATAATTACATTTTAGTCTACTCTACATTCCTAGTGACTGCAGGTGTCTATCCCCTACATGTATTATTACACTTGCCACCATACATTAGGTTGTGTAATGGGTTTGGCTAGTTCAATATATGCCTGACCTATATCTGACATACTAACTGTCCAGGATGCAGATGTTACTGCTACATATTTCTTGATTGCATTTCTATTTCTTTATCTACATATCTGGGATGTTTTCACATGACATTTTCACTTTGATTTGTACAGAACCCTGCATTTCTTGACACACACTCACATTTCTCAGGATAAACTAACATGCTACATGTGCCAGATTTACTTATGCATGCCAGCCAGTAACTGACTGTTACGGACTGTATATATGCTCCACAGCTACTAGCACTTCCATCACCCACTTTATATGGGACTGCACAACTCTGGGTTGCCAGCACTTTTTCAAACAGTACTATTTGTATAATGCTAAGGTACAACAATATTTCAAACTCTGTGAAACAGACACACTCTGGGTTTTAGACCTTTATTAATGGCATTACACACTTTTCCACAAGCTCACTCCATTATTTGTTTTAACGGTGCATGTGGCAGACATGTTTAAGACATATTATACCTTTATTAATAGGTTAGAACACTCTTTTTTTCAGGCTCACTCACTTATTTTATATGACAGTGCCTGCAGAGATATTATTCCAGACATATGTTACCTTTCTCAATGGGTTACTACACTCTTTTTCTGCCTCTCTGACGTTTTTATATGACAGTACATGCAGAGGACTTATTCAGGCAATTTTATGGCTGTATTATTGGACTACAACACTTTCTTTCATGCTCTCTCCCATATTTTATATAACAATACATACAGAATAATCACTAACCTGCCTGGTGGTGCAGCCTTAGCAGCCTATCAGCATAAGCTTGCTGATTCACAGCACGGTCACCTGCATCTGTAAAGTAAATGAAGGGATATTGAGACATACCTATCCATTATACATACTCAATTATCAATTCTTACATACTGCATTCCATGGCTACATACTCAGTTGTGGGGCATTCTGCATCCCACGGGCCTCCTGTATCCATTGGTTCAGGTGGTCCTGCTTCCATCTCTTCAGGTCTGCATGGTGGTGACAGACCTGCTCACCAGTCCAGGGAATGCCTGCGGCACTGGTGAGGTCATGAGCTAACTAGTTCCAAGACTCTGCCTTGTACTCCATCCCTTGGAACTGGCCCTGCAGGAGTCTTGACTCATGACGGTGGACAAGGAGCCAAACCATGTATTTCGACTCCTCGATGCCCCAATGTTGCGCTCAGAAGCATGTTCCCTCTCTGTCACCAGCCATTCTAACTGCAGATGTGAGCTTCAATCAGTTATGGCATGTATTCCTCCCTATGGGGCGTAAATATGCCATATTTCCCGCAATTTTTTGTGATTGGCCATTTTTTAAAATTTTCGGCTGACTTGAGACCTGCATAGTAATGGTTAAACTACCATTAGTAAGTATATGTCTGTTAACAGTGGCTGTTTCCTGTAAGTTATCATGGCTTAGTGGTTCTGTACTTTGCTTGTGATGCACAGAGTCCTGGGTTTGAACCTGGTGATTCATTTTATTTTCATACTGTCCAGACAGGCTAGGGGGTGTGGCTGCATTTAAGCAACTTTGCTCTACGTTGCTCCTCGGTGCCCTATGGTGCCCTGGTTGGCACAGCGTGCACGTCTGCACAAACAGATTACGCTGGTTAAAGCACTATTTTGCTATGGGCACCTCTATTGCGCTGGGTTAACCGTTATTAAACTATGGGCAACTCTATCACGCTGGGTGAAGCACTGCTTAACTGCAGGCAATTATTTATCAGGATCATTTAAAATATTTATTTTGTTCACTGATACATTGGCCATTTCACTGCGTTTTACTACTATTTACACATATTTGTCTGGTATTATTTCATATACTGATTTAAAAATAAATATAAAGGGGAGTGGTGGGACTCGAACTGTGAATGCCTCTTTTTTGTGTGAACGCTCTACCATTACGCTATTGCTATTTGGTGTGATTTGCATAAACATTCTTTCTTATGCTCTTCCATGTTAGAATTGCTAACTCTAGCTAAGCAATGGGCACACCCGTGCACACACGCGCAAATACAGGCAGCTATTTCAGGTGTTTAAAAAAATAAAATTAACTTTTTACTTTTTATAACTGTGATGGGGGCTTACAATGTCAGGGAGTGCGGTGTTGGGTGCAAGGACATTTGAGCGGACTCGCTCTTCTGTATTTATTTGCTTTTACTTTTCAATCACTTGCAGGGGAGTGGACATTTAGACTGCTCGGCAGTCAGACATGCCCCCTGCTTTCTTACAGGGTCATTGTACGAATTATGGTTGGGTCAGTGTGCCCTCATGCATATTCATGGCACACTGATGTCGTTCCGTTCAACTGCAGCCTGTGAGTAAGACTTATTAAGTCTTACATGGAGGATTCGTGAATCCGGGGGAGAATGTTTGCAGGGTGTGGATTAAAAGTTGGTGATCAACCATATTGAATGCCTTGGAAAGATCCAAGAAGAGGGTTGAGGATATATAATTACTGTTGTGATTATGGTTTATGGTATTGGGAAAAGCTAAGAGGGCTGAAGTAGTGCTGTGATGAGGACAGAAGCCATGCTGAGTGTCTGCCATAAGGTGATTCTGGATTAGGTGGTGGATGAGTTGTCTATGAATACATTTTTCCATAATCTTTGAAAATGGAGAGAGTATAGCTATTGGCCTATAATTGGAGAATTCAGTAGAATTGCCTCCTTTGTGAAGTGGGATTACATAGGATATTTTCCAGATAGTGGGAATTTTAGCTTCTACTATGGTTCAAATGATTAGTATTGAGATGGGGTAAGCAATAGCATCAGTTGATTTTTGTAGGTACTCGGCAGGGAGCTGATCAGCAGAAAGTGTAGTGGGTTTTAATTTTTTGATCAAGGTACGGATAAGTGAAGTAGCGACTGGTTGGAACGTGAACACGAGTAGGTTTCTAGAGGTGGTACTTTCAGGACCAGGGGAGCTAGGAGGTAGTTGGCTAGCTAGGGCTTGAATTGTCTCAGTAAAGAATCGGTTAAAACTGTCAGAAACATCTTCAGGGGTTTTATCAATAGTAGCAGCAGGGATTGGGGTTGAAGTTTGTTCAGGATGTGGTAGATTATTTAAACCTGCCCAAAACTTCTAAGGGTTATTTTGATTTACTGTCTGTAAATTACAGTAGTATTGTTTTTTTTGTCTTGTAAAATGGATTTTTTAGTTTCGTTCCTGGATTGCCTATATTTAATATGATCTTGGGGGTCTTTAGAAGAATGCCATAAAGCCCATGCTTTGTTTCTAAGGGTAATTTTGAGTTTAGACTCTTTAGAAAGCCATGGCGCAGTTTTTGCCTTTGTTCTCTTTGAACGAACAGGTACATGCAGATCAAGGATCTCAAGGAATTTGTTGTTAAAGTATGCTACTGCTTCCTCTAAGGGGAGGTGTTTTAGAATAGACCAATTACATGAGTTTAGTTCTTGTTGGAATTTGGCAGGGTCAAGGTTTTTATTGTTTCTAACATTTCTGAGTAAGGGTTGTTGGGAATTAATGGTTTTGTGCTTAATTACATATGTGAGAAGGTGATCGCTTAGGCCATCAAGGAGGGTACCAGAGGTGTACAGTTGGGGGTGACTATTTATGAGTACCCAGTCAAGTATGCTTTCTTTTTGGTTGGGTTTACCTATCCTGGTAGGGGTGGATATAATTTGTGTAAATGGATGTGTAAATGGATGTGTAAATGGATGCAGATTAATATGGGTGGTCGGGGATTCTGAGGAACAGGTGCCCCAGTCTATGTTAAAGTCTCCAAGTAGTAGGGTTTCTTTGGGGTAGTGACATGATAGCCAGTGCAGGATATCTTCAAGTGTAGATATATTGTTACCTGGGGGAATATACATACATATGATATTAATGCATTTATTTTTATTAAGTTGCAATTTGGTGGCAAGAATCTCTGAGTTATTAATCTGAAGTGGTTGTATTACATCTACGGTGACATTCAACTCAGATTTATAGAATACAGCTACCCCACCCCCCCCTTCCTGGAAGCACGACCCAGCCTGTGTATGTTGTACCCAGGTGGTAACACTTCATTGTCTGTAGTGGTAACCAGTTTTAACCAGGTTTCAGATAAACAGAGACTCTCAGGGAAGTGGACATCCAGAAGTGCATGCAATTCATGTACCTTGTTATTAATGCTTCTAATATTGAGATAACAGTTTAGGAGAGAGTTAGTTGGCCTATTAATTGGTAGGTTTGTAGCTTAGATTGCAAGTAGAGGGGGTATGTGTATCTGAAGTGGGTGGGCCAGGGTTGGGGTGAATATCACCACCAGGTATTAGGTTAAGTCTATACTTGGTGATGAACTTCAGAAATTTGTTTATTAGTTTGTGGTAGTGTTTGGATCTAGAGCTAATGTGCCTGGGGTTGAGATGTTGATAGACTGAACAAGATGTTGGATAGGACCTCGTACTGTAAGTATGGTTGAAGGTGGGAGGATTTACAGCTGGGGTGATATTATGGCCTTTCGGGACCTGAAGTCCCGTGAGAAACTGGTTTTCATACAAGGTAAGGAGGTACAGTGTGAACAAGAGGGGTAGTAAAAAGGAGTATATCATTATTTGTGATGCAGCTAGTGAGTTAAAGAACTGTTTTACCTGGTGATGCAACACAAGAAGATAGAGTGGTGAGGTAAAGGTACTGGAAGGGGTATGGGAGAATGCCAGATGAAAGCAGATAGGATCTAGAAAGTGGGGGAGTGGCTATAGTACTTTAAATTTAGAGGTACTGGGGATGGGAGGGAATTGGGGGTAGGGAGGGGAGTGAAGAGAGCCCAAGCATAGCGAGGGCGAACGTAGCGGGGCTATTGCAGTTTACAAGGTTTCCTAAGGTGTCCTAAAGCTATAAGATAAGTATTATAGCTCTTAATGTAAGAGTCAGTTTACTTAAGTTACAGGGAAAGGAGGCAAACACTCAAGTAGAAAAAAGAACCTTATGGCTGACAAAAATGGTGACCTGCTTAATTACACAGCACTGTAAGTGAAAGCTTAACAAATGCTTTTTGTGTGCAGCCTACTCTGCTTAAATGCTGAGAGAAACTGACTTTGTTATGGTGACCAATTGCAGTCCTGTAGACTCCGTTTTGTAGGTAAATGCAGAGTTCAACTAGGAAAAGAGAAAAGCAGAGATTCTAGGGTAAGCATGAAGGCAACAACAGGCAGCTATTTTATAATAATGCATTCAGAAAGGTTTGAGGGTGGGGGGGTAAAGTAGCACACTTCAGAATGAACTAAAATTTATAGCTAAGAAACCTAAGCAAGAGAGCAATGTAGTAAATAAACACATGCCGGATTTTAAAAATATACCAGAAAAACTAAATCAATTGTTCACAATTGTACATATGAGACTGGTCAGACTTATGGACTTATACATATGAGACTGGTCAGACATACGGATTTATAATTTCCAAGATTCATTGACTGTATTTATTAATTCCATAATGATCCCTTCCTTAGACTTACATATGAGACTTGTCAGACCTATGGATTTATAATTTCCAGGATTCATTGACTTTATTAATTCCATAATGATCCCATCCGTAGACTTACATATGAGACTGGTCAGACCTATGGATTTTTAATTTCCAGGATTCATTGATGCTTCTCTTTGTGCGAAGGGGTGCTAGTTGCTGTCCTCCATTTGTGAGGCACAAAGCTTTTTTGGAGTCTGACTTTGAATAGCCTTTGTAGGGGGTCTGATGTGTCCTACTTCACAATGGCCAGTAAGAAGCCTGTTATGTTATCCAGCCTTATGGAAGCACTGTTGCTGGCCTAGGATAGTACCTTGAGAACTTGTTCATGTGAGACTGGAGGAGGAGCATAAAAGTGGGTAAGAGATATGGGAATTTAGGGGAGGTAAAGTCAGAGGTAAAAGTATCCATTAGTAGACTGGCTATGTCATCTGGGCCAAGGTATGTGATATAATCTACTATTAGTTCTGCACAGTGGTGGGCATTGTTTCTAAGGTTTCTAACATAGTTAATAAAAAGCTTAGTAGTTGCCATATCCCTGGGCAGCAGTGTGTACCTCATAACTGGCTTTGGTTGATTTAATCAGGTTTCAGAGTTACCTATTAAGTTGAGAAAGAGCTTGTTTTTTTGCGTCTTGAGAGTTGCATTTATTTTTACACGCAGTGAGGTTGTTTTTCTTTTACTATAGAACTCATTTATATTTGGGTTCCACCACAAAGGTTACATCTGAATTTGGCTTTGAATTTAGTGATGCAGGGGACTGATGCATCAATGCAGCTATTCAGATGTGCAGATAATTTGGCAATAAAGGATTCCAGATAAGCAGTGGGGTCATTAAGTTGGAACGTAAGTTGAATTTAGCCAGATCATCATTCAGTTTCAGTAGATTAGCCTTGGCATAATCAATTAAAAGCAACATATTGGAGGATGCTTCTTGCTCAGTCTTAAGGTGAATATAACTGACTTGTGGTCTGATTTAGCCAGGGAATTACAACTGGGAGGGAGCAGAACTTTCCCATATTACTGAGGACCAAGTCCAGGATTTTATCTCCATTTGTGGGGTAGCCCAACTTGTCTAGGGAGTTTGTATTGATGAAGTCCAGAAGTCTCTGGATGTACATGTGAGAGGATGTAGACATCTCCCAGTTAACAGATGTGCAGTTGAAATCCCTACAGATAATGATGTTTGGCTTAATTCATAGACACATCATGCTAGTTTGGTAGGAGTAATTATCAGAAGGGGACATAGAGGGGGTCCTATAGTTAGCCAAGATATGATAAGGGGCCTTGATAATGGTAAGTTGGATGTAGAGAAACTTTAGATTGTCATCTTGTCTAACTAGTTTGGAGATTGTGTTTTTTTTTTTTAATTAATTTTGCAACTATACCTTATATATAACTATATATATATATTACTATAACTATAGGGTGAGCCTTAGTACACCACAACAAAGGTATGATGTGAATTTTGATAGTCAGAGTACCTTATTATTACTTTATTATTGTTTGTACAACTATCGATCATTGTTGATGTCACTGGCATATACTTAATATGTGTGCTCAACTAAATACTCTCTCTGTATATAATTAATATACATTATGAACTTTGTCTGTATGTCTGCACATATGTATCTTTGGAGCTTTTCTCCCCGGGCCTCCACTGAAAATGGACATGTATCCAGTTGGACTATCCCGGTTAACAAATGTAAAATAAATAAAATAAATAAATAAACTATAGAGGGTCTATATTAGAACATCAAAGTTTCAAAACTTCAAATGTTCTAATATTGACCCCTATTCAGCGAAAGCTGAAAATATCGAAGCAACAGAAAACGTAATTTTTTCCTAGGGAAAGAATTTGGTTGTCAGTTTCTGTTGCTCCGGTATTTTCAACGCTGTGGTGGAAAGTTACAGGTCGGGTTCAGGTAAGTGTGCGATTCAGTGCGGGTTAAGTTAGTTATAGTTAGGGTGCGAGTTAGGTATATGTGCAATTGTTTGGACGTGAGGGTTAGGGCGGGTTAGGTAAGTTAGGGTTAGGGTGCGGGTCAGGTAAGTGTGCGATTGTGTGGACGTGAGGGTTAGGACGGGGTAGGTGAGTTAGGGACAGAGCGCGGCTGAGGTGAGTGTGCGATAGTGACGGACCTTAGGGTTAGGGTTTGGGTTAAGGTAAGTGGATAGCTAGTGGTGTGTGTATAGTTTAGTGTAGGGTTAGGTGTAAGATTTTAGGTGTATGTGTGTGGATTGCTGTTTGTTTGGTGTGCTTGTGTTGTGTGTATGTGTTTTGGAACAGCAAATTTTTTCCCTAGGAAAAAATTTGCTGTTCTGTATGTTCGATGTTTTCAGCTTTCGCTGAATAGGGGTCGATATTAGATATTAGAACATTCAAAGTTTTGAAACTTCGATGTTCTAATATAGACCCTATAGAGATGCTACTAACTTTAGTGCCTTCGCCTCCTGCAGTTGGCCTGAACATGTGATAAGCATTGAAACCCTGCGCTTATAGGGTGCACTCAATGGTAGTGAATGGGTCCCTGTAATGATCCACATATCAATGTTTCCAAGAGTAAGGAGTGCTTTTAAGGAAAGGAGTTTATCTTTAAGGCTCCTAGCATTGAGCAACAATGCTTTTATGTTATCTGGAGTCTATTTTGCTATGGTGGAAGCTTTTGATGAATGACATTGCCTAAAAAGGGTACTATGGAGGTGAACAAAGTTTTAACCAACATACAAAAGCATTTTGCATGCTTTGTTCTGGTCTTTTGAAATAGCTACCTTCTTTGATGTGTGCAAGTTGGAGTCCTCCCTTAAGAGGGCTATTGTAATGCAAAGAAGGGCATCTCTTCTGTCCTGGACATATTAACATTTTAACTTAGGGTTATATTACTTTTTCATTTGTATTATTTATTGCTTTTTTAACTTACTGATATTTGGCAAGGATTTTAATATTTATTGTAATTGTTTTTATGTAAAATGATTAGGATTAAGCACTGAAATACTTGTAATCACTTAGTTCATATAATGTCCCTATTCGGCAGCCATTTTTATTTTTACATCCATGAGACATGGAGTATAAAAATAATTATTTTAGGAGACTTTATCACTAACAAGAAAACAAATTTTAACTTCAGCTAAGTACTAAACTTAGTGTTAAGGTCTGCAACAACTGAATCAAATATTATTTATTGTGTTCTGAAACTAACTGGTAGCAGAGAAAGTGAAATCATTATTTACATACTTTAAGAATGATTATTTTCTCTCTGAGTTTAAGTGACCTTGACAAAAGAACATATGAGCAAAGGATGTGACAGAAGATGCCCCCACA
Organism: Protopterus annectens; assembly: GCF_019279795.1. Classification (NCBI taxonomy): domain Eukaryota; kingdom Metazoa; phylum Chordata; order Ceratodontiformes; family Protopteridae; genus Protopterus; species Protopterus annectens. Next base: position 1,969,373,225 of record NC_056731.1, read on the forward strand.
ACTAGGGAATGGAGAAGGGCCTGCTATCCTGCAAAAATGATTATTTTTGATCTGTGTTTATTTGTATGAATTCTAAGGTTCCCTTAGTACATATACTTAGAGTGTATATGTACCCACAGTAATGGGTTTCATGTCAAAATGTAGGAGCTTATTGTGTTTAGAGGCTCTGCATACATAGTAATGCATGGAATGGATAGTATCCCAGTCTGCCACATTGCTCTCCATAGATTCTCTGCTTTCATCAGTGATCACATTGCCACATGAAGTCCAGTTTTTATAGCCTAAAAGAACAAGCTCTTTTCAAAATGGTGCAGAAATCAGACAGGTTCCTTTTTGAGATGTCAACACTATACTTTCAGATTTCAGTCAAGCGCTGATGACTATACAAAATGATAGATCAAAAGTTGCCTCTGTCTTTACCAGCTTCTCAGATCTGGACATGAGATAAATATCAAACTTTAAAATAATTGTAACCTTCAGAAAAGCAGAAATAAACTATGAATTAGAGTTTAATACATACTAAGTTTGATTATGATACCACAAAATATCTGAGTATTCCCCTTAGTACAAAGTACAATAACCTCAAATGTCATGTATATATATATATATATATGTATATATATATATATATATATATATATATATATATATATATATATATATATATTTATATGGGTTCATTTTATAATTTTGAAAGACTGAAATCCCAAATTTCAGTATCACGAAATGATAAAGTCGAACCTTTAAAATTGCAAAAGTGCATAATCGGATTCGCGGTTATGGTTTTATGGTACATTAAGTACAGTGTTAAGAGTGGATGGTGTCTCGTGTTTTGTGTGGATTTTGGTGTAATTTAAGGTATGTGAGTGTTTTGTATGGGTTTTGTGTGGGGGTTTGAGTGTGTGTGAATGTGTTTGTCAGTTGCACGTGTGGGTTAGGGTAGGCAGGAGAAAATATGGGTGTGTAAGTATTGAATGTACTAGTGTTTGTATATGTGTGATGTTTGTGTGTGTGTGCGAGGGACTGTAGAATGTGTGGGTGTGAGTTTCATTTCTGTGTCTGTTTGTGTGATCTCGGAGTAAGTATATATAAGTAGGGGGGTGCAGGGTGGCTTTACCCCCCCGGTTATATGTAGTGTAGGTTTGTTTGTGTTTCTGTGTATGTGTTTTGTTTGTTGTGGTGTGGGTTGGATGATGTATGTGTTGTGTGGTGTATGGTGTGTTTCTGTTCATGATTTTGTGTTTCGTGATTTTGTAGTTTCGGGATTTGGCACATTCGACTTTATGGTTTTGAAATACTGAAATTCGGGATTTCAGTATTTTGACATAATAAAGTGAACACATATATATATATATATATATATATATATATAGTCAAGTCATCAAGTCTTTAAACACAGTGAACGTAGAAAGATTGTACAATAAACACAACCCATCAGGATTCCTATTAGCCATTCTGAATCTATAGGCAACAAACTATTGTAAGGGTTGAAATGAAATTGTCCAGTAACATCATTTTGTATTTCCTACCTGTTATTTACTCAGCCATTGTAAAGGGGTGTGATTTATAATCATGTACAAGTGTCTTCTTAACAGAAAGCATTTTAAAGAACAGTCTCTCCACTTTGCAAGTATCCCTTTAATAGCTAAATACCTTTTTTACAACATTACTCAAACTTTGACTGCTGTAGCACACCTGGTAGCCCTCACAATGAATACCATTGGATAATAACGCTTCCAAAACTAATTCTGATACACCACTATGCAAAGTGAGTTCCTTAAGAAACTCAGGAGCTGCTAACATTGTTTTTGAATATAATAATATTTTCAGTTCATTAAATATTCTATCTGCCTCTAAAGAAAATTGAACTTTTATAGGAGCTTTCCCATTTGTGATAGCTATCAAAGGGCAAACAACAATTACAAAAATGGATATAAATTTTCTATAGTATCAGCCTTCATCTGTCTTTTAGTGGACACTATAGGCTAATTTTTCATTTCAATTTATTTTTGTAATTGTGCTTTTTACCACCTCTCTTCATATATGTTGTCCTACATTCTTGGCTTCCACAATGCCCAAATTACTTTTCTTAGTATTTGCAGTCAAATCTGCCAGCCATATCAATTCTAACAAATCATGCACATTTAGTAAGACTTACAGTTATCTGAATTGAAAGCAGTTTCATCTAGGCATGGAGAACCATATTAGGAATGGGTTTTTAGTACTTTGTCCATCAGTCTATATGAGGAGGCTAGAGTTCCATATATGAAAAATGATAGAACTGCGTAATAAAATAAACCTTGGGTTTCAAAGTCATTTTTATTTAGCAAAGGGGAAAGTAGCATCTGCTAAAACTCCTTTTCTAAGTTTAATGCTGCAAGAGTCTTGCTTTTCCTAGTTTCTCTACCAGTTCCTCATTTCTAGGGATCGGATTCCATTTTCTAAAATCTTCACAGAATATGATATTTCTACCAAGTTTAAGAACTAGCATTACAAGGTGTCTCCATTCACGCTGTAACTATTCTAGGACTCTTAATTTCTGCATCTTTTGAATTTCTTATATTAATAGTTTTTAAGTCTCTGCTACTGTGTATGACTGCAGATAAACTTAACTCTAGCTGCTGTCTCTGTTTTTTTCTATTTAGTTCTCTGAGACATTTCTGATAATGCTGCTTTACTTCTTAACAGACATCCTTATATTCCCTCGTTCTACACTTTTTACAAGGTTTCTGCTAGCTGGACTTTAGGAAAAAACTTCTCCAGTCTATCCTGTATGAATTTTTGTTTCCACACTAGCCATAGAACGTCCTGTTTTGTTCCATGAATTTAAAACATTAACATGATAGACTTGGTTTATTTTTCTCTTTCCTGATTGTCTAACTGCATTTTCCTGCAATTAGTTATTTCAATCACTCCAAAAGGGCCTTGCCACTTAGCCAGAAATGTATTTTCCATGGAGGGAACTAAAGCTTATTCCTGAAATCTTGAGTTAAATTCACTAAGCGAAGCACTCTTATTCTAAACTCACAGTTGCATCTCTTGGTCTTGCTACATGTGCTCCTTAACTAGTGACATGGCCAGCTTTAGTCTTTCCTGCAAATTAATATACAGTTTTAGTTTACTCTTAAATGGTGCCTTCTCTTCTTTCCAGGTCTGTAACAATATCAAACAGACCTCTGGAATGCATACTATGTAAGAGTTCAAATAGGGTGCACCTAGTTGAAGCTTATGGCATCATTGTTATTAGAAACAGTAAGCAGGGTAACAACTGGTCCCATGTCTTAACATCTGCATCAATTACATTTCTTAACATAAATTTCAAAGGAAAGTACATTGACACTGAGCTAGCCTACTAAACTGTTAGTGGAAGGTTTGCTGACATTCTCCAACAACTTAACCTTAAAACATAAGCACAACCAATGCAATATCCTTGGCATAAAGGATGGACCTTGGTTACTAAGTATCTCTTTAGGGATACCCCCTGTAGAGATCAACAATATGAGTTCTCTGACAATAGACATGGCATTACTATCACATAATGTTGCAGCTTCTGGAAATTTTGTAGTATAATCCTTCACACTGCCTCTCACCCTAGAACCCGCTGCCTCTCACCCTGAAACCCTCATTCAATACGCTGATGATTCCATCATAATCTGTACTGCAAAATCACTACCAGAACTACTTTCAAAAACTCAGCAGTCCTATACTGCAGTTGAATCCTGGCTAAGAAGTGCTCAACTCTTTCTTAATCCAAATAAGACAAAACTAGTACTCTTTCATCCCAAGAACACCTCCCCTGTCACTGATCATTTTAATGTCCTTGCATCTGACAACACATTGAAATAGTGCAGGAAACCAAACTTCTAGGAGTTATCATTGACAATAAACTTTCATTCAACCCCCATATACAGCAAAATATAAAGAAAGCTCATCAAAAACTGTGAGTCTTATATAGAAACAAAAAAGCCTTTACTGCAACAACCAAAACTACCCTTGCAAAAACATTTTTACTTCCCTCCCTTTTTTTATGGTGCCCCTACCCTAACTAACTTACGGACTTCTACCATAAACAAGATGGAACAGTGCTACAGCAAAGTTGCAAAGTTTGCCACAAACTCTAAATATCACACACACCACTATAAAACATTCCTAGAATTAAACTGGCTTGAACTTCCCAACTAACTTGCTTTATTCAGCTATCCACCTTGTACAACCTTATTTTCAAGCCTACTGCCTGCCCTGCACTAGCTAATCTAGTCACACCTTACATAACAAATCAATCCCTATGATCAGAAGACCAAAATCTCTTAGCTATCTCAAAACCCACAAGAAAACCAGGTCAATCTCTGTATTCATACTCTGTCTCTATACTTTGGAATTCACTACCTGTAGCTACCAGGTCTATGCCTGGCCTAACCCATTTCAAAGCCTCTTTAAAAAATCATCTCAAAAAGACATGGCTCTGCTCCTGCATAAAGCCTGCCTGATGTTCAGCTCTTCCTCTTCTTCCACACTAGCCTCATCCTCCTCTTCAGTCACATTTCATTCCCTCATAGTCTGCAAGACCCTAAGGCTCTCCTAACTCCTTCTCTATTCCTATATCATACCCTTAAGCTACTGCTCGGTCTGTAATGCCTCTAGTCTTAACTCTCACAGCATCTTTCTGCATCACTAACTTTCTGGTTATTATTTTCCTAATGGAAACTAACATTCTATTTATTTATTTATTTATTCACGTACTAAAGCAGTCAGTGTCACACATTGCTCTACCTACGTACTATTTTTTGGACACTACATCATGTATAGTGACAGTGACTCTTATTGTCTATAATGTTTTTTAAAGCTATAGAATTGTCTAGATGTGTAGTATATATTGTAACATCTTGTAACATAGTTTGTTCTTTCAACTTATTTTGCATAGTATTTCTAATGTGATTTGTACCGCAGTGGTGGTGCTGTGGTAGCATTGTCGCCTCACAGTAAGACGCTGTCCGGTTCGATTCTCAGCTAGAGCGTCTTCTGCGTAGAGACATGCGTGAATGGGTGTACCTTCATTGAAGGTTGTGCATCAGGGCTGGTAACTCGGCATGTAAAAATCAACTACCAATCATTAGCGGACTAGAGTTCTGCTGTGGTGACCCCTAACCGGGAAAAGCTGAAAGACACAACAACATTTCTAATGTGATTTGTACTTTATTGGATTATACTGTATTTGTATTGTACTGTATGTGGAGCTTTTCTCACTGGGCATCTGCTGAAAGGGGGTTTGTAGACCCAGTCAGACCACCCTAGTAAAAAATGTCAAATAAATAAATAGTCTATTATTGCTAATATGCACTGATAACCACTACTAGATTTTACTAGCAGCCCCACAATGTCCATGCCACTGTGTTCAGATTACTTATCTAATATAGGCACTGGAAAGAGCTGAGTCTTATCTTTACTTACTCTAAATAGGAGATCACGTTTTTATGAAAAATATGGATAACAAGTAATTATACCATCTTGTCTGCTCTCTTTCCTAATAATTATAGTTGTATTCTCTCTCTTGATCTGCTTAAGCATCATCTTCCTCTTTTGCATTTTTAAAGTTTATATGGATTAACTATAAGTAAAAAAAAAAACTTTAAAAATGCAAAACAGGAAGATGATGCTTATGGAGATGAAGAGAGAGAATACAACTACAATTATTAGGAAAGAGAGCAAACAAGATGGTATAATTACTTGTTATCAGTATTTTGCATAAAAACGTGATCTCTTATTTAGAGTAAGTAAAGATAAGGCTCAGCTCTTTCCAGTGCCTATTTTAGATAAGTAATTTGAACACAGTGGCATGGACATTGTGGGGCTGCTAGTAAAATCTAGTAGTGGTTATCAGTGCATATTAGCAATAATGGACTATTTATTTATTTTTTTATTTGACTTTTTTTTTTCTTTTTTTTTTTACTGGGTGGTTTAAGTGTGAACCTGCGGTGGTGGTGCTGCGGTAGCGTTGTCGCCTCACAGTAAGACGCTGTCCGATTTGATTCTCAGCTTCTTCTTCTGCGTGGAGACATGCATGAATGGGAGTACCTTCATTGAAGGTTGTGCGTCAGGGCTGGTAATTCGGCACGTAAAAATCAACTACCAATCATTAGCGGACCGGAGTTCCACTGTGGCGACCCCTAACCGGGAAAAGTCGAAAGACACAACATATGGATTAACTATAAGTCTAATCATTCAGTCACTTTCTTCACTATCTCATCTTGATGTGCAAGGTATATAGCTTCCTTCCTAATAAATCAATAAATAAATAAATAAACAGGCACTAAAGTTTCTCTGTCTTCTTTTGCTAAAGGTAGTTCTAAACAAAAATTGCATTCTGCTTTACCTTTCCCACTCTCTATACAATGCACTTGAGAATTCATTTTTTTATTTAACCTTTCTTTTTCTCCCTTGATAGAGAGAGAGAGAGAGAATTTTTAATTAAAGAATGTGTAAGGTGTTGATTGTTTAATTGATGATTTTTTTAGGGCAACTGTGGATATATAAGACCTGTGTTTCTTTTTAATGGTACCCCTTGGAGGCTTTTGTAAAAGCTGAGGCACTAGGGTGCTGTTATTTGTGTTACTGACAGTTTTATTAAACTTTTTTGGGGGCTTATACCTTGTTTCTCATTGTATTTTACAATCTGTTGGAGGTATTGTCGACTATTTGTTTATTGAGGTATGGCCAGTGACCCTGCATTGAATTTGCCACAGTTGTTTAAAGAGGAATTGTCGGATTCCTCTCAGCTGATGTTAGATGGGTTCTTGTGCTTGAATGTGGAGAAAGAAAAGGGCGGAGGTGATAGACCAGCCGGCAGCAGTGAAGAGCAGTCTTCACAAACTTGGGAGAGAGTGCTTTTTGAAACTAGAAGTAAGTGCAAGGACAATCCTTTTGCTGAGGTGGGTAAGTACTCTACCATTATTACAAGTGAAGCCAAAATATTATTTCATAAACTGGAACACTTACTAAATAAACAGACCTTGATGCACTACAATAAACTGAGTCTTCAGAGTTATGTCGAACATGACAAAGCACCGAGAGGTCTCTGGGCAATGAAATTACCCCCTCAGCCCTTTAATTGTATAGATAATGTGGATAAAGCCTTTAAACAGAGATGGGAGAAGGTGGCTCATCTCTGTGCGGTAGAATGTGTCAGAATACTTGTGGAGCATGATGAGGTAAAGCTTCTTGCTCTACGCAAAGAAATGAATGCTGTTTGTCATGACATCTTACATTTGTTGGACAGAAAAAACTTTGAGGTGTATTTGGGGGATATGCAAGAGAAGCTTTCTGTCTTTGAGAACAAAATTTGTGAACAAAACCTTAAAATAAAAAGAGACTTAAGAGATTATGATAATGATACAGCCTTCTTTAAACCCACACGGTAACGTCATGGGTCACGAGTGCATTTCCATAATCAACAAACAGCTAGGGGAATGAGAGAGGAAGCTTCATCGAGTGATACCTGTAGGTATCAAAGTGACCTAGAAGAGGATTATGCTTTTCCTGCTTTGCCTGAACCGAAAGATAAATATTATATGCAACGTCATTTTCATCAGCCAAATGGACAGAATTTCAGTAGAAATGGCAAATGCCAATTCCAAGAACAAGACTGGGATAAAAATCAAAGTGGCAAATTACAGGGAGAGTGGAGAAACAATAAAAGGACTAAATGGTACTAATTTTATTTGTAATAATGTCAGTATTGTGCTTAATTTAACTAATGACAATTTAGATGAGCATTTATATACAGCGTTACAGTGTGGGCTTAAATTTATCTCAACAGTGTTGCCCAGAACACAGTTTTTAAAAATTGAAATTTTTAAAATGATTAGATAAATGCATTTATGGTATTTTTTTTATGATACACGTGTTATTCAAATGGCTATTGATACTAATTAAGTAAATGATAGTATAGTCGAGCTGTATAATGGAATATCTGATGATTCTTTTGTTTCCTGTACTAGTGAACCTAATGCTTATTGTTTAATAGATACATCCAGCGTACAAGTTGCTAGCAAGTTCTTACCGCCTTTAGTACATGATGGTATTAAAAAGTTTGATTCTATGTTAGATTTTCAAATATAAATGTTATGTAATAATTTTGATGAAAGGAATGTTTGTCAAAATATGACTAAACAAGAATGGATGGCAGTTAAACAATTTTCACAACAAAATAAGTCTGTGATAAAACCCTCAGATAAGGGTAATAAAATAGTTATAATGCATCATTCCCAATACAGCAAAATGTGTTATGAACTGTTACAAAATGATCAAGTATATAGAATTGTGACTTATGCAGAGGTAGAGAAAGCTAAAGAAGAATATGTTAAATTGATTAATAAAGGATTGAGACTAAGTTATTGGACAGAACAAGATGTTGAGAAGAAATTATTAAGTGAAGATACTGAGTCAGCATATTTTTATTGTCTCCCGAAGGTCCATAAAAACTTAAGTCCACCAGGAAGACCAATTGTGTCTGCCAGAAAATATTTCTTACACAATTTGGGGATAATATTACATAAATGCCTGTTGAAAGAGATGGTGAATCTTCCTTCTTATGTTAAAGACTCATTTGATTTTTTACAAAAAATAAAAGGAATAAAATGGAAAGAAAATATATACTGGATCACTATTGATGTACAAAGTTTGTACACCAATATTAAACATGTGTATGGTATGGTAGCTCTTGGTATTGCTTTAGGTGACAGTCCATTAGCACATTATATTATGGATTTAGTCAAATTTAGTTTAGAAAATATTTTTTTTTGTTTTGAAGAAACTTTATATCATCAGTTACAGGGTACAGCCATGGGTGCTTCATTTGCACCCATGTATGCAAATTTATTTATCGGTAGATTTGAATCAGAATACATATATATATAACATTTATTTTTTCAGAATTATACTAAGTTCTATTTTAGATACATAGACGATTTATTTTTTTTGTGTGAAGGTGGTTTAGAATTGGTGACACAATCTGTTGCACAACTACAAGTTAACAGATTTAGTATTCAATTTGATGGATTAAGTTCTAGTAAAAAAAATGTCATTTCTTGACATTACCCTAGAGGGTGTAGTTGATGAAGAAATCAGAACAAGTCTGCATAGAAAATTTGATATGGTCAATCAATTTATGATGGTTGATAGTTGTCATCCTAAACACATACTGAATTCCCTTCCTTATAGGGAATTCTTAAGAATTTCCAGAATATGCAACAAGGACTATAAATATGAGGAAGAATTAGCATGCAATGCAAATATGTTTGTAGAAAGAAAATATAACAAACAATTTGTAGTGCATAGTGTTGAGAAAATAAGGGCTAAAAGATATGGTAATCAACAAAAAAAGGGGGGCACCTTATATGGGTGACCAAGATAGTATTAGAAATTTGAAGACAACCAATTTTTTTGTAGTTATGACCTATAATATATTGAGTGAGAAAGTTAAAGAAATAATTAAACACTATTGGAAATTTTTATCCAGGTTTCACGATCTGAAGGGATTATTTGAACAGAAGTTAGTTTTCTCATTCCAGAGAGGGAAAAGTTTAAAGGATATGCTGGTGCATACCAAGTTTACAAAACCAATAGAGAATTTGGCAATATTGGTTCCAATGAAAGGGATGCAACCATGTAGGAATTGCACAGCATGTGAATTTGTAGTAGCAACGTTTTTCCAGGATAAATCAGATATATTTTCAAACAGTAGGGAATTACAAGTGCACTACAGGGAGGGTAGTGTATGCTATAAAATGTAACTGTGATAAGTACTATACAGGTCAAACCAAAAGAATGTTTAAGACATGGTTGTCAGAACATTTAAGAGATATTAGACAAGCTAAAATAGAAAGTCCGCTGGCGCATTTTAAATATTTTCATGAAAGTAGTCCTGTGGGTTTAAAAGCTATTATTCTTGAACAGATACTAGTTAATAATAACAATAACAACAATGAATTAGTTAGAAACAAGCTGTTGTACAAGGAACCGTTTATTTTAAAATATGGCAGTTTAAAAACAACAGGGTCTGAATTCAGATTGTTGTTGGAAATGCATTATTTGATGAAATGTAATGTTTCTTTAAGAGACAATTTTTAGTTAATGAATGTGTAAGATGTTGATTGTTTAATTGATTATTTTTTAGGGCAACTGTGGATATATAAGACCTGTGTTTCTTTTTAATGGTACTCCTTGAAGGCTTTTGTAAAAGCTGAGGTGCTAGGGTGCTGTTATTTGTGTTAGACAGTTTTATTAAACTTTTTTTGGGGGGGCTTATACCTTGCTTCTTGTTGTATTTTACAATTATACCATCTTGTTTGCTCTCTTCCCTAATAATTATAGTTGTATTATTTCTTGATCTGCTTAAAGTATCATCTACCTGTTTTGCATTTTTAAAGTTTATATGGAATAACTATAAGACTAATCATTCCAAGTCAATTTCTTCGCTATCTCATCTTGATGTGCAAGGTATATACCTTCCTTCCTAATAAATGAATAAATAAATAAACAAGCACTAACGTTTCTCTGTCTTCTCTTACTAAAGGTACTTCTAAACAAAAAATGCATTCTGCTTTACCTTTTCCACTCTCTATACAATCCAATTGAGAGTTATTTTTTTTTATTTAACCTTTCTTTTCTCCCTTGATAGAAATGGGTCCAGAACTCTACATTTCCTAACTATTTCACTTTTAGTACTCACTATCATTTATTTGCCTGGAGGTTTTTTAATTGTCCTTTTTTATTTCTGTTCTCTCTTTTTCTGTCTTAACACTTTTAAGTCAACGTGTAGTCATCTGCCTTTTGTTGATTTGTACTTCAGTGTTTTCCATCAGATTGCCTTAAGTTCCTGTGCTGACACCTCTTACCATATTGGGTATTGTTTTTTCATTGCTGAAACAAGTTACTGGTAACACACAGGATCCTTTTTACCATCTAGCAATAACAAAACTGTAGCCCTTTTTATAGCTTTTATGCTAATTATGCCCATCTGGTTTTGGTTCTAGATCTCTATAAAAGCTTCACAGTCTTTTTCTCCCCATTCTTATATTCAATGGATATACAGTTCATAGGTTTATAGTTTAGTACTCAGCTAACTATCCTCATTAGTCATTTTAAGCCTAGCCAATTATCCCTTGTGAGAATCAAACCCTGCACCTTGTGTTTGTAAGGCAAACACCTTAGCCATTAAGCCACCCTCTCAATCTATCATCTGTTGATTTATATCTTTATCTTATTTCAATGGTGAATACATTTTCCATACAGTTTAGGTAGATATTCCACCCTTCCACATTTTCCATAGTGCTTTAAACTGAGGAAAATCTTACCAATTATAAAATCATGAATCAAATCAGGAATCAAAGCTATAGGATGAAAAAATTCCTAGAACTGATTAAATGTTCATGTGTGTGATTTGATATTCATTTGTTTTAAAATAAATAGATACTACCTCCACATTTTGTTTGATACTAATGGAACTCTGACAAGTATAATCAGGCCCCTAAAATCCAGTAGAGCTTGAACTTCTCTCCCTTCCAAAAATACAATACACTTTACAAGCTTATCTGTAATACAATGAAATAATGCTGATTCAGTAATCCTAACATCAGAATCCATAGGGACTGTTTCATTAGCAGCACATACATTGTTTTACACATTTCTAGCACTTGTATTTTTTTTTCAGTATTACTGGAGCAGAATCTCTCTCCCAGTACCTGAAACAAGTTTATTCATTGTTTGATACTGTTTCATAGAAGATTATATAGAATATGTACATTTTTTATTGCAACTTTAGAGTAAGAAGTAGTGAATTCCACTTTAAACAGTATATCATTAACCAATAAGAATGTTACTTAAGTTACAAACTTGGCATGGCTCTTCGGGAATCACTTTGCCACACCCACTTTCTCATGTTACTAAGTAATGCCCTTTTAAACTCATCCTCTGCTATAATTTCTAACATTTTCAATTACCTATTATTATTAAGATTTAATATGCTTTAAGCCATACATTTAGCACTTACAAGTTTTTCAGCACTAAAGGTTATATTGTAAAATGTTACAGCTTATACTTGAGAAGTTACCTGACCCTAGGCAAGGAATCTCTTAGGATTTAATGGTCAGTGTAATTAGTCCCCTCCATATCTATATAAGTTTTGAGTTTTTCCCCCAGTCAGCATAGAAGAAAGGACTTTGGCCCTTTCTGACTTGCCTCAGTTTTTTTCTTACCATGCCTTTCAAATGTTACTAAATGTAACTCAGGGTCATCGTGTTCAACACAGTTCATTAGTGGTAGGTATAGTTCTAACTGGTGTAGCTGGTACATAATCTTCTGAATACTATCTCCTCTGGACCCAACTAAAGCTTCAACAATTCATTCATTGTTGTGAGTGTAAATAAATAGAGCAGGAAAGCCAGACTCTCATCAGATCAGTGAGTGTGTGAGGTTACTGCAGCAAAATGTACTGACAGCAGAGGAATAGCAAAATAAAGCAATTAGCTTAGTCCTTGAACAAACTGCCTGCATTCTCCACTACTATCAAATCTTAAAACATAACAGAAGCAGACATATCTAAAAATACAAGTTTATTTAACAAGATGAAACAAAGAAGACTCACCCAGTTTTACACAGTTGTTCCCAAATGGTATATACATTATTTATAGTACCTTATATGCAAGGTAAACAGTCCTTAAACATAACTCTGTCAATTATATTTCACACAGGCTAAGTCCACCACAGCTTCTCTAACAACCATGTTATATAATAAAGATAATGTATGTAGGCCTTTTTTTCAGTTTCACAAAACTCTTTGCCTGATCTTCATTCAGCTACTACATTCACAACATGCCTAAAAATGGACCATCCAATTACAGGAACCATTAGTTCCATGAGCTGAGCACTTTCTCTACCTCACAGTAATGATACTGAATGAAGAAGCAATGTTCTGTCTTACCTGTTCAAAGAACTTAACCATTTTCCATTATTCAGTCTAATACAATTGATAGGCTTACTAACTTATATTGTCAATTTTAAAGGCATAAGTCATTTTAAAGGTATATTCAATGGTTTACTCACACAACATGCCACTCCCTCTCTCTCTCTCATCACTTAATATTGTCAGTTGCATCATTGATCAACATCTGTTTAATCAACAAAATTTAGAAACTACACAGATGGTCAACAGGTGTGTAAGATTGTACAATTATTGAGTAGACTACAATTAGACTACAATGAGTAAAGAGGTGACACAGAAAAGCCAATCAGTAAAAAAAAAAAAAAAAAGAAAATTCTAGCCAAGCTAGAATTTCCACTTTGTGATTCCTCAAACCTTTTGTATTAGAGGCACATGGGATATATGCAAATGCCCTTAAGAACATTAGGTGTTTCAGCTATATGGTGATTCTAAATTACCATGATTTATTTTTCTTTTTAAGTCCATTTAAAGAAAAAATGCAGGCCACTAAAGCCAAATCCCACTAGTTGTAGGAATACATGTTTTGACCTTGTTATGGCCTCTTTAGCACAGCACAAGTGGACTGTTGAACTACGCATTAGAAACACAAGACTGTTATACTCAGCTAATGTCCATTACCATTAGGGTGTCTGCAAAATATCCCAACTAACAAACTAAAACAATCAGTAAAAACTAAAATAAAATTCTAGCCAAGGTAGAATTTCCAGTGTGTGATTCTGCAAACCTCTTGTATTAGATGCACATGGGGATATATGCAAATTCCCCTTAATAACATCAGGTGTTTCAGCTATATAGTGATTCTGGATGCCCATGAATTTTTTCTTTTTAAGTCATTTAATGGACAAATTCAGGCCACTAAAGCCAAACCCCACTAGCTGTGGATATGCATGTTGTGCTGTGCTGATGAGGCCATAACATAGGCCATAGGACAACTCTTTTACTACCTTAGGCATAAAAGAAAGATTAGTACAAAGGGATGCTCTCTCCCTCTGAAAAACAAAAACAGGAGGAATGGCCATAAGGACCTAGAGCTCAGAAACCCTCCGAGCAGACGTAAGAGCAACAAAGCAGTCTTCCAAGTACAATGTTGCAAAACACAGAATCTGCAGGCTCAAAAGGAGCCAGAGTCAATTTTTCCAAAACAAAATTAAGGTCCCATGGTGGAGGAATAGGTTTCCTTTGAGGCCTTGTATGCAGGACACCTTTAAGAAATTGATTGACCTCAAAACAAGAAGCCAATATAGTATTCAAGGGCAGGCAAACAGAAATGGCTGCCAAATAAGCCTTCACAGAATAGACCAAGTATGACTAGAGCAACTCACATAAATAAGAGAGGACCAGAGGAACCCTCCTTTGAAAAAAGGGTCCTGGTTATGAGCATGGCACCAAACAGAAACTCTTTTCCATTTGGACATATAAGATTTCCTGGTTGAGGGTTTCCTTGTCTCCTGTAAAACCCTGAGCACATCCTCAGAAAAGAGGTACCTGAAAGGGATCAAAACCCTATCATCACATTGTATGTTGAAGAGTGGGTGAGGATAGATGAGAGATCCCTTATCCTGTATGACGAGATCCAACTGGTGAGGTAACTTGTGGTGACTGTCCCAAGCCAGATGCATTAAGTAGAGGAATCAGTGCTGTCTTGGCCAAAAGGGAGTCACTAGCAAGATTTTTAAGGAGTCCAGCTGAATCTTTCACAGGACTCTTGGAAATAGAGTAAGAGGAGGGAAAGCATAAAGAATCATCTCCTTCCAAGGAAAAGAAAGGGTCTTCCATGCCAAATGGCATAGCACTCTGGAACAGAAGCTGCCTATTTAGAGGGAGGCAAAAAAAAGATCTACCTGAAGATTACTCCACCTATGCACAATTTCCAGAAACACATCTCTGTAAAGCATCCATTCATGAGTCTGTGTATTGGACCTGCTCAGAGAGTCTGCCACTAGATTGTGCTCTGAAGGAATGTATACTGTATGAATAGTTAACTATATGACAACTGAGAGCCATCTCCCATGCCTGAAGATCCATCCTGCAGAAGAGATAAGATTTTGTGCCTCCCTGCTTGCTGACATAGTACATCATTGTAGTGTTATCTGTGTACACCTTCAAGAGGCCTGGATAGAATATGGGGTAAAAAACTTGAAAGGCTAGAATCAGAGATCTCATCTCTTTCATGTTGATATGGTCTAATTTTAGATGGGGAGACCAGAGACCCTGAACTTTCAGGTGACAAAAAGAAACCCCCACACAATATCTGAGGCATTGTTGAACAGTTCTTGAGAAGGGACTGTGGGCTGAAAGGGTTGGCCTGGGTTGAGAGCAAACTGTTTAATTCACCACTCCAATTCCTTTTTTAGACAGTGAAGGAGAGGTACACTGAAATCCAGAGGGAGAAGATGCTGCAGCTAAACTGACTTGAAGTACCATTGACCCTTATACATATGCAGTCTGGCAACAGGAAGCACTGGAATAGAAGATGCAGTGAACCCCAGGGCTTGAAGAAACTCTCTGGCTGGCATGGCACTCAGAGGAAGAAGAGACTGAAAGAAGACTGTCAATGACAAAACTTTTGGAAGTGGAAGAGGGGCCAACATTGTTACTGTCTGAATCATGCATCCCACACACATATGATCCTGAGAGGGAGTCAGGGTAGATTTTTGGAAGATAATAGTGTACCCCAGATTTTGAAGAAGAGAGATGGTGAACTTCAGATCCTGTAACAAGCGACTGGGAGAAGGCACCTGAAGAAACAGATCATCTAGATAAGGAAAAATTTGAATGCCTTGGAGCCTGTAGAAAGCCATCACAGTAGAAGGGTATTTTGTGAATACCTTTCGGGCAGTAAAGAGGCCAAAGGGAAAAGCAGTGAACTGAAAATGAAAGGAAGACACAGAGAAATGTAAAAACTTCCTGAAAATAGGGTGAATAGGGGTATGAAGGTAGGCATCTTTCAGATCTAGAGACAGCAGAAAAGCCTGGGATAATAAAAGAGAAAAGAGGGCTTGAAGAATAGGTATACAAAAGAGGGGGCCTTGAAAAAGTTGAGTTGGGAGAGATTCAGAAATGGTGTCCAAGTGCTCTCCATTTGTGGAACCAGGAGCATCCTAGAATAAAAACTCTTTCTCACTTGGGAAGGGGGGACAGGTTGAATGGTTTCTTTGTTCACCAGTGACCCCAGAACCTCAAGCAAATGAGGAAGTTGCTCTAGCAGAGGTTGAGGAATCCCTGAAAAATGAGGGAGAACCTTCTATACCGTGAAGTAACCCTGATGGATCACAAAAATAACCCAAGAATCTGAAGTGATGAGACAACAATTTGGAAGACAAAGGGAATTTTGAAGGATCAAAGGAACTTGGTCTAAAAGAAGGTGGGAGGAATTGTCAAAGAGAAGCAGGCTTATCAGGTAAAGAAGGCTTCTGGGCAACAGAAGTCTGAGAAGCCTTAGCAGAGAGGGACACCCACCACCTTTCCTGCCTTAGGAGGGCTGGCAGGATTGCTTGTGAATGAAAGCAGATCTGCAAGAATAATTCCTTTGGAACTTAGGGATAGGAGAGACAAAATATCTCTAAAGGTCTTGCAAGGGTTTGACTTTCTCTTGAAGTGACTTAAACATGTCAGCAGCAGCAGTCCCAAAAAGATGTTTATTATCCAAAGAAGCATCCAACAACTAGGCCTTAATGTGCTCAGTCAGAGACTAGAGAGAAAGCCAAGAATAATGCCACATGATGGACATAAAAGCTGTAGACCTGGAAGAGGCATCCGCAGCATCATAACTACACTAAATAGGGTGGTGAGTCACTTGAGAAGCAGAAACTAAAATAGATAAGATAGAGAATTTGCCTGCAGAATCAAAATGGTCAGAAATAACCTGACAAGCCTGAGCAATCAAGGCCAGAGCATACCTGGTCATGTGGGTGTGGTAATTAAAAGCCCTACAGACTAAAGTAAAAACAGTGTAAACTTTCTTGCCAGTCCTCTCCATTGCCCTACTATCCTTATCAGAAGGCCCAACTATCAATAATGGCATTCAAACTGACAGCAAATAGGTTCTGGGTAGTTGCATCTGTACATCCTTTTTATACCCTGCATTCTGTGCGGGGAGCATACGTGTGACATATGGTGCATACAAGACAGGCTTTTGTATACTGGCAGAGTGTTGTGCTTCCCTTGGTAGAAGATCTCTTCTGTTTAGGATACTGCAACAGTGATACAGATGGACATAATACCAATACTCTGTCCTTTAAAAATAAAATAAGGGGCACCAAATAACTTACTCATGAATTGATATTTTATTTCAACTATTCCAACTCTTTCTACCTTAAAAAACTTGCTTTCTGCTGGGG
>NC_056731.1:1969395561-1969480561 GCF_019279795.1 Protopterus annectens
TTTTTTTTTTTTTTTTTTTTAGGATGGTCGTTGGTGGGGTGGCCTCATTCCTTGCGATGCTGTGGCTATTGAGCCAAGAGACAGCACATTGGAAGGCTCTGCAGAATAATGGTTGAGGCCTTTGCTTGTATTTTGAGGAATCAGTGACTGTTGTGGCACAGTGGTTTGGCTTCAGGAGTCCGGGAGCAAGTTGTTGCTTTGCCATTTTTTTCCAAGCATATCTGTGGTGGAAGCACCATAGTGATGGGGGGAGTAATTTTACATTTCTAATAGTAAGATTTAAAATTTGCCCGTATGCTTGGTTCTTTTTCTCTCCCTTCCTCTCTCTCTCTCTATATATATATATATATATATATATATATTAATATAGTTATTATTTATTTAGTCATTTTAATGTAGCTCTCCTTTTTTTGCAGATGGCAATCATGCAGAGGTTAAGGGAATGGGGGGGAGGCCATTGTGGTGCAGGTGGAAGAGTTGTTCCAAGAGGTGCCTAATGCTGACTCCAGGACAGCAGATCTTGCAGGGGAATCCTGCCAAAAGAGATGATGTTCAGCAGTGAAGACCAGGTCATTGAATCATGGGAAGAGACAACAACTATCGAGAGAGGTGGTTGCAGTTGATTCTTCAGTGGCCAGAGTGAACCCGGACAGAGTGTCAGGTAATGATCTTACATTGTGTGTTCAGTTAGGCAGGGCAGGTCTGGAGTATGTGGTGGATGATGGTGAGACAATTGGAGTGGAGTTTTTTCATGGGTTGGGTGATACGCAGAAAGTCTATGGGGGATGTGCAGAGATGTCAGAAGACAGGTGTGGGAGAAGCAATTAGGGATGACAGTGTAGGGTTGGCTGGCAGTTTGGGGTCATCATTTTTGAAAGTGTGTTCTGTTTCTGACATACATCCAGGCAATTTGTTAGGTATGCAGGCACTGGGGCAAGGAACAGGGGGCATTTTTTTCTGACCCCTCAAATTCCATCCTGGTTAAGCAGAAGATTTGGAAGGGGGAGTATGTTGATGTCTTTGAATTAATTGATGCAGAAAAAGTACAGTGACTGGTGGAATCTGAGTTGGCAAACAGCTAGCATCTGCTGGCTGTCTTAGCAGCATTAGGGAGGAGGAGAATAGGTAGGTTGCAGCCTAGGACATTGGGGTAATTAGGTAATAGGTTTCATTTAATATATGGCAGTTTATTTGGAGAAGGATGCGGCTTTGGTGTTGCCTTTTTTGGGTTGCATTCTTATGATCCAGGGCACACAGCATTTGCAGCCTGGGACTGCCTGGTTATGCTATGACCAGACATTTTGGAATTGGAAAGCTGTTGATCAGTCTTTTTGCTGGAAGGTTTGACATCCTGACATATGGCTGGCTACTATGATGGAGACTTATGAGGGTAGTGCTAGAGGAGGAAAGGTAGAGGAAGAAGGGGGGGCAGTATGTTGGGCTTTTAATGCAGGAAGTTGCTTGTAAGTAGGGTGTAAGTTCTTGCATATTTGTTCAAAAGTGCATGGGAAACCATCCAGCAGTGCAGTGTGGCTGATAGGAGGTTAATCCAATGTCTTTGGGTTCACTTTCAGCTGAGGGGGAATTTTCCTTCCCAAGGGTTTCAGAACCTTAGAGGTAGAAGCAGTTTTTGAGGGTTGCTGGGTGGGTTGTCCTTTTGGGGGGCTAGGAGATGGGCTGGGGCCACATTCCCCAGGTGTTAACATGGACATATTGTGGTGTAATCTCCAACAATTTCCTGATTCCTTTCTTAAAGAAGAAATAGTTGAAGGTTTTTCTCAGGGGATTTCTATTAAATCGAGGGTGGTGGGGATGGAGTAGTTTGTAGGAAAATACAATATGTATTGGGAAAGGAGGATATTTTGCTGAATTTTGTGGAGAAGGAGAGACAGGTGGCTAAGTTGTTGGATCCTTTTGGTAGCGCCCTTTTGTGAGTTTTAAGGTTTCTCCATTGGGTTTGGTTCCAAAGAAATTGACTTGTGAGTTCAGGTTGATTCACCATTTGTCGTACCCAGAAGGGAGCTTAGATAATGATTTAATTTCAGTTGAGAATGCCAAGGTCAGCTATATATCTTTGGATGATGCTGTGAAGGTTATCCAGGGTCTTAAGGATCCATGGTTAGTGAAGGTGGATATTGAATCTGCTTTTTGCCTTTTACCAGTCAGAGAGGAGGAGTTGCTGTTATTACACCTGGTAGTGGGGGACCAAATTTTACTTCAGTAAGGCTATGCCAATGGGCTACTCAGTAGCATGTGCTACATTTGAAAAATTCAGTACTGTTCTTCATTTAGTGTGGCAGCAGGTGGGTACACAGAGGGCTGTGCATTACTTAGATGAGTTTTTGTTCATGGAGAAGAATTCGAGGCAGCATTCAAAGGTCTGAGAAACTTTTGGGGGATGTGTGATCAGTTGGGGGTCCTTCTGGCTCAGCATAAGTTAGAAGGCCCAGCCAAAGCTTTGGATTTCTTGGGCTTATTAGTGGAAGCAGAACATGGGTTGTTTTGCTTGCCTACAGATAAGATAGTCAGACTGAAGGAGAAGATTGGGACAGTTGTGTATAAGGATAAGGTAAGGATCAGACATTTATGGAGGTCTTAAGGCTTTTGAATTTTGCATGTCGGGCAGTTCATCTAGGGTGTAATTTTTGTAGGTCAGCGGCCTTTTTGCAGACAGGAGGGAAAAGTAAACACCATTGGGTTACAATTAACAAGTTGGTATGTGCTGACTTGGCTCTTTGCTTATCATTTTTGGAGCACTTTAATGGGTTTTCTTTTTGGTAGATAGATTGAGTTGGTCAGGAGGAACTGCAATTATTTACAGATGCAGCAGAAGGTATTGGAATGTGTGCATTTTATGGAGAGAATGGTTTGCAGATCATTGGCCATTGGACTGGAAGGAGGATTGGAATAGGGATGTTGCAGTTCTAGAGTTAATGCCAGTTTGGGTATCATCAGTAGTTTGCAAGGAGAGATTGAGGGGAAAGAGGGTAATTTTCTATTCAGATAACATGGCAGTCATACTGGTATTGCACACAAAGACTGCTAGATCTGAACTGTTAGTTTTATGTAAGTTAGTCTAGTAGAGTTTGATAATTAATTCTTCATTCACAGGTGTGCATGTGGCAGGGCTTAGCAATACAATTGTTCACAGTTTGTCTCAGTTTCAGTTTATCAGATTCCAACAGTTGGTTTTGAGGGTGGAGGAGGTGCAGCTGGATTTCTCAGCTGAGGTGTGGAAACATGGGTTGACGTAACCAGGAGGTTGGTGCAGCAATTATGGGTGATGTCCACCAGGGAAGCATATGGTAGGGTACTTTATGATTCTGATAAATTTATTTTGCAATTTCCTGACGAAGAGGGGGTTTGGTTGGAGGAATTACTGCTTCTCTACTTGGCTTAGGTTTGGGGGCAAGGTAAGGCAGTGCAAATAGTTAAGGTGGATTTGGTGGAAATTAGTATAGTTCTGCAGTGGGAGGCAGAGCCTACATGGTCAACTGTGAGCAGTGAATTTTGAGATTTCCATAAACTAGTATAATATTATAGAAAATTGTATTATTTTTCAAGTTTAAAATGTCAGAAATCTATAGATAAACTACTAAACTACATAAATATCAATTTTGGTGGAGATATACAAAGATTTTCCTGTCAAGTAACTCAAGGAATTCTCATTCAGATGCTGCTTTGAAAAAAGAACTGCAATTGATGACATCTACCTTACAGGAACTATCTTTGAAGATGGAGGGCTTTAAAAATGACTTAGAAAACCTCAAATTAAATTCTCAAAAACAGACTGATACTCTTTATTTTATTTAACATTTGTTAACCGGGAAAGTCCGACTTAGAATGAAGCCTATTTTCAACGGAGGCCCAGGGAGAAAGACTCCAGATGCATGTCTTTGTAACATGGGAGGAAACCCACACGAATGCAGGGAGGACATACAGACTCTGCACAGAATGCACCCCAGTCAAGAATCGAACCAGAGATCATCTTGCTGTGAGGTGACAACGCTACCGCTGCACCACTGCGCCATCCATTTCCTCTTAAGAAACTATTACAGCAGCACCATATAAAATAACAAATATAGAGACTTCTCTAAATGACATTGAAGGGAGACTCAAAGAGGAAGAATTCCAAAAAGAATTTCTGCTTGAACAAAATACGTCTGCTTAACAAAATAGATGACTTAGAAAACAGGGAAAGGAGAAACAACAAAAGGATCTTTGGTCTGCCTGAAAACACTGAAAGAGAAGACATAATTTCATTCTTAACGACCTGGATTCCTGACTTTTTAGACATGAAAGAGGGACTTTCATTTGGAATTGAAAGGGTGCATAGAGCACTGAGGAAACCTGCTTCTAACTCAACAAATACTCCACCTACATCCATAGTTAAAACATTTCTTTCATTTCTAGACAAGGAACTAGATTTAAAATCTGCTTGGAGAAAATCACCCTTAAAATACAATCAAAGCCTGATAAGGTTTAACAATGATTATTCTTCCAGAATACTAGAACAAAGGAAAAAAGTCTTGCCAGTAACTGTTGAAACAAAACAACATTAAAGCACAGCTGGGCTTTCCAGCCAAGATAAAAATACTTTTTGCCAATGAGATGAGAACCTCTAATGATTTAGAAGAAGCTATTATATTCATCAGACACAACAACATAGTGTCTATTCCAGAAGAAATGGAATGGATGGCCCCTACTCTTAAAAGAATAAAAGAAACACATCCTTGGACTGATGCTAGAAAGAAGAAACAAAAAACTGATTCCAAGATAGCTGTCCCAAAAGAAATAACTCTTACAACTACATCTCTCAAAGTATCAACTGATATGGATACATCACTTGTCATCTGTTTTTAATTAAAAAGGAGGGTTTTTTAAACAACTGAGAAACAATAACGATTTATTCAGAATGTTCAAAGAGTTCAGTAATTCTTCACAAACAAATGTAAATCAAGATGGGTTACTATTTATATTATATATAAGCCAAACAAAACAACATATAATACAAACTTAGAAGTTTATATTCCCCTATTTGAACTCAATGAATACTTATCTTGTTCATTTTTCATTGATTTTACTTATAATAATTTAAGTAATTAACTAATTCAACAAAGTACCATTCATCAGAGTTCAGACTCAAATGTAACAAATTAACATCATATATAATAGCAGTAACAGTAGAGTGTTTTGAAAAAAAAATTCTGTCATGGAGACTGATGCCTTCTTCAGTTAAAGTATGATTTAGAAATGTCATGTATATCCTGGTTAAATAATAGTAGCAAGCTCTTAGTACAAATGTCATTGTTATTCTGTCTAAATATAGTTAACATTAATTATGGCAGGTATCACAGCTACGAGTGCTGTTTGAGCAATCCTGATATGGTGTGAGTGGATGCAGCTGTGTCTGGCAGCTAGTACAAATGTCATTATTATTCTGTCTAAACATTGTTAATATCAATTATGGCAGGTATCATAGCTTTGAGTGCTGTATGATTAAGCCTGACATGGTGTGTGTGGATGCAGCTGTGTCTGGCAGCTGTTGTATGTTGCCATTTTCATCTCCAGGAACCTGTTGGTTGCGGCTTGTGATTGAGGTTTACTAATGCTTTTGCATTAGGAAGAGACATTTTGTGTTTTAGCCTGGATCCAGGGGAAGGAGGTGGATAAAACTGTGATTTGGTATATTTTGGCAGAGAATAGTTTGTTTATACATCCGCTGTACGAGAGATGGGAAGGCTGGAAGAATGTGTTATCTCTTGTGGTGGCTTTTGGGAGGGTTTTTTTTTTTATTTATTTGTTTGCTCTCTGTTCTTTTCCTGGCTGCTGCCTCACTGAAAAGGCGGGAATTTAGGCTTGAAGCTGTAGTGAAGTGAAGCTTTGCTTCAGGTGCATCACGAGCCTCTGGTATGCAGTACACAGACACACTAACAGAAACAGACGCTCTCAAATTGCTATGATAAGAGAGACAGAGTGGCGATAATGCTTAACGGCTTTGAGGAGCATCCGAGATAATTCTCGGCAATTAAGTTTTTGATTTAAAAAATATATATATATATATAATAAAGGGGCTGTTTTAAACCACATGTACACTTATTGATGGCCTTCCAACACTTTGTTTAGCTCATTAAGTTGATTCTGGATAAAAAAATAAATACATAAAAAATAATAAGCGCAATTTTTATATTTAAAATGTATTTTGGTCCAAACACATTAAGGACTTACATAAGAGTGGAAGTCTGAGTTATTGTGAAAGACTAAGAGCACTTGTTCTTGTGCAGTACCCTTTGCAGTGGTCAGGGAGGTGAGCTTGCTTGGATGTGTTGGGCATATGGGGATAGCTGATTATAGGGGTGTTTGGGGTTGCCAGGAGGAGCTAGAGAGTCATCAGATTTCCTTTGTGGAAATATCTGTGGGAATGGAAGGTGTGTTGAGTGGTTCACTGGCAGAGTAGTCACTGCATGGAACAGGCTGGTAAAATGGAACAGGATAAATATTGGTTTAGATATTTTAAGACCAGCCTGGAAATACACCACATGAAGTAGTGAATGGTATTCTGGCAAAACTGGATGGGCATTGTTGCCCGTGCTTGAAGTACTGATATGTGTTTATGTAAGGATGGAAATATAACAAATAAGAAACTAGAAGGGTCTCATAATTTAAAGTCTATGGACTGTATAAACATTTCAGCTTGTGGTCTTTCAAATAACTAAGCAACAGCCAAAAAAAAAAAAAAAAAAACACGCACACACACAATAGATATGTTGTGTGTGATTTTAGTAAACCTAGACATAAAATATATAATCATCATATAAGATGAAGCAGTCTGCTGAATTTAGATAGTAAAGACAGGATTTAATAACATGGGCTTGCCTATAGTAACACTACTGTCTTAACTTGTCATAAATGACATACACTACATTGAACATCAAAGGGAAGCATGATGATTTTCTTATATAAGTAAATATGCATAACAAGTCATGTAATTGCTTTAACTTGAATTGTAGTTTTTGTAACCCATCTTGACCATATATAATACTTAAGCGATTACCAAGGCAACTAATGTTTTATACATGACTTTTTCAGGCTTGTTGGCTGTTGGTGAAGCACCCGCCAAGAGGAGAAAACGCTGAGAGAAGAAAGGAGCCACTTTTGAGATTTTAAGTATTTTTCCTCTGTTTATTTGATAAGTTTTTCTGCATAGCTGCCTAGTTTGAGCATTTTCTGGCTTGTTAAACTTGATTTCTGCATTAGTAGCTGTATTTAGAGCACAACCAAAAGCTGTATACTGAATTTCCTGTTTGCACTTAATTTTAAAATCATTTTTTTCTCAAAACTTGCATATTTTCTGTCTTTGACCTAGCACTCTTGTGCGGGGTCATTTACTGCACTGTTATAACTTTATATTACTTTGTGAACCTCTGCTATCTCTGAAAAAACAAAAACAAAACAAAATCTTGCTTTTTTCCCACTTTTCTGAGATTTAAAAAAGTTCAAGTTACAGGCTTGCTGTTGTTGAACTGTTTTGTAAGTTTCTGTGAGGCCATTTTTGCTTGGGCTAAAGGAAAGTCTCTCTGTTGATCAGTGGCAGTGATAAACATTGAGCTGCTTCCCTGCCCCCCGTGGGAGTGGTTACTGACTTGAAACTGTAGTGTTATTGGCCAAAAAGGGTAATTTCTAAAACTCCTTCATCTTCCTCTCTTAAAACCTAGTTGCCTCGTGGTTTTGGCATCTTTTCATGCTTGTTGGTTGTTGGTGAAGCACCCACCAAGAGGAGAAAATGCTGAGAGAAGAAAGGAGCCACTTTTGAGATTTTAAGTATTTTTCCTCTGTTTATTTGATAAGTTTTTCTGCATAGCTGCCTAGTTTGAGCATTTTCTGGCTTGTTACACTTGATTTTTGCATTAGTAGCTGTATTTAGAGCACAACCAAAAGCTGTATACTGAATTTCCTGTTTGCACTTAATTTTAAAATCGTTTTTTTCTCAAAACTTGCATATTTTCTGTCTTTGACCTAGCACTCTTGTGTGGGGTCATTTACTGCACTGTTATAACTTGATATTACTTGTGAACCTCTGCTATCTCTGAAAAAACAAAAACAAAAAAAAAATCTTCCTTTTTTCCCACTTCTCTGAGATTTAAAAAAGTTCAAGTTACAGGCTTGCTGTTGTTGAACTGTTTTGTAAGTTTCTGTGAGGCCATTTTTGCTTGGGCTAAAGGAAAGTCTCTCTGTTGATCAGTGGCAGTGATAAACATTGAGCTGCTTCCCTGCCCCGTGGGAGTGGTTACTGACTTGAAACTGTAGTTTTATTGGCCAAAAGGGGTAATTTCTAAAACTCCTTCATCTTCCTCTCTTAAAACCTAGTTGCCTCGTGGTTTTGGTGTCTTTTCAGGCTTGTTGGCTGTTGGTGAAGCACCCACCAAGAGGAGAAAATGCTGAGAGAAGAAAGGAGCCACTTTTGAGATTTTAAGTATTTTTCCTCTGTTTATTTGATAAGTTTTTCTGGATAGCTGCCTAGTTTGAGCATTTTCTGGCTTGTTAAACTTGATTTCTGCATTAGTAGCTGTATTTAGAGCACAATCAAAAGCTGTATACTGAATTTCCTGTTTGCACTTAATTTTAAAATTGTTTTTTCTCAAAACTTGCATATTTTCTGTTTTTTACCTAGAACTCTTGTGTGGGGTCATTTACTGCACTGTTATAACTTGATATTACTTGTGAACCTCTGCTATCTCTGAAAAAACAAAAACAAAAAAAAATCTTGCTTTTTACCCACTTTTCTGAGATTTAAAAAAGTTCAAGTTACAGGCTTGCTGTTGTTGAACTGTTTTGTAAGTTTCTGTGAGGCCATTTTTGCTTGGGCTAAAGGAAAGTCTCTCTGTTGATCAGTGGCAGTGATAAACATTGAGCTGCTTCCCTGCCCCCGTGGGAGTGGTTACTGACTTGAAACTGTAGTTTTATTGGCCAAAAGGGGTCATTTGTAAAACTCCTTCATCTTCCTCTCTTAAAACCTAGTTGCCTCATGGTTTTGGCGTCTTTTCAGGCTTGTTGGCTGTTGGTGAAGCACCCACCAAGAGGAGAAAACACTGAGAGAAGAAAGGAGCCACTTTTGAGATTTTAAGTATTTTTCCTCTGTTTATTTGATAAGTTTTTCTGCATAGCTTCCTAGTTTGAGCATTTTCTGGCTTGTTAAACTTGATTTCTGCATTAGTAGCTGTATTTAGAGCACAACCAAAAGCTGTATACTGAATTTCCTGTTTGCACTTAATTTTAAAATCATTTTTTTCTCAAAACTTGCATATTTTCTGTCTTTGACATAGCACTCTTGTGTGGGGTCATTTACTGCACTGTTATAACTTGATATTACTTGTGAACCTCTGCTATCTCTGAAAAAACAAAAACAAAAAAAATCTTGCTTTTTTCCCACTTTTCTGAGATTTAAAAAAGTTCAAGTTACAGGCTTGCTGTTGTTGAACTGTTTTGTAAGTTTCTGTGAGGCCATTTTTGCATGGACTAAAGGAAAGTCTCTCTGTTGATCAGTGGCAGTGATAAACATTGAGCTGCTTCCCTGCCCCCCATGGGAGTGGTTACTGACTTGAAACTGTAATTTTATTGGCCAAAAGGGGTCATTTCTAAAACTCCATCTTCCTCTCTTAAAACCTAGTTGCCTCGTGGTTTTGGCATCTTTTCAGGCTTGTTGGCTGTTGGTGAAGCACCCACCAAGAGGAGAAAATGCTGAGAGAAGAAAGGAGCCACTTTTGAGATTTTAAGTATTTTTCCTTTGTTTATTTGATAAGTTTTTCTGCATAGCTGCCTAGTTTGAGCAATAGAGACAAGATGATCAGCTTTAACAATTGGCTTAATTTCTGGTGTCATTCAAAGGGGATCCAGTGTCTGTCTGCCTGGGATGACATGCTTGACAAGGCACGCTGCTTTGCAAGGGACGGCTTGCACCTGTCACCCCTGGGATTCCGGATATTGGCTAAGGCTCTTGCCACCCACATAGTGCCTTTTTTAGGCAAGGCTCAAATTCTAAACCTACCACCCTAGAAAACAAAAATGGGAAGAAACTAAGGGTAATGCTGCTCAATGCCAGAAGTCTAAATCTCAAAATGCACGATCTCAAGGCCCTTCTCAGTATGGAGAACATCGATGTCTGTGCTGTGACTGAAACCTGGTTCAAGGCTCCTGAGAGCACCCCGGCACTATCAGGTTTTACCTCATATCATGCATTCCAGCCCCAAAACCCGAACCACACCACAAAAGGAGGGGGTGTATCCATATTCATCAAGGATACCCACACCTCCAGGTTGGTGGCAATGCACGAAGCACTGGAAACCATCCAGGTGCAATTAACCATAGGCAAAACTGCTCTACAATTTGTAGCATGCTACAGGCCACCCTCTCAAACTCAGGAACCCCACACAGCCTTCCTGAAGACACTGGAGGGTATAAATGTATCTCCAAACACCATTGTATTGGGTGACTTCAACTACCCAAATATAGACTGGGAACATTACTCAAGCCCCAACTTTCTAGCCCAAAGGTTCCTGGAGTTCATAAATTCAAATGCCATGGAACAACTAGTCACCGTTCCCACAAGAGGAGAAAATATACTAGATCTCATCATCACAAACATGGGGACAAAATGCTCCATACCGAAAGTATATCCCTCATTGGTGAGATCAGATCACAAACTTATCTCACTGGAAATCCACATCCCGCCCCCACCCCAAACAAAAAAGACCACAGTGAAGAACTTCTCTAAAGCAAACTTCACACTACTCAAGACTGGTGTGGTATCCTTCAAGGCCCCCGAGCCAGTGGAAACCGCAACCCAAGCTGCAGAAGCCCTTACAAATGCCTTCTACGAACACCTCCAGGACTGCATGGATCAGGCAATCCCTAAAAAAACCAAAACTCTTTCCACCAAGGGCAAACGTCCAGTCTGGTGGACCCCAGCCATAAACAAACTTTACAATAAGAGGAGAAAGCTGTTACATGATAGAGCAAAATCCATAAAAGAGAAGACACCCTTGATCATTATTAGTAAAAAAATACAAGCACTCATAAAATCATCCAAGGCCAAATTTGAGAGAAAAATTGCAATAGATTCAAAAGACAATCATAAGGCCTTCTTCAGCTATGTTAGAAACCTGGGTGGAAACTCCAAGATATGCGCAGAATTAGTCCAAAATGATACAAAAATCACTGAACCCACAGACATTGCCAACATACTGGCAGACAGGTTCAGTGCAAACTTCACCCCCCTCTCCCCCCCAAAAGGAGAGATAACTATCCCAGCAGAGTGTAGCCTTCCAGACATCTCTAATGCGCAGGTGAAAGCTGCTCTCTCTAAAGCTAAAAACACAGCATCAATGGGACCGGATGGTGTCTCCGGCTGTGTGCTACACGAACTCAACGAGGAACTAAACCAGCATATAAGGCAGCTGTTTAATCTTAGCCTTACCACAGGATACGTGCCCAAGGAGTGGCGTACGGCAACTGTGGTCCCACTCCACAAAGGCGGTACCTCTACGGACCCTGGAAATTACCACCCCATAAGCTTAACAAGCCTGGTCTGCAAAGCTATGGAGAGGATCATAATGGAACTCATAAACAAAGACATAGGAGACTTGCAGACATTGGACCCGACCCAGTTTGGCTTTGTCAAGGGCAGATCATGCCTTTTGAACTTGGTCGACTTCTTCGAAACAGTCACCAAGGCCATTGATGAGGGAAAGGCAGTCCATACAGCCTACCTAGACCTCGCAAAAGCTTTCGACACAATACCCCACTCGGGTATTATAGAGAAACTTACCAGCTTAAATGTAAACCCATATGTCGCAAGATGGGTTGCAAACTGGCTAAAGGACAGAACCCACAGGGTTAGAGTTGCTGGCGCCATGTCAGACTCCAAGCCGGTCACAAGTGGGGTCCCACAGGGCTCAGTCCTTGGCCCCCTGTTGTTTGGCATCTACTTCTCAGAAGTACAGGCAAACATAGGGGGACTATGGCTGACAAAGTTTGCAGATGACTGCAAACTGGGCGCCATAGTGGAAAGTACATCGGACACAGATATCCTTCAGAGGGGTCCCATGGAAACTGATAACTGGTGCCAGAGCCATGGCTTGAAATTAAATGCCAAAAAATGTATAGTCATACCCTTCAGGAAAAACAAGGTAACCCCAAGCTACCATATAGGTGGCAATCCATTAAGCACAGAAGAGGTTATCAGGGACCTGGGGACCCAGGTTGATAGTGGCCTTTCTTTTGACACTCACATTGCTAAAGTGGTTAGAAAGACCTTCTACATTGCCCACCTGATCATGAAGGGATTCACATCCAGATCAAGTGAGGTCATTGTTCCCCTGTACTCTTCACTTATCAGACCAATGATCGAGTACAATGCCCCATTCGGGATGTATCTCACCCGACACCTGCAGCAATTGGAGAGACCCCAAAAGTTCCTCACCAAAAGGATAAAGGGACTCCAAAATCTGTCATATGCTGCCAGAGTGAAGAAACTCCAACTCTATTCAGTCGCATACCGCCTGCTCAGAGGTGACCTGTGCCTGACATACAAGGCCATGTCCAACCCGGAATTAATGGACATGCTCCACCTCAAAAAATCCAAATCTACCAGATCCACTAGAGCAAGCGACTTAAACCTTAGCACGGATACAAATAGGACATGCTGGAGGGATAGATTTGTCACCCAGAGACTCCCTATGCTGTGGAATAAAATCCCAGTCCATGTGAGGCAGAGCACCTCACTGGCTCTGTTCAAGAGAAATCTTGACCGGTGGATGGGAGATCGTAGGTTTACCCCGGGAATCATCTCTGTGTCACTGCTGGACAGAGGCACAACAAACTAATGGGCACAGTATTTTTTAACATAAGGGGTGGCGTAAGCCACAAAACTTTGGGCTAGGCTTATAAATGCCTTAGGGCAGATAGCCTAGTATAAACCTATGAACCTATGAACCTATGACATCAAACTGACAAAGTTGTTCAAGAGAAACAATAGAAGCCTGAACTTGAAATGTCACAAAATGTAACAATCATATTCTGAGCAAATACTATTAAATTGACAATAGACACTCAGTTTAATGACATGGGCTTGTGTATAATAACACTACTGTTTTAACTTGTCATAAATGACATACACTATATTGAACATCAAGGGGAAGCATGATGATTTTCTCATATAAGTAAATGTGCATAACAAGTCATATAATTGCTTTAACTTGCACTGTGATTTTGTAACCCATCTTGACCATACATAATACTTAAATTGTAAGAAATATAACTGTTTTATACATGACATCAAACTGACAAAGTTGTTCAAGGGAAACAATAGAAGCCTGAACTAGGAATGTAACAGAATGAAACAATCACATTCTGAACAAATAATATTAAATTGACAATAATCACTCAGTTTAACATTCGCTGATTATGCAAAATAGAATGTTGCCATTTAAATCTAAAAACTTTCAGTATATGCCATAAATGGCAGTTTATGAATATGGAAAAGGAACTTGTAGTCATTAATCACAATAAGTGAATTTGCTGTATTTAACTTATAATTTAATTCATTTTATAATAAGAAATGACAAATATGAAAATCCTTATGTGTAGGTAATAGGGGAAGAGGGATGCACTGATAATTAAAATGCACTAATTTTCATCAATGTTCACATAAAACAAACTTGATGCTTTAAGTAAGTTAGCAATAAAGTGATTACTTAAATGCTGGCAAACAATGAAATATAACTGATATATCCAGTAAAATACATTGAATTATAAACATTAGGTAAAAAATATTATTACCATCTATTTATATTAACTAATACGTTTTGAAAGACTTCATCAATAAGGATGAATATGTTAAATAATTGTACTATAATCTTTTATTGAGGTTTTATATATGATACATCCTACTTTACTATGATTGAATTGCTTGTCATCTATCTTTCATGTAAATATTAATTCCTCATACAATAGACATTTATATTGTATTAGAATTCTGTCTAATCTACAATAGTACTATATCTGTTCAAAATAATATAAATATTGCTTATTCCTATTACAAATATTCTCCATATGATACTTCAATTTATGGAGGGCAGATGTTCTAGATTGTCAAGGTATGAGTGATAATCAGATGGACTTAGGTTTATCCATCAGATTAGGAATTATTTTCTTTCTATGACTAGTGCGGATCTTAGTTTTGTTAATGTTTATTAATTTAAATTTGTTATTTCACAAAAACATTTTTAGTATGTGTGACCAAAACATTACTTTATTGGTGAACACTCAAAGTATAAAACTGAAAATTTCCTTTAAAAGCTCAAACATATACTTTATAGTTATCAGAGGAAAATGTTTAATAGTCACAATAAAATGAAAAATACATAGTCTAAATAACCTAAGATGGATTTAACTTTATTATCTTTAAATATCAATGGCTTAAACAATCCCAGCAAGAGATCAAATCTACTGAAATATGTATTTATTTTTCCTCAATTTTTTTTTTATTTTCAATTAAAATAACATTTACATAATATTTTTAAATATCATTTTAAACAACTATATACAATATTTACAATAACCTGACTTTCAGTTATATACACTGTATGTTATTAAATATAGAATCAACAGATCAGTTATCAGAGATACAATATTGATTATTGCAGAGTGTCCAACAAAGATATAACTTTCTTCCAAGGATTATTTACCAATGGCCTGGGATAGATTCATAGTTTTTTTTATTTTTTATTTCCATCAATGCAGTTGTCTTCAGTAGAGTGTAGAATTCTTCCCTACTGAAATATTTAAAACTGAACAAAGCACAAATTGTCTTTGTTCAAGAAACTCATTTCAAAACAAATGACAATTACAAATGGAATCCTAAGGAATATATGATATTGGTGCAATCCACGTATAAGACAAAGACAAAAGGGGTAACAATTTTATTGAAAACAATTAATCCAGAAATCATTTATAAGTATGAAGATAAAGAAGGCCTTATGGCATTAGTAATAGTTAAATATAATAACAGAATATGGACCCTAGTCAGTCTATACTGGTCCCCAGGCATTGGAACAGGAACTGTTAAAAACACTTGGATTTCATTTCCAGTAATTATAAAGGCAACTTAATATTAGGAGGAGATTTTAACTGTATATTTGATATTTTGGAATCTACAAATAAAGGACTGCTGCATACATCTGCTGTATCAAAAGCTTTAAACAAGTGAGTAGAATCATTTCATTTTGTAGATACTTTCAAATTTAAAGAAGATAAATCTTTGTTCTTTTCACCCAAACTAGAATAGATAAAATATTTGCTGCCCATGACTTACACTCTAAAATCATTAATTTCTCAATCACTCCCTGTCCTTTTCAGACCACCATTCATTGATACTAAAACTTCAAAATGGGTACAAACCGTAAATCTTGAATTCCAGAATTCCAGCATATATAACTAAAATTTAAGAGTTCAAACCCTGGTTATTATCTGAATTACAGTTCTTCTTAGATCTTAATTACACCACAGACATAAATAAAATAATGATATGGGACTCATTAAAAGCTTACATATATGGTAAAACCCTAACTTGTTATAAAAAAATCAGAGAATGGGATTCTGAATTATTAGATCTACAATCCAAACTTTTGTCAGTAAAAGTTGAAAAATATCAAAATTATTTGGAGATGAAAAAGAAAGTAGAAGTACTAAACAATAAATACAATGAAATTCTAAAACATAAAACTAGTTTAGCTTTAGAAAAACTAAAAATTAATACCTTGGCCACTTCTCCCAAATATCTACATAATTTATCCACAAGAATCAAAATACAATCAAAAGCTAATAACATTAAAAGTATCTTCCATGAAAAGAAAGGGGAAAATATCTCAGATATAGGTGACATTCTTGATGCCTATAGAAATCACTATATGGAACATTTCCAAAAAGAAAATATACATATTGATCAATTAAATATAGATGAAAAATGTTCTAATATTAAAAAAATACCAGAAAAACTAAAACTAGATCTGCAGGCACCTATATCCTACAAAAAAAAAAAAAAATTACAGATACAATAAAAGAGGGTACAAATAATAAAGCTCCAGGTTAGATGGCATAATTATGGAAATATATAAACTTTTTCCTTCAAGATACTATCCCTATTCCATAAAACTCTATTAGAAATTCAGTCACAAACTTTAATACCACCCTCTTGGAGATATTCCTTAATCACACCAATCCTAAAGGAAAACAAATCCCCAAACCTCTGTACTTCATATAGACCTATATTATTGTTAAATAATGACTATAAGATATTTATGACAATATTAACTAACAGAATGAAAATACCACTATCCAAAACAATAAAGAATGATCAAACTGGATGTATAGATCATAAATACATACATGACAATATTAAAAGGATAATTTCTCTTATAGATTATGTTAATAACGAAAATAAAGAAACACTCATAATTGGCTTAGATATAGAGAAAGCCTTTGATTCCCTAAATTGGGACTATTTATTCAAAATCTTAATGCTATTTAATTTCCTGCATCCTTTGTTCATCTCCTAAAGAATATATATACAAATAATTTAGCATATGTCAAGTTAGGACCTTTTACCTCTGAATCTATACATATAACAAAAGGCACTAAACAAGGATGTCCTATGCCACCGATTCTATTTGCTCTGGCTATTGAAATATTAGCAGATTTAATTCATAACAATATAAAAATCAAAGGGGTAGATGTTTATAAAAAATACAATTCTAAAGTAATGCCATTTGCTGATGACATATTACTAACATTATCTAATACAAAAGAGACATTAGAAGAATTAGATATATTAATTGACAAATTTCACATGATTTCAGTACTCCATTTCAATAAATCAAAATGTTTATTTTTAAATAAAAAAAGAACTGCAGACTAAGGGGGATGATATCATAGGGAAACAATAACATACCTTAAAATATCTAGGAATTGAGTTATGCAAGGATAATAATAACTATGTCTCAGAAAATACAATAATATCATCAATACAATTAAAATCTCTGTGGAAAAATGGAACAAAATAATATTAACATTTGAAGATAGACTACAGTTAATAAAAAATATTCTACTGCCCAATATCCTACATATAGCCTTGACAATACAACTGTTACCAGAAAGGAATATACTTAAAGAAATAAATTCATGCCTAATAAAATTTTTATGGTTTCCCAAAAGAAGCAGAATAGCTTTAATACATCGTATCAGACCATGGAAACAGGGAGGTTTAAACGTTCATGATATAGAAACATATATAAAAGCATCAATATCTAAAACAATCTCAGACTGGATAAGTCCAAATTACTCTGCAAATTTGAAAGAATTACTAACTGTAATATCAATAAATGAATTTGATTTACAAAAAAAATTCAAATAACAGATAAAAACAATTTGCTATGGCACATATTATGTATCAGTATGCAATATAATATAACTAACCCCACTAAAATTCATATGATTAATGATTACATAGACTCATTTAGGAAAGTTATTAATGCAAATATAGATTTAAAAATCCGGTTTGATCTTTTAACATCATTTATAGCCACAAAGAACTTTTCACATAAAATATATAGAGAAATTATTATTTCCTGGAACAGAAAGGATTTGTTTGTTGGCTCCAATGTATCAAAGAAGTAAAAGTTTTAGATATGCAAGAAATAAAAACAACATACAAAATTCCACAACAGGACTGGCTATCTTTACAGAGTATTCTGTCATATTCACAAGATTTAAGTAGAATAATTAACAATTTTTCATTTAAAGAAATACCTAAATTTATGGAAAACATATATGAAATCAGATATAATGACTTTGACATAGGAAACAGTATTTCAAAATTTTACAAAATATTGCTTGCTAAATTATAAAACAACACCCAAAACCTCATATTGGAAATATATAACAAAAGGACACTCAGTACAGTTAACTGAAGATATTAAAAAAAATCTTACAATCGATAAAATATACATCCTTTACACAATACTGGAAAGTTTTTAATTGGAAATGCTTGCGCAGAGCATTCTTAACCTCAGACAGAATCTGTAAAATTAGTTCTTCCATAAAAGGAATATGTTGGAGATGTGAGCAAGTACACAATGTAGATTAAAACTACATTTTCTCTGACTGTGTTAAAATTAAGCCATTTTGAAATGGGTTTAATTACTTTCTACAAGATTTATTTAATGAATCATTTTATTTAACCAAAGCTCTTGTTTTATTAAATGTGAATGAAGGTCCTCATTTGAATAAGTCAAATATGTATCTGGTATGGACTATATTTGCAATTTCAAGGAAGTGTATAACAAGAAGAGGAAAACAAACACAATACCAATTTTGGAAGACTTCTGCAGCCTACTGAAGACCACAGCCTTATTGGAAATTAAAATTAAAGAACTAAGAATTTATCCAAAGTCATTTATCAATAACCCTTGGGGAAAAGTCTTATCGTTGATTGACACTATACAATAATTGATCAGACACTCTGATAATGGATTGGACATACTTATAAAGTAACTGTATACATTAAGATCTGTTATAATGTCAGGCTAATGTAAATAGTGTACATAGTTATTTAAGATGTTATATATAAATACTATGGAATTCATTCAAATGTATTTGAAAAATTAAAAAAAAAATTGAGAAAAGTATATTTATGCAGGTGGCTGAGTTACATGACTTCACAAAGTCTTGGATGTAGGGTGTATATAGAGGAGATGGGGAAGAGGGGCTGGAGTGAATATGGATATGCATTGGCTGTTGACAAAGCAGATTTTGAAAATGTTATTGAAGGGTTTAGCTCTAGTGATGGGTTAGTCAGTCGACTATGTTATGTGGGTTACTTTGTGTTTGTGGATGTATTTTGGTGCAGTTCAGGTTTCAGAGCTGTCAGAGTCATTACTTTGGAGGGATGTAATGATTTTTCCAGGGTCAGTGCACATTGAGTTATGTACAGTTGGTATGAAACAGATTAGCTGGGGGAAGGGTGCACAGATAGTTCTGAGAAAAGAAAGGAATGCAGGGCTTTCTCCAGTGGGTTGAGCAGCAGATTTGATGCAGAATCAAATGGGAGTCCTCATGATTTGTTTTTTCAGTTGAGAGATGGTAGGATGGTAACAAGTGGTCGGTTTGTAGAGGTAATAAGAAGGATGCTTCTATGTATGGGTATTCCAGCTGAGAAGTTAGTTGCTCATTCTTTTTGTATTGGTAGGGCTTCAGATTTGGCAAGGGAAGGCATATCCGCTGAGGTTATTAGAAGAGTGGGGAGGTGATCTTCTAATGCATTTTTATCTTATATTAGATAAAGGATTCAGTTGCATTAATTTTGTTTGTTTGTTTTTCAGGAAATCAGATTGTCATCTTGGGACATTTGTATATCCATTGGGTGGAGAAAACGGCAGCAGTTAGGATGGATGGAAATAATTTGGGTTTGAGTGAATTAGGGTGGGCAGTTAGTTGGCATGGGATTAGAGGTCTTAGGTTGACTCAGCTTATATGTGAAGTTGAAGTGTTAAAATTATAGCTAGATCTTCCTCGAATATTGGTAATACATTTAGGTGGTAATGACTTTGGTATAATTCCTAAGAAGCAGTTGGTGGATAAGATAGGGGAGATAGTACCATGGTTGAGTAGGAGGAATGCTGCTAGTTTTCAGGCTTTGGAGCATGCATGGAGATTTGTTAATCAGAGGTTGGCATGGCAGTTGGGAGCTTTGGGCATGTATACAATAGATAGACCATAGGGATTTTGATGACAGGGATCTTGTTTGGTTTACATCTGATAGGGTACATTTCAATGACATTGGTTTAGACTTATTTAATGTTCATTTGAGATTATTTTTAGAAGGTATGGTGAAAGTTCTTGGGTAGAGGAGGGGTAACAACCTGCGGTCAAGCTGGTTGGTGGAGAAGAGGTACAGGATATGTCACACTTCCCTTCCTTTTTTTCACTGTTTTTGTTATTTTATTTATACATTCCTTTGTGCTTTCTTATGTTATTTCTGTTTCATTTATGTTCATTTTTTTCGAGATTCAAAATCTCATGGTGTGATCCAGGCATGTACCTCTGAGGTTAGGGAGACCTCATCCTCTGCTCATCTGAGAATGTTCTCACAGGGTTGGGGAGGTGGCACCAGTCCTACAGGTATCCCGGCATATGGTAGCCTGAAAAATATGAATGAGGATGTTGGGGCTTGCTTGAGGATGTACTGGAAGAGACAGTTAACAAACAGATTCAGTAGTCCAAGTATTGCCTTAGCTTTTTGAAGATGCACTGTCCCAGCTGGTGCTGACTACCGCACTACCACCACAGATCCCTACCCTTACAACATTGGGTTTCTCCACTGCCCCATCATCTGGTAGTGAAATATTTTGAGGCTGTCTGAATTGGGACTCCTGCTGGCTCTTCTTCAGCGCTTCTTCCTTTAGCCTTTCACCTACACTCTCTTACATGTTTCCACCCAAACTACCGTATTATGTAAACAAACTGAAACATGGGGGTCTAGCCTCTGACAAAAACATTGTATCTTTCCTCTCCTACCTCCTCTAGCAAAACCCTCTTGATATTTCCTTCCATATTCCCCTCTTTGTTCTGTCTCCCCTTTTTCACTCCTTCCTATCTACCCCTTTCTATTCTTTAATGAAACCATCATGGTGTCCATGTAAGGATACCCTCACATTAAACCTATTAATTTACTTTATTTTTTTTTCATATTAATAATGACAGCTATGCAGTCCACTACTTGCCTTAAGTGATTTAAGTGTGATTGTGCATAGCCCTGTCCATCTGCAATTTCCAAAGACATATGAATACATAAGAAGTAATATAAAGTCTACGGCTTTTACATAGTACTTTAGATGTACTTAATGTTTTACTCTAAGTACATTATGTGTTTGTCATAACTAAGCATGTTTTTCAAAACATGTTCGCATTTTGTTATTCAGTGCTAATAACCTGCACTTAGATTATTTGCATATACTGTATGTATAGCTGAGCTCCTCCCTAACAAAAGCTATGTAGCAGTGACCTTCCAGGCTATGAATACCATCCATGCTCTGTTAATCACAAATGTGAATTTTCTACAGTGATGATGATCTTAATGCCAGTATTTTTCATTGTATATAATCAATAAGATCTGATATATTAGTAACTAACTCTGCTTGTACATAAGTAAATATAATTGCTACTATCATAAAAAAAATGTGCATGCATTGCAATTTCTACCTTTTATTTACATTTTTTGTATAACTGAATTTTTGATGCTTAATTACATTTCTTTGTATAACTTAGTTTTTCTCTGTTCAAATTCTTGCTGTCAAAACAAGAATTTTCTGTAATTTGTTCATGTATTGTAGCTTTTAACCTTGGGTCTCTACTGAAAATGGGCCACAAGCCCAGTTGGACAAACTAGGTTAACAGATGTCAATAAATAAATAAATAACTGCACATAATCATTTGTGAGAGTATTTTCCTTAATGTTAAGTTAAAAAATCAGTCACAACAAATTACTGTCCCTCTGGAAATGATGGTCTTCCATCTGAGATTTGTCAGATAAAGGACAATTTAGACAGTTGTTCTTATGTCCGTGAATGACATGACAAGAATTCCACAACACTTTGTATTTTTTTCTTAGGTCTGTGTTGATTTAACAGTTTTTTTTTTCATGTATGTAAGAGAAAGTAACAGAACTGTGTCATTGTATTGCACATTATTTATTGTCAATGTGTAGCTCATTTTCTGCAAGCCAGATTAACCACATAACTCATTTGAATCTATATTGTATGACACTGATGAGGCCACATATTTTCACAATTCACTGTGGTTACTGGTGTCACCTGCTTTCTGTGCAGCGAAGCTTTAAATCTTTCCTTTCAAATGTCTTTGATTATTCTGAGCATCCCAAATTTTGTCTCATTTTTCCCTCTTTCTTGTGAAAATAATGATTTTCTGTTAAATTACTGAGGATTACACTTCATTAATAATGTCAGACATTTGAGTTTCATACTTCATATTGTCCAGGACATGTACGCTGTACAAACTCTTTTGTTCTATTAACTTGAAGTAAATTAAAGTAATATTTTTTTTTAAAAAAGTGCCTAATTTGTGGCATTTGTCCAGAAATCTTGAGTAAAGAAGTTGAGAAGTGTGGTTTTAATCCTTTTCTGAATACTGGAGGCAACAAATTTAGATGACTGGTTTTCCACACCATTAATTTTTCATTGTTTCTATTGCTCATACATTCTGCTTCTGGAACTGGTCAGTAACCCAGCGTCTTGGTAGGGACTGCAAAGAGAAAGAATTAAGAATTTAACTCACCCATATTACTGCTGAGAGAATACAACACAAGAAACTCTGACTTATGCTCTGTATCCCAGATGAATGATTCTCATAGTTCAGGTCTTATTGGTTCAAAGTGAACCTTTATGACATCATTATTACCTCTACAAGAAATCATGAGAATATGTCAAGCCCCTGAGAAATAGCTTTTATTTCTTACTATTTGCATATTAAGATATGTATTCACTTAAAATATACTTTCTCTCGTGTAACATTTAAACATATGTTAGCTTTACTTTGTTTAAACATGTTGTGTGGTTACAAAACACTTATACTCACAAAGCTATACTGGCCTATTTCATAAAACATTGTCCTGCCAACCACAAGTCTAGAAAACAACATGATGGAGTAAATAATAATTGTTTGTTTGGTCCAATTTTGAAGATTTTTTTCTGTCTTACGGCCATGTATTTACTGTTCAGTGTTATCTGTTCCTTTCTGCCTGATATTTTACATGCCAAATTTTGACTAGGAAGTTGTTAAAATTCATATCCTCACCTGGCTTTATCTATTTGTTGTTCCACCCCAAATCCTGTAGTCATATATTATATGGCTGGGCATGCCTGTTTAATTTTAACTGTGTAGCTGAGTTATTTTCACCCATTTTTTCTCTCTTATAATCAAATGTCATTCTGCTTAAAAGTGTGAACTGATTGTCATTTGTTATTATTCAATGACTACCATTTGAAAAGGTAGTAACCCATTTTCTCTACCTTAATTATAAGCATTTTACCAACTTCCTGTTACTCATTTTCTTTCAGGCCAGTCTGAGCTCTTAATTAGTGTCTTCTATGAATGAACTCTACATCATTACTATCAGCTATTAAGAACTGCTAGCATGACTGCATATATATTAGACTTTGATATTTTAAATATAAAAGAAATATGAGCAATATTTGACTTATTTTAATTATTCCCAAAGCTGTATCTGCTCAGTCATTTATTTGTTGGCATGTGCACCTTAAAAAGAGGGCTAAAGCTCTAACTTGTAAATGAGTTACTTCTTGTGCCAAGGATACAAGGTTTTGAATCTTAGCACCTTCAGTTGCCTACCTTGGGATATTCAGCAAGTCACTTAACCAGATAATGCTGTGGGGCAATTGGGAATTTGGAATAGCCTCCTTAATAGCCTCCAGTAGCGGGACTTTGTGTATTGTATAAAACTAATGAAATATACTTTTTTATATAATTACAATCCAAGGGGAAAATATCTGTTTCCTTCGATGTAAAACTGAAAAGTCAAGAGAGCTATTATTATTATTTTTATGTGCACAATAAAACAATGTTCTTTCTACAAACAGTGCCACCTCTTTTCTTTGGACTTCATGTGTGTCTGTGTGTGCATATGTGTTTGTGTGCACCTGTACCCCTAAATACTTAGTTATGGTATGATATATATGATATAGCCAACTATTTCTGAGTACCTGAAAGGCAAACAGCATTGCTAAATGTATAATGTGCAACATCATTGTAACTGTTCAGTGTATCCTGACATATTATTTTAATAAGAATGCATTTTCACATATGCCAGTATCTGTAACTTATAAGAAGATGTAATGCTGAAGATCTAACATCATTATTGAAGGAACATCTAACCTCATCCTGTTTACACCATATCCAGATAAATGAGTGTGTACATATATGCAATCTTCAAAAGCAGAGATGAATAAATATGGACCATATTCTGATCTGGGAATTCCAAACTCACATTCCCAAACTCACTTCCAATGTGTATATATATATATATATATATATATATATATGTGTGTGTGTGTGTGTGTGTATATATAAAACTTTATATAATTTTGATATTTGAAATTATTATTTTCATGTTGACAACTTTAAGACGTCAGTTGGTTTATATGTTTAACAATATTTGAAGGAAAGAGTATCTAATTGTTCCCCATCCTTAACATGTGGCTATTATATGGCATTATGTTAAAATATTCAGAATTTTCATTTTATTATTTTAGCCTAAGATATGTGAAATATTGTTTCTGTCTTGGCTCCCATTTCTTTATGATGAACTGTGTGTTTTTCCAAGACTATGACCTGGGGCTTCTAGGCATTTCCTTAGACTTTTAATGTACTTTATGAAAGGCTCTGATTGTCCCAGTTGTGCTGATTGACTTCATTTGTGAGAATGACTTCAAAAAGAATATTTTGTATTAGAAACACAATATAGGCTTTATTTTCTCTTTTGCACCTTACAAGCATTTTAGATTTTATGGAAGTACATTTTCCTGTGTTTCTTATACTTTCTTCAGGAAATAAATTAAACTGAAACTATTACTTCACTTTATCTTGGTATCCTGTTTTTCATTTCCAGCAATATTTCAGTCATAAGCACACAGTATCTATATTATCAAAATAAGCTTCTATTAGCCTCCTCATAAAAAGCAGATAATTCTAAAACAAAAGCTATTATTTAACATGAAACTAATATCAGTAGGTTAGTATAAATAATTAATCATGCGATGATTATTCAGTTAATATTATGTTTCAGTGGTTTCCTGGAGGGTAAAAGTAAAATAACTGAGCAACATCATATTAGCAATAAGTGACACACAATTCATTTCACAGAGTTGTGGGAATGAACTTAGACAAAAATATATATTTGAATAACAAATGGAACATTGGCTCCTGGTTGAATTCCTCAACCATTTTTCATCACTATACAAAATAAGAAAAACACATAATGCACATATTACCACCATGTTCAATTCTTAACTGATATAATGTAATGCTAATGCAAGAAAAGGAAAGATATTCATAGTTCCTTTGTTATATACTAGCAGATGACAGAATAAAGCTGTGGAGGAAAAAAATTCTCATACAATAAAGTCCGTTAAATGTGCCTTACTAACTCAGTGGTTATTCAGTGCACGTATGATACAAAACTCTGAAGCAAACATAACATAAAAAAAGCTTCTCTTTAAACTGAGTCACTGACAGCAGTAGCTTTCAGTAGTTCAGTTCATCCTAAAACATTATCCTAAAACATCTTGCCCATTATGTGAGACACATTTCAGATAATAAAACCGATGTCCAAACAGGTAATTATATATATTTTATATTTCTATTCATGGCAACTATTCTGGTCATAAACCACTAGTGAAGTAGGCCCAGTTCTTTCAATTCTTTGTTCTTTCTTTTTC
Organism: Protopterus annectens; assembly: GCF_019279795.1. NCBI lineage: Eukaryota > Metazoa > Chordata > Ceratodontiformes > Protopteridae > Protopterus > Protopterus annectens. The sequence continues at coordinate 1,969,421,145 of NC_056731.1, forward strand.
TTTTTTCTTGTTGGAATATTAACTTTTTCAGTTTTGGATTCCACAAAACTGCAATTTTATTTATGGTAGCCTTTATGTTTTTCATTATGAAAACTGCATAAGTTTAGTGCTGCAAGTTTTAACTAGTATGAGTCCTAAAGCAACACAAACAAAGGGCTTTTCAAACCAACATATTTTACATTTCAGAAGTTAAAGCAGCACACTTTAACAGTTTATCAGTCCAAAAGTAAACATTCAACCTAGTTTCACAAAGTTGTAGCCAGCTGCATTGAATAGAGGAATAAAAACCCTGACTAGAGCCCAAGTAACCTCAGTTTGAATAGCCACTTTTGTGTACATGGCATCTGATGGATGTGCCTATCCACAGAGGAGGACATGGACCAGGACCAAGGAATGCTACAATCCCTTGGAAAGGTGTTGCATCAAAATAACAGCTCAGGGACAGGCATTTGGCAACATGCCAACTTTTATTGTGGGTTCACAGGAGTGTATACTTACAAGGGGAGGGCAAATTGGTTCCTGCACTGATGCAGGTTTAATGTTTCCTGTCCACATTAAATTTGCCTCCATTGCTGCGATACTGGTAGGGGTGCAAACCACCTCTGAGGCTTAATGTATTATGGCTTCACCTGGTCAGACTCTCCTCCTCACTCTGAAATAACCATGGTCCGTCCAACATGAGGAGACTCAATGGTCAGCAAGTGGGAAAAACACATAGAAAAACAATTCCACCTATCCACTAAGGATGATTCTAAATACATTTTCATTATGCAAATGTTATGCATTTAAAAAGCCTATCCAAAGATGTTTACAGCTAACTAAACAAGAAAGAACAGCAAATGGCAGCCATATCGTCATGATTTAAAAGGATTCATTCTAGTTAAAACTTAGATGATTTCTGATATATACATGATTATCTTGGAAGTAAAGGTTCCTAGCATTAATAATTATCCTGTCTTTGCATAAACAACCTTATAAGAACAGACTATGCAAAACATTGTTTTATTATACAGACAATATGCTCGGTATCATTTTGAAAGTTTCACTGCAATGCAATAAGATAAAAAAGAATGGCATACTGTTTTTTTATTCCTTTTTGTTCCAAAATAAGGACCATTTATTACTTTGTATTACCAAGCACAGTTCCCAATTTATTGTGCATTGAGTCATTCAGTAATTTTTCCCTGGTAAGCAAACTTTAAGTGAGTTAAAAGAAAGAAAAGAAAAAGCTGTTTCATCATATGCATATGCTTTCCATGATTATTTTTGTTAAGTTCTACAGTAAGGACTTATTTAAATTTCTCACATTTAAGTTATATTAAGTAACGAGGTAATATCAGTAGTATGCATTATAATATTTATATATGTAAAATGCTGCAATTTAGCATTTTACATATACATATATATATATATATATATATATATATATATATATATATATATATATATATATATATATATATATATACATGGGTCTAGGATTATTCCCTAGTGCCCCTCCTTACTATATATTCTAACTCCAGGGTCGCACTACAGTGGGGAAAAGGCTATATATAACTTTCAGTGAAATGTATTTCAGTGAATTGTGTTTTCAGTGAATTGTGCTTTCAGTGAATAGTCCTAGACCCATATATATATATATATATATATATATATATATATATATATATATATATATATATACATACACACACACACATATCTATGTATATATATATATATATATATATATATATATATATATATATATATATATATATATATATATATATATATATACTTATATAATCCCATTCGTGGTTTGCAGTATAGATTTTGAATGCCAGACAGATAACTGTAAATACTGTTTTTTTTCTGTCCCTTTCACAGCATAAGACTGGCACTGAGGAGCCTCCAGCCAGTCTAACATTGCTTAAACTACTACAGAGCTATGGCCTGTAAATAAATACAGCATAACCTACAGCCCATCAAAGATAAGCACAGAGACAGGATATGGATCATAGTTACCTGGGAAACCACAAACAGTAAATGGTTAACATAATCAAAAGGCACAGTGTTAGCAGTTAGAAAACTGTTAACCCATGGTTGGGAGGGTGGCCTAATGGTTAGGGTGTTTGCCTTACAAACACAAGGTGCAGGGTTTGAGTCTCACAAGGGATAATTGGCTAAGCTTAAAATGGCTTGTAAGGGAAGTTAGCTTAGTACTAATCTATCTATATCTATATATGCTGGTCATATTGAAGAGGTCTTCATCTATCTTTAGAGACCTCCTGAGGTTTCCTCTGGGACTCTATTATTAGTTTTTCCTGCCATTTTCGCTGCGTGAATAAGTTATTGGGTTAGGGTTATCTACCTACAGATGAATGAAAAATGCAACATTCCTTAATATATTTGAATTAAACATGCATGTGAGGCTGTATTGTTTTATTTTTGCAAGACATACTTCTACAGTGATACTAAGAGTAAAATCACTGATTGAAAAAGGATAGATTTTTCCAATACATACATTTGTTTCTAATATTTCAGTAAATATATACAGCTGAATAAATCTCATAGTGAAGCAATCTTTTTTTGACAGTATAGAAATAAATGTGTTGAAAAAAGCGACCAGCTCTCACCCTGTATCCATCAGAAGCAAGGACTGCATGCATAAAATCTTAAGCTAAGTATACAGATTTATTTCAAACCTCTTGGTAATTTCTGTTTCAGTCAATTGCAAAGCAGCTTGTGGAGGAAAACATTCAAAAATATCATTAATAAGCTCTAAGGATGAAGAATATTAAAAATACACACATACACACAAATTCAGTGAAGAAGTGTCTCCGTCAAACTATTGAGCATCAATTAATTTAAAAAATGCTGTGCCCTAATCTATCTACCAATGTATTCTCAAATCAACTAAACCAAAAAACAGCAATAAACCACGTGAGACATGAAAGGACATCTTCTGCACCACAAAGAGATGGTAGTTAGCTGATTTGTTGCGGCATTACCTAAAATATAGGGACATGCAGTCATTTTTATAACTACAAAAACTGTCAGGAAGCAGGCTCTACCAGAAAGTCAAACAAACTTTTTAATTATTACAAATAAGTAAATAATAAACATACCTAAATGGTTACTTGTAAAAGCTGTGACCCAGGGCAGGCCATTCATACATTCAGCCCTTTATAAACTCTATAAGTAACCTACAAATGGGCAAATGCAGCAGAACAGGTATAATGCTGGGTGTAGCTCAAATGTCATACTATATATGAAATGTAGGCTACTGTTACTAGCTTGCTATATGTCAAAATTACACTTATTTTATACCACAGCTAAAGAAAGTAATACAGCAGAATTGTTAGACAGAAACTGATACAAATGATACAAGACAGTTGCAAAATAAAACTTTATTTATTTAGATATTAATCATAAATTTAAGAAATCACATTTTTACAGGGTGCTGTACACCTTGCATACATCACTAGGTAATTTTTTTTCCCTACCCCAACACAAAATATAGTTGTACAACCCCAAAGGAAAAGTAATTTTTTTGTTAAAACCCGTTCTTTATCTCACTGTACAAACAAGACGTCAGTAGGGTATGGGAGTGCGTAATGTGTGAAGTATCTACTTTCAATAAATAGTTATTTCATTTTTAGTATAGAATACTGAGATGGGTATATATTTAGATTAACCATATTAGGTTCACTATCCTTTCTATTCAATGCTATATTCTAATGACACAACGCTGTTCAGTTATTTTAGTGTTTCCTTCAATGAGGCTCAACAATATCATTGGCTATTAATTATTTTTCTGGACATTCTGGTTTATTTAACATTGATAACAGAGAGTAAATACAGTTTCCATCTTTTCAGCATCTAGGGTAATAATAACCATTTCTAGCAGCCAGATTTAAATATTGTTAAATTTCAACTGTAATGTTAATTTGAGCTCCGGCTGTAAAACCTTATTTAAGGTGAAACGTACTAAAACAATAATTATTTATATCTGATAGCCAAAGTGGTGAATAGGGGGTTTGTTATAAGATTTATTAAGGTTATGAACCCATCATTTCAAATTGTACTGTATTGTGTTACACTTACAAATTAAAATAACTCTTCATGGATCAAAGTATAACGCTCTAATACAAGTTGTGATGATTAACTAAATAACAGGTTGAGAATACATTGACTTAGGATACTAACTTGCCAGCAAAATGTTTTATTTGTTGCTATAGATTTGTGCCCCAGTATGAGTGATTGTAGAGCCACTTATTTTGTGAAACTTTAACAACAAAGTTACTATTACTGAATCAGATATTCGCCAACTGCATCTAAAGCTGCAAAAGCTGAAATGTTTGACTCATCAGTATACCCGGTTAACAAATGTCAAATAAATAAAAAATAAATAAAATAAAATAAATAAATAAAATAAATACACAGGGGGAGCTCCGTGATTTCCCCATTCTTTAAATCCGATCTTCCTCTTGGAAGTGCCCCGTACTACAGTGGTGGGGGATGCACCCCAAGGCACACCTTCAGTTAAAAAAATCACAACATATATCTTATCATACATGTTTCTATGTTTATACTCAGGCATTGACGGTTATCCACCAACAAGGGAAGTCTGTTGGGGAAGCGTTAACCTATCCCAGCTTAACAAGCATCAGCTTTCCAGTAAGGTCATGTCAGCATCAGCCTGCAAAAAGAGGATCAGAAACTGCACTCTGCAATGCAATGCAATGCAGTGGGGAAGAACCCATGGCCTGCCTCCCCCTCTTGTAAAGAAACCAGCCCCCTCGCTGCCTAGCCAGAAAACATTTTAATCCCTGTAGTTCAACAAAACAAGGCTGGAATGCAGGAATACCAAAGAAACAAACAAACGTAGGCAGAAAAGAATTTAATATATCACAGCAAAGCTTTCGGGTGAAACCCTTCTTCAATACTAACAGTATTGAAGAAGGGTTTCACCCGAAAGCTTTGATGTGATATATTAAATTCTTTTCTGCCTACGTTTGTTTGTTTCTTTGGAATCCCTGTAGTTCAGCCATAACCCTAATCCTCTTCATGTATACTATTTCAGTTTTTTAACTCATGTCTGTATATCCATAGAGCCTACACTAATGGTCAGTTTCCAGAACTTGCAACAGCTTTATATGTAAATTAAAAAGATCGGAGTCTACATCTGTCAAGTATACCCAGTCTAGCATAAACTAGGCTGGGTGTCTGTCCTCAGAAAATGTACAGCACAGCACAATAACCATAATATTTCAACCCTCCTACATGTACTTCTATTAACATATTTTCTCCGTTTTCTCAAACCATTGCAGCTCAAAAGTATTTTTCCACAAAGACTTGTTTATGATCATGAACCAGATGATCAAAATTCCAGAGATGTTTTTATTTAGCAATAAGGTGTCCCAAATAATAACAACTAGTTGTCTATTAAATATGCAGACCAGATAATTTCCCCAGGTATGAATTAAATGAATATGATTTTTCATATTATTCAGCCATTTTTTCAGCGAATGTTGTAGCTGTGGTCAGGTCATTTCATGAATTCCTCTTCAATGTAACTGCCATTTCCTGCTATCAAGCCTCAGAAGATGCCCTCCTGAATAAACCCTGGCTCTGTTTTAGGAGCAATAAATGAAAGCATGACTGAAGAGTCAAACTGTTCTGCAACCTGCAAAAAAAAAAAAAAAAAAATTTGGAAAAACAAAAGTAATATTATGTGACAGAAATGTATTAAAGGACCCTGCATGGAGTATCTGCAATGGTGTATTAGTGCTATTACTAATGTGGTTGGGCTTTGAACCGTGTCGTTTCCAGGATCTGAGCATGGATCCCTATGCAAATGAGGTGAAGTTACTGAATAGCACAAATGGGTATCTGTGTTCACATATCCTCTCTGTGTAGGTGCAGAACTGTGTTGGTGTCCACACAAGAGGTAGATGATATCAAAGGAGGGTGTGTCCAATAACTTCTAAGCTGATTTCAGCTTAGCTGCACCTGTTTGTGCTGTGTGCTGCCATGCTGAGTGTGGAAATCTGAGGGGGGGTGTCCACTGACTGCTAAGCTTTATTTACTTACAGGGCACGCGTTTGCATGGCATGTCACAGTGCTGAGTGTAGCTAAAAGGTAATAACATATTAATTAGGTTTGACCCCTGTTTAACTTAAACTAGGGCCATTAAATGGTGTTAATGATACACTAGGCATGTGGAATGCATGACAGATAGCCAATCACACAGTCAGAAACTACAGCAGAGCACTACAAGGTATGCATACAGCCTACAGTCTGATTATTCCCCCAGTACTCTGCACCACTAAAGTGCAGATGTGGGAATTTTAACTGAAGGAATATTAGGGGCTTCTGCAAGTCTGATACATCTGTATGTGCTAGATGCTGAAGTCAATGCTGCTGCTGACAACAGGCCTAGGCAGAAAAGGACAAGAGTGTTCAAGCCCAGGGTAACTTTCCAAGAGCTACATGAGTTGGTGATTTTAGAGCACTACAGGATTGACAGGGGCATACTACAAGAACTCACTGAGCTCTGCCACCCTCAACTCAGACCCAGCACCAACAGAGGGGAACCAATCCCAGTGCAAACAAAGGTATGTGTAGCCTTAGGATAAGAGCCACAGGTACCTTCCAAAGACCAGCTGTGGACATGATGGGGGTCTCACAGGCATCAGCATCCAGGGTACTCCTCCAGTTCCTGGATGCCCTGCTACCACATGCCAGTGAGCACATTTTTTCTCCTCACCCCTGAGGTGAGGGACAGCAATGTGCAAAGCTTCTACCATGTAGCGCACTACCCTGAAGTACTGGGTTCTATAGATTGCACTCATGTACACATTGAAGTATCACCCAGTGAGGAGGGTAGAACCTACGTCAACCGCAAGGGGTACCACTCCATCAGCTGACAGGTCTTGTATAATGTGCAGGGCATTATCATGAATGTGTGTGCTGGCAACCCTGGCAGTTATCATGACTCACATATCTGGCGCACATCACAGCTGTGCCAGATATTTGCTAGGGGAAGATACCACACAGCAATTTACTGGGGATGCTGGCTGTGCAATGGAACCATGGATGATGATACCCATCAGAATTGCACACACACCCATGGAGGAACACCATAATGAGGCAGAAGCACAAATTAGGAACATTATAGAACATGTGTTTGGGCTTCTGAAGTCATGGTTTCGATACCTCGATATATCTGGTGGTGCCCTGTGGTACTCTCCAACCATATGTGCACAGATGTTCACAGTATGTGCCATGCTACACAATATGATCCTGCAGAAAAAGCTGCAGCAAGATCAGAAAAGGGAAGGGATACACAGCCCCCACCAGTGCCTAGGTAATCACAGCCACACTCACAGGAGGACTCAGAGGAGGAACTCCCTGATGATGTCTCTGTAGGTAGATGCAGGCATGCCCAGTATACCCTGGCTTTGGCTAAGAGACAATGCAATACACATGCACTGACAATCTAGGACCCTAGGACCTGACACCTTACTCCAACTCACATACATATATTAAAAATGATGCCAGGCAACCCACACAACTTGTACCTAACCATGTATTGGCTGTGTACTGTATGCACCAGACAGAGTCAGCCCTGAACTATTGTTCTTTCAACTGCTGCATTCACAAGGTAAGTCATTCACTTATATACACCACTTGTTAGGAAGAATATAATATAGTATTGTATGTATGGACCTGTTACATGTATGCAAGGGAATATAGTTGGCTATTTGGAGAGATGTAACATCCACACTGGACTACAGATACCAAGTCCAATAGTATGTGTTCCATAATATTCACTAGGCCTTATCGTTGGAATATTCACTACAGCAGTCAAGGGAGATGTTAAACAGTGGTGTCACATGATATTTGCAGTACTGTCTATGCCAGAAGATCATGTGCTGTTCTTCCCCCACCCCCAACACATCAGTGTGCCCATACAAATGATGTAACAGTAAGTCATCAATGGTATATCAGCAGACCAGGCAATCTCAGGGTTGTGACACAGAACCTGATCACACAGAGTATGTCTCATGTAACACAGGGATAAAAACGTATATATGCATGCTACTGATTGTGTAATGAAGGACACATCTCTGTCTGGCTGCCTGTGTGGCTCAGTGGACTACAGATTTTAGTATGGGTAATGGTGTTGATGGTCCAAATCTGGAAGTATGCACAGCTTTAGCATGTAAGGTATTAGTATGCTGGTGTTTCCACAGACTGTCATACCTCTCAGTATGTTAGTGCAAGAAATCTGGACCAAGCCAGAAAGAATGGGGGGACAAACACCCAAACATACAGACAGACAGTACAGATCATTCGATTAACCTAGAAAGTTGCTAGTAGGAAATCAATTTGCATTATTACAGAATATCTGAAGGATATAAAGTCTGACACTCAAATGTTTGTCTGTAGTTAGTGTTAATCAGTGACTTCAATATACAATAATTTACCAGAACACCACAAATGCATGAGGAGCAGGCCAGAAATATGAGGCAAAATTCTTCACCTTCGGTGAAAATCTGTACAGTTGAGAGGTATGTAGACTGTCAGTGTGTCTGCTGAGTAACAGTATGAACTTCAGTCACATATTAAGTGCAGCAGACAGATGGAGAATGCAGTGGACAATTTGAGGGAAGTGCAGTACTGCAGAAACAGGTGCAGCTGGCAATGTCTACAACACACAAAATCCCAGACTGGAGTACAGGTAGGTCTGGCCGGGAGCCCCCTTGTGAGTAATGAAAGTCCCACTGAGCATGCTCCTACACTTAGTTAAAATAAACACAATTCTGTTGTCTCATCATCAAAATGACCTGTGATGTGTAAATGCATCTGTACATACAGACATATGTGTATACATATCTGTCTGCCCCATCTCTCTATCTCATATGATTGGTATATCTATCATTATGTACTATCAAATAGATATATACAAATATATATAGCTATATATATATATATATATATATATATATATATATATATATTACAATGATACATAGAGTCTCCACATATATCTGTATAACACATCTACATATCCTACACACACAGCTACATTTACAGAGGCATTCCTGTTATAGACAGATATATGTGTGGATGTATGTATTGTGCTACATACCCTATTAATGATGAGTAAATCTGCACTCACTGCTGGATGTCACCATGTACACACACACATAGGTGAGCAGGTGGTTTAATGTATAATGTTGTCAATGCATGCATGGACAGGGCACAATGTCTCTGGCCACAGGTTTGCCTATCTAACTGCAATCAGCTACATACAACCATACTGGTAACTTTACACAAATGCCAAGGATAACAACAGCTAACTCACTGCAAGAACACTAGATGCAGATAGCAGTATGAAGCAATATCATTCTGCAGACCACATATGTGGTGCAGCACAGGCATCGTTTGTGTAATCCACAAGTAATGTGCCTGCAATCAGATATACAAAAGACATAACGTTTGGCATGTGCAATAAGCACTGTGAACTATATTGTATAAGACTAGATAGGTAAGGGTTCTAATCTCACTCCAGCCCACTTGGTGTGTGTGTGTGTGTGTGTGTGTGTGTGTGTGTGTGTGTGTGTGTGTGTGTGTGTGTGTGCGTGCGTGTGTGTGTGCGTGTGTGCGTGTGTGTGTGTGTGTGTGTGTGTGTGTGTGTGTGTGTGTATCCCCCTGCAACACAATGGAGATGCCCTCATGGGATATCCACCTGCAAAGGTTATGCACTTTTTGGCCCTGTAACTGGCTGTCAGTTTCAAACCACCCTCCTCTAGAAGGCCTGATGATGCTATCCACTTTAAGACTGACAGTTGATAGCCTAACATCAGACAAAATTGAGGGTAATGCTACTCAATGCTAGAAGTCTAAATTTCAAAATGCACTCACTCGAGACACTCCTTAAAATGGAGAACATCGATATCTGTGCAGTGACTGTGACCTGGTTCAAGGCTCCAGACAGCACCCCTGCACTACCAGGCTATAACTCATACCACACTTTTCGGCCATCTAACCTGGACCGAAACACCAAAGGTGGGGGGGTGTCCATATTCATTAAGGATATCCACACATCCAGGCTAGTTGCTCAGCATAATGCATCCAAGGTTATCCAAGTGCAACTAACTCTTGGCAAAACTGCAATCCAAATTGTAGCTTGCTACAGATCACCCACCATGCCCCAGGATTCCCATTCCTCTTTTCTTGATGTATTGGAAAATATTAGGGTTCAACCAAACACCCTAATAATGGCTGACTTCAACTACCCCACCATTAACTGGGAAAACTACTCATGTACTAATTCCTTAGCATAACGCTTTCTGGAATTCATAAATTCCAATGCCCTAGATCACCTTATCCACACCCCCACAAGGGGCAACAATATCCTCGACCTAGTCATTACCAACAAGAGTGACTGGTGTTCCACACCTGAAGTCAACTCCTTGTTGGTCCGATCAGACCATAAGCTAATCACCCTTGATATCCACATCCAACCCCCACCCCCCATTAAGGAAACCACAGTAAGAAATTTCTTCAAAGCCAACTTCATGCTTCTTAAGACAAAAGCAGTGAACTTCATGACACCCATGCTGATGGACAATACAGTTACAACTTCTGAATCCTACACAAATGCGCTCCATAAGCACCTACATGAGTGCATGGATCGTGCTATCCCAAACAGAACCAAGACGCTATCCTTCAAAAAAAAGGAAGCCAATCTGGTGGTCCCCTGCCATAAACAAACTGTACAACAGAAGGAAGAAACTGTTGCAAAAGAGAGTAAAATCCCATGAGTGGAGGAGCTCCCTGGTCAGCCTCAGTAAGAAGCTGAGATCCCTTATAAGATCCTCCAAAGCTAGCTTCAAAAATAAAATTGCCACTAATTCCAAGGAGAACCACAAAGCATTCTATAGCTATGTCAAGAATCTCAATGGCAACACCCAGATCTGCTCTGAGTTACAGCAAAAATGCATGAAAATTACAGAACCAACTGATATTGCCAACATCCTGGCAGATAGGATCAGTGCTAACGTTACCCCCCCCCTCACCCTCTAAAGGGCCCATATCTATACAGGAAGAATGCAGAGTCCCTGTAATCACAACTACACAGGTGAAAGCTGCACTCTCTAAAGCCAAAAACACAGCATTCATGGAGCTGGACAACATCCCAGACTGCATTTCACACGAACTTCAGAATGAACTGGCTCCCCACTTAAGCACCATGTTCAATAATAGCCTCGCATCAGGCTTTGTGCCCAATGAATGGTGCACAGCAACAGTTATCCCACTCCACAAATGGGGAGTCACCACTGATCCTGGGAACTATAGACCTATTAGCCTGACGAGCCTGGTCTGCAAAGCCATGGAACGTATCGTCATGGAACTCATAAACAAAGACATTGGAAACCTTCAAACTCTGGATCCCACCCAGTTCGGGTTTGTGAAAGGCAGATCATGCCTCCTGAACCTGATCAACTTCTTTGAGGCAGTCACCAAAGCCATAGATGAGGGTAAAGTGGTTCACGCAGCCTTTCTTGACCTCGCCAAGGCTTTCGACATCATCCCTCATTCTGGAATTATAGCTAAACTCAATAAACTAGGCATAAATCCCTACATTACAAGATGGGTTGCCAACTGGCTCACTGACAGAACCCACACTGTAAAAGTTGCAGACTCCAAATCTGACCTCAAACCAGTGACAAGTGGAGTACCACAGGGTTCCGTCCTGGGACCGCTCCTGTTTGGTATCTACTTCTCTGAAGTACAGACTAACACAGAAGGCCTCTGGCTAATGAAGTTTGCAGATGATTGCAAACTAGGAGCCATAGTCAAGTCCCCAAATGATGTGAACATCCTACAGAAGGGCCTCTCTGAGACAGATGCCTGGTGTCAGAGCCATGGCCTCAAACTCAATGCGAAAAAGTTCAGTGTCATCCCCTTTGGTAAAAACTCTGTAACCATGAACTACCACATAGGCAGCAATCTACTTAACATCAAATGTGTGATAAGAGACCTTGGGACCCAGGTGGACAGTAGTCTCTCCTTTGATAGTCACATTGCCACAGTAGTCAGGAAGTCCTTCTACATGGCACACCTCATCATAAAAGGGTTCTCATCCAGGAAAAAAGAGGTCATCATTACCCTCTACTCATCACTCATTAGACCCATTATAGAGTACAACGCCTCTTTTGGAATGTACCTCACAAGACATCTGCAGCAGCTGGAAAGGCCACAGAAGTACCTCACAAAGAGGATTACTGGACTCAAACAAATGCCCTACACTGACCGCCTCAAAAAACTCCAGCTTTACTCCGTAGCATATCGCCTACTCAGAGGTGATCTCTGCCTAACATATAAAGCTATGTCAAACCCAGAGCTGTTGGACATGCTACACCTAAAGAAATCCCAATCCCACCGAGCTACATGCTCTAGGGACCTAAACCTTGTCACCACAATAAACAGGACATGCTGGAGGGATAGATTCCTATCCCAGAGACTTCCCATACTCTGGAACAGGCTACCCATCTATGTCAAGCAAAGTTCTTCATTAGCACTCTTCTAGAAAAATCTTGATGAGTGGATGGAAAATAGGAAATACACCCCGGGGATCACTTATGTGTCTCTGCTCATCAGTGGCACAGGAAAATAACTTTCTTGGGTGGCGTAAGCCAGGGACCCTTGTTGGCTAGGCTTGTGTAGGCCCTTGGGCCGATAGCCTAGTACCTACCTATGAACTTATATGCAATAATTAAAGTGAGCTATAATATATAAAGCTAGATAGTAGGGGTTCTAATCTCACTCCAATCCACTTTGTGTGCAACTGTATGTGTGTATATATCCCCCTGCAACACAATAGACATGACCTCAATGGCTACCCACCTGCAATGCTTATTCACCTTTTGGCCCTCTAACAAGTTGCCAGCTTCCAAACAGCCCTCCTCTACAAGGCCTGATGATATGATCCACCTTAAGACCACCAAATGACAATCTAACATCAGACAAAAGCTGTGGCATGCGTGATAACTACTGTGAGCTATAGTGTATAAAACAAGATAGGTAGGGGTTTTAATCTCATGAATGCCAACTTGGTGTGTGTGTATATCCATATGGCATACATATAATAACCTTAACAACTTAGACATAGGTAGGGTTTAGTATTATTTTATTTGTAACAGGTGATGTGGCCCCTCAAATGACTGAACATAGCAAGGGCTGCTGATATCAACAAGCATTATGTTCTAAACTGATAGCACTAGAAGACATGAGGTGTGTTGAATGCATCAGGTACTGTGATCTGTAGTGTGTGCCAGTACATAGCTAAGTGTTCTAATCTACATACATCCAACTTACACTACATGTGTGCCTTGGCATGTCCTGTATGTAGTGAATGGAAGTGGTTCTAACCTGAATGTGGCCATTTTTGTGTGTGAGGATGTTACAGCATTTTGCAACATGTTAGGGAGCCATATGACATGTAAACCTAGCTAGCATAATGGCCATAAAGCCCTCACGATCAGTGACATCTTTATACCCCTCAGTACAGGATCAGCACATATTGCCCCAGTCCAAGAGGTACTCAGGCAGATACCTTGTGTTGAGATGATGGTCGCTCAGTCAATCATACAGATGGCATGTACTGAGGCACACTGAGGTGCTCTGTATACCATTAGGCAGGGTCTGTTTCAAGGCTGTGTTTAAGTCTGCTAGACAAATTTCTCCCAGAAGCATGTAGTACTAACATCCCATAGTAGGTTAATGTCTTTACAGTGAGTTATCCATCTACTATGCTTGTTACAGATAGGCAGCATATGCACTCCAGTGGGGTCACACCTTGCCCTGCATGCAAGGCACAGATCACCTCTGAGTAGCCATAGGTGGCAATGACACTCATTGCAGACGATCAACAGTGAAAACATACTGTACATGTAAAGTGACCTTGTGAGGGACCATACTGTTGTGTTCCAGTACAGCTTGGAAAGGTACATCAGCAAATGACCATTGCTCTCAGATATTGGCATGCTGAGGGAAGATTATGTGGAGGTTAAGAGTATGTCACCTACTGCTGCTGTGCTCCCAGCTATGCCATATGATTCCTGCCATACCACTATAGAGACATGGTGATATGAGGCACGTTAGGTGTAAACCTGTGTTGCCAGGTCTTTATGCCCACTCTTCACCCTTGAGTATGTACATTACATTTTGGAACTGATGTGCTGCTAACCAGGGACAATTCTGTAGTGTCTGCACACTGCACAAACTTAAGCCATTACACATGAAGGCATGGACACACAGTATTGTACCCTTTGATGGTTACTGTTGGTTACAATGTGGGGATGCAGTCACTGTTGTACCACCTATACAGACAGGTTTTGGGTGTAAATCTCAGACTGTCACTGCTATACTGAATGTGGCAGCCAGCAGACCTATCATTGTGTGCAATGGCACCCTTGCCATGTCACCACACAGGCATATCATACAACTGTAGCAGCCACACAGGTGCCATGGTACACCAATACACAGTGTCAATAACATGCCCAATGCAGTGAATGTGCCACAACCATACAAATGTAGTCTGTCTCCTAAATGCTTTGAAGGGGATGTGTATGTCCCCATACAGGGAGGTGTCAGATCCCAACGTGTACCTCTTGCACTGCCATGACAGGAGTAACACATGTCTCATGTATTCTAACAGCTACAACATCAACATGCTATACATGGTACATACTGGGGAGTCTGCTATATAACACAGACAGTACACCATACATGACATAGTGCCCCTATGCATGTTAAGCATACATCTGCTGTGACACACATCATGGCTAGGCTTGTATTGGCCCTAGGGCCGATAGCCTAGTACAAACCTATTAACCTATGAACCTAGGTGCAGGTTACCCAATGGGATCATGCCTCTCAACCTGGAAACATCACAAATCTGGACAAAGGCCCATGAAATACAGGTACAAATCTATATGCTAATTAACATAAAATTTGTATACATAATTATGTAACCCCACCTACTCCAATGAAATTGTGGGATACCAACTTTCAGACTTAAAGTGAAGAACAGACAACCAAAACATTGCCCCAAAGTCCCCCTGCAGTCATTCCAATGTCCCATTACTTGGCTATTTCACCCCATTTACCATAAATACTATAATGTGCATACTGCTTTACCTCTACAATGATTATGTGAATTTCATTTAAAACTTTTATTTTACATTTTATAGTGCAAACACTAATAGACATCTACTAAACAAAGCAATGCAGTCTCACAATGAAAATCGACTTAGCATTAAAACTTGTCTGTCCTTGAAACTCACATTCACTGAAACAGCATTGAAACCCACATTAAAATAATATGCATCTGGCCAGTGATGGATAAAGATTGCCTTTGGGATGTTTTCAAATCATAGGCCCCTTGCACACGAAACATACATGTGTTCTTTGATACACCTTCCTAATTCTATTAAATTATATTCCTTGTATAATACAGCACACTTGTTAGAGTGCGTTTTAAATTTATTGTTTTGAACATTTTTCCAGTGAGCAATGAAACAAAATGCATGAACCAATAATGACAAAACTGCCCATTTCAGAACATTTCCATCATTAAAGTCTACTCAAACTTCTACAATCCACCAGTATCAGTAAATATGCACAATCTCTGCAGAAGTAAAAGTCATCTAAATAATTCCACATTAAAGAGATCGGTAACTAATGAAGAGGTTGCTGCTAGAAAACAACTTTATATTTCATTGTTTCATCTACTAGTAAAGTGCCCACTGCCCTTGAAGAATAAATTGCCTGTTACATTAAAAAATGATAATCTAGTAATATTTCAATAGGGATGGCAAACTGATAACAGGTTCATAGTTACTAGGTACCTCTGCCAACGGAGGACATTCTCAGGACTGCAGCATCCAACCCCTTTAAAGTACAACACAGTACAGAATCAGCAATCCATCTACATACTGTGGGAGAAGAACCCACTTCCTTTTGCAGCAAAAGCAAGTATACTACCTGTTGTGCTACTACCAACGCAAGTAGACTTTGCATAAGCAGCAGTAAACTTCTCTTTGCCTGAAGAACTGTGCAGCACAAGCAATCAGGAAAAAGCCAAAATGTATTGATGGGGGGACAAAGGCCCAAACCTGGGGACACATTTTAAATGTAGCCTGTATAATCTTAGAAAGTTGCTAGAATAAAATGTTGTGTTATCATGTGTTTCCTGAAAAATAAGAAGACTGAAACTTAAATTGTTACCATTATTTAGTGAATTCAGTTCTCACTGACTTGGTAGAAAACTACAAATTTTATTTGTATTTAACATTTGCTTACCAGGAAAGTCTAACATCTAAAAAAACTCCACTTATACTCTGTTGCATATCGTCTACTCAGAGGCGATCCCTGCTTAATATACAAGGCCATGTCAAACCCAGAGCTGTTGGACATGCTACACTTAAAGAAATCCCAATCCCTCAGAAACACACACTCCAGGGACCTAAACCTTGTCATCACAATGAACAAAACATGTTGGAGGGATAGGTTCCTGACCCAAAGACTCCCCAGACTCTAGAATAGACTGCCCATACATGTCAAGCAGAGCGCCTCTTTGGCCCTCTTCAAAAGGAACCTGAATGATTGGATAAGAGACAGGAAATTCACCATGGGGATCACGTCAGTCGCCCTGCTAGACAGGGGTCCAGGGAAGTAAACACTGTGGGAAGAAATAGCCAGGGAATTGTTGTGGCTAGGCTTGTATAAGCCCTAGGGCCAATAGTCTAGTACCAACCCATGAACCTATGAACCTTTAAAGCCAATTATCAGCAGAGGCTCCAGACACATGTCTTTGTCTCATGAGAGGAAACCAAAGCACCCAGAGGAAACCCACACAAACACAGAGAGGACATGCAGACTCTACACAGAAGGCACTTCAGCCAAGAATCAAACCAGAGAACCTCTTGCTGTGAGGAAACAACACTACCACTGCATTACTGCACCATCTGAATTTTAAGAGGAACAGACCAAAAGTATGAGCCAAACATTCCAGACATTCTGTGAAAATGTGTACAATTGAGAGCTACAACTCCTTCAAATCAGAAGTGGTGGTATGGGTAGAGAACTCAGGCTCTTGCTACTTGTACCTAAGGTACAGGGTTTGAGAGTGAGTAACCCTAACTACCAGGTATACCTAACTTGAGCATTTCACACACACACACGCACACACATACACACACACACACACACACACACACACACACACACACACGCACACACGCACACACGCACACACACACACACACGCACACACGCACACACGCACACACACACACACACACACACATACACCTCCCAACAAGCTCCCAGCAGGAAATTCAGTAATTCAAATAAAACACCAACTTGTCACAGAAGCTAGCTTCAGAAAAGAAGAACCGACCAGTAATGCGAATGCTTGTCTGGTAGAACAGCAGAAAAACTAGTCTCAAATAATGCTTGCTTAACAGCACACGCTCACGGCAGAAAAAGTCCAGTAATGCAACACCAGCTTGTCACACATTCAAATCACTTCAGCTAAATACACTACTGTGTGACTGACCAGTTATTCTCCTTACATGGAGCAGCAGAATTCAAATGCAGCTCCTAAGCAGCTGGGGAACTGCATGCATGCTATGGCCATAAACAAAGTTTGGTGAATCCCTCAGCCAATTCCAATAGGCTGACAGGCTGTTCACGGTGCTGACATCATTATGCATGACTCTGCACATGATGACTTCAGCTGAAAAACAAAAACATTAAAAAAAAGCAGAGAAATTTGGAAATTAAGGGGTCCCACACTTGGGGATCATGGCATCCCATTATTTGGACCTCAAAATTGGTAAAAACCAAGAAATTCAGTACAGTTGAGAGGTATGAATGGGGTGCAGAACATGACAAGCATAAGTGATGTCAGCCAACTGACAAGCATAAGTGATGTCAGCCAACTGTCTGAACCGGACATAGGATATTTGTAGATGGGTTAGTGCCATCACCACAGCTTGTAGATGTGTAAGTTCCGAAAACCCAGGTGACATGTATCAAGGGTGGCAGACCTTATCAGAAATATCAAATGCATGAGTATGCTGGCTGCTGCCATTGTCCTTGTTAGACTGTTATACACATATGAACCTATGGATCCATGCACGTATACTTCTGTACCCTGCTGAAGTCATAGTTTTGCTGTGCTGCCATGCCATCCCGTGCCACTTTATTGCCTCTGTGTATCCATATGCTATCCCCTCAGACTCCTGGAACAGAAGCATGCACAGGTCCATGACACATCTGTCATTGTGTAACAATACTGCCAGTACAACATCATACAACACAAGGTACACAAAAGTATATTGCATATTCATGACACATGCCAGTTTACAATATTTGTTGGTGACCACTAGAAGTTGCATGGTAAAGCAATACTGCATTACACAAGTACATGTCAAGTAATATAGTCACTCTGTGCATCAGACACATAGCAACATTTCCCTGCATCGATGGGAAGGATGACAGGGATGTGGCAGAGGTATCATCACTTGCACAGAGTGTTGTGTGGCGTGCTGGAGATGTAGGCTGGCCCAAATAGTTGGCAGCATGTATATGAGTCAGGAAGGGGAGTGGGATACATGGACCATGGAGAGGTGCCATGGCCATGTGGACTCTCAGCAGATGGGATTGCTGACCTACGTCCATGGGTCCGACGTCCAACTCTAACCTCATGTTCCAGCACAGACAATGTGCTGTCAAGACAGATAGTGTCTCAGCCCACTATCTGTCCACTGCAACAGTGAACCAATCCAGGGTGCCCCCAATGCGATGGAGACAGTCATGGATGTCAGACTGTGCTACATCCATAACCCTAAGTATAAATCTGGTGTTTTATTCAGAACATGCCTGTGCCTCCATGACAGCCCAAAACATGTGTCAAGTGACCTGTGATGTGACACATGCAGGAGGTGGTGGATGGACAGCAGTCCTCTTACAAGCACCCCTGTCAATTCACCTTTGTGGGACCTCACCAGCTCTCTGACTATGACCAGTGTCTACACTCACTGAAGCCATAGTTGCCACACTTTCATGTGCAATGTTTCCATGTTCTAACTGTCCAATATCTGTGGCCTGTGCAGACAAGTGTGTTTGGGCATACTGACTGTGTGCAGTGACAATGGGGTAGAAAAGGGATGTCAACCTCTGCGACAGATTCAGCCCCTGAAAACCCCCCTGGTCACATGCGAAAACTAAGACAAAAGCAGTACATTAGTACCTGCACTTTATGTATGGAAAATCCACCAAGAGTCATAATAATGAGGATCAACAACTGTATTACCAGTCTTATATCTTCTCATATCCACTTTCATGCACAAGAGACTTCCTCACAACAAAATACATATTCAACACTAGGCTGTATAACAAGCACATTAGGTAAGTTAAGTGAAACTTGACCAGTACAATTTACCTTTTTGTTATTCAGCATGAAAATATCATTGATAAACCAACATGTAAAACCCAGTACACCTATCTTAACAAATATATACAAATACAGGATATAATACCTAAGTTATGTACCATCAACCTTTCAGTTTTTAAAAGGCATATCAGATTAATTACCTCATGTAAACTAGGAGGTTTATTCGCTCTTAACTATAACTGCAAAAATGTTTCTGTTCATTCAACTACACTCATGTGATGACCACTCTAAGAAGCTTAGATATATGTTCCAGAATGGAATATACAAACATTCTACTCTGGTTACACACATAATTAAGTGTACATAGGGCATTATTCTGGCCCTTAACCTTAATAACATATATATGTTCTGTAAAAAAACAGTATCAAGCTTAAAAGGAGTAGGACTACAGCCTTGGACAACACCTGATGGACCTGTAAAACATTGAGGGTGAGGCACTGTCAGTACCACTGCATGTTGTAGAACAACATGGTCATATGTACGTATATCTCACTTGTACAGTAGCTACTGTGTTACTTGACATATTGGTGATATTCTGTGCATGAGTCTACAACTGAGCTAAAACCACCTCCCCAAAGCACATAGACCTGACACCCAAGTAAAAGTACGTACAGCCTGAAACAATGACTGCTACAGTATTAGAATGATGATCACAGTAAAATTACCTGTACGCTCTTCTACTATGGGCACTGTGGCACCCACCTCCATGAAATATGGTGTGATGAATGCCTGGGAACTGTCATGTGTTCCTATTTTTACCAGGAATTCCTCAGTAGCTGTCATGCAGCATTCACCATGTCTGTTGCACAGTGTCGAACCTACTCATATGTCCTGTCCTGGTGGCCACTGGCATTGACATCCCAGACAAATTCTGCCCGCTTTTCCCTGTTATGACTTCCTCTCAATAGCAGGATGTGATGATGGCCCCTTAGTCATTCTAGTATTATTTCATTCTCCCCATCTGAGAAGGGGGCATGGCATCTACGGTACACTATTCCTGAAAGACAACACAAGGGGAACACATTACAGGATCAGATACATGAAAGTCCACTATGTACAGATAAAGGAAGGACAAAATGACCAGCACTATCCACTGCTTGCTCACACATGTCATACCCCACAATGTGACAACATACTACGTGTGTGGATACAACTGAGATAATATCAATACTGAGGTATTCCCCTATGTGCCGTGAGAGATTCTGTTGTATGATCATGCACCCAACACTCTGGTCTACTGTGGTGTGTCCCCTAAGGCCAACCACCCAATAATATGTCATAAGACCAGTCCCAGACAAATAGCAGTGTGCTATTATAACCTCTATGCAGGGACAGCCCAACAACACCAGTGTGTCTCAATGACAAAAGACAATGCAACCTTGAAGTATTATATGTCCCCTGTAGGTGTAAGACAGCAGGATATCAAGGACATGTAATTACCACAGGTCTAAGACAGGCTTACTGCTGTAATCCCTATACCCCATACCTCTTTGCTCCCATCTGCATCCTGTTATACACAAAAACAGTTACATAATTGGTGGAGTGCAGTACTCCTCTTTTGAAATGTGCTACTAGTAATGTTTCGCAAAGCATGCTCTGTGTGAGTAAAGTCTCATACAGAATGTTCCTCATACCCACCTGCTTGCATTCTTAACATTCTTCTCATTAGCTGGTAATTGCCTCTGAACCAATTGGTGGCTCTGATATACTAATTGCAGCCAAAACATCAAAATTGCGCTATCATTAGCAAATGACATGCAACCACTGTGCAATATATAATGCCTTCATGTAGACCAGGGCCCCTTTCTTAGCTGATGAGATGGATATTACTGGGGTGAAAAGACTACATCATTGCAGAGGGTAGGTCTGTAACAGAAAGCTTTACATAGAGCTGTGTGTACCACAGGCTGCAGCTGCTGCTGCAGGTAAGAGACATAGGTACAGAGTGTGAACATGAACACTTTGGAGGACAACAAGCTGTAGGTGTATCTGTGTCAGCCTTGTTGCAGAGACAGAGCCAGAGTGATGATACCCTTTACAATCCAATTAACATGTGTTTAAGGTATGTATGTTAGGCAAGTGTGTCAATAACAGAGTACTAGGTGACATATAGTAATGCTATACGGATATGTGAAGTGCGTCACTACCTGCAGACCTGTGACTTCCAGTACTGAAAAGCAGTTATTTAATTTGCAATGCTTTGCGTGGATAAAGAGTGCATGAGTCATTCATTAATTGCTGTCTTCACAATAATGTAATTGAAATGCAACACAACACTGGATTTGAAATCAAGACTGTGTGTAGCAAAATGTACTGCATGCAAGGCATTTAACAGATTGAGCTACTGAGTCACTGTTACAACAGGTGTATTTACAAGATATATGTACACACACATACAAGTTGTGCAAACATTTTCTACATCCATCAGTATGTGCATGGCTTTATACGGATGTATTCCTGCACCAGAGAACCAGTTGAACATGCATTTTGCCATTAGTGCCTTAGGTGACTTTCTACATGTTGCTGATAAAAGGGCACATTTACCTGCTATCACAGGCCTCAGTTACATCCATTATCATGTCTTTGGCTGTCTAGTTGTACACTATTGCACCAGAGTCCAAGGTACAGTCCCATTTTTTCCATTACTTTTTATTCAAGTTTGCTACATGAAGCGCATTGTGCAGCTCCTCAGAAACATGCTTAATGAATGTAATTGGCAATTACTATGTTTTGTTTAAACTACCTGTTTTAAGTAAGGATTGCATGGCTTGGTGGGTTAATCCCATGTGCTGCAGGTGTGATGGGCTTAGGTTTGAAGCATGTCAGAGGTGTTTATTTTGTACGTGTCTTACAATGTTATAAACACATATAGTCATTATAGCTCTATTTAGCTAAGCTTAGCAAAGCTGTGTGACGTGGCGCATCATGCAGAGCCATGATAAAAAAATATAAAGAAAAGAAAAAAGGGGAGATATGCAAAGAGGTGAAATGGGGGCAAGAAGGGGGAAAAACATAAAGAAAGGCCAGGAGTAATGTGCAGGAAGAATTTAGGAAAGAACCATAACTATCCATTTCTTCTACAGCAACAACTGTGCACTTTGACAGAACTTGTAGATGAATTTGGACTCTCAAACCCCAGAGAGAGGGGTGAGGACAGCATAAATGCATTGCCAACCCAATTGGAACATATTATATGTGTCCAGTAGGTAACTCTGCAAAATGAAGAGCTATGTATGGGCCAATTTATTTTTGGATAGGTGCCCATTTTTTTTTTTGCTTTTTAAGGTGAGTGTGGAATGTTGAGGAAGAGACATAGGTACATGTGAGGGAGGTAAGTTGGGTGGCTCATGGGACTGTTGCCACTGCTCCTTCACTCCCCTGAGGGTTGCAGTGCTAGAGACTGGCTACTGGGATGAGGCTGCCCCACCAAATTGGTCAGCATGTAATCAATCCAGCACAGGCAGTGGTCATAGCCATGATGGCCTATCCTGCACACCAAATCCAGGCAGCTCACCAAGGTGATAACTCCCTCTCCCCCACCACTTCCAGAGGCCCGTCCCTATCCCATGGGGCTGCACTACCTGATGCCACAGGTATTGCAGGAGCAGCAAAGGAGGCACCACCTGTCTGGGTCCCAAGGCAAGGTAGAGGGATCAGCTGGAACTGGCCTACCTTGATGTGCTGTGGTAACAGAGGTATAGCAATACGTTAGGGCTCCTTATAAACTAGTTATTGTTAGTCAAAACTTGAACAAGACAAATTAAACTCAGAATAAAAATAAAAACAAAGGCCACAACTAAAGAAAACCAAAGCCTTTAATGAGTAAGCACTTTCATTCACAAGCATTTAAATGAACTTCTTTAGACACAATCAAAAGGACAACCCCTCCTTAAATACATCTAAAAGTCACATGACTAAACATTTTAAAATCACCTACTCACATTTAAGAATCCTTGTCATAAGTTTAAGAAATAACTGCGGTGGTGGTGTTGCGGTAGCGTTGTCGCCTCACAGTTAGACGTTGCTCGTTCAATTCTCAGAGCGTCTTCTGTGTGGCGAAATGCGTGAATGGGCATTCCTTCTTTGAAGGTTGTGCATAAGGCCCAGCAAGCCAGCATGTCAAAATCTACTGCCAATCATTAGCGGACCGGAGTTCCGTTGTGGCAACCCCTAACCGGGAAAAGCCGAAAGAAACAAAGTCATAAGTTTAAGAAATAAAAACACACATTACACTTTCATTAATAGTGTTTCTGAATCCTTAATAAACAAAAAAAAAACTTAATATAATTATAATTAAGTCTGTGTTAAATTTTTTAATCTCAACAGACAAGATGGAATATTGGTCATTTAATCTACGGAAACTATGTGCATTCAACAACAGTTGCCACCACAACCTCTGCTTTTCAAGCTGCAGGGACATATGAACTCCCCTATCTCCTTGTAGTACTTGCTCTATCACTCTAAACTTAAAATGGTGATTTGGGTAGTCTCTTGTATCTCTTGCTAAGGCATTGTTTTCCTTGTTTTTTTTTTCTATACTGTAAGTATGCTCATAAATTCTTTCTTTAAGTTTACAGTCGTTCATTCAGACATAAAATCCAGAGCATACTTGACACGTAGCTAAGTAGACCACACTTCTCATATTACAGTCAAATTTTCCTTCTGTAAAAAAATTTTTACCTTCTATTAAATAACTTCTTCCTATATTTATATATTTACAATAAGGGCATGCTCCACATTTAAGCATGCCCATATTCATCCTACTTGTATTAAATTCCTTCTCTAAGATATTCTTCAAGTTAGAGCCTTTCTTATAAACTATTCTGGGTAACAAGCCCACTTTTCTCCAAATTCCAAGTCATCCATCAAAATACAGTTTTTCAACAAAATTCCCCTTATATCACCAGCATGTATTGAAAATGTGGTAATTAAACTAACTTCATAATTATTCCCATTTTATTACTATTATCCATACTATTAATCATTAACCTATCTCCTAGTATGTCAGCTGTATTAGTTATTAATGCTGCCACCTCCAAGTTAGATTATTTTAGAATTGGGCAAAATACCCATCATTTATATTTGTTTTTACTTCTTCTATAACTTCTTGAAGTAGGCATTTTGGATACTCTCTTTTAATAAACATCTGTTTTAAATGTTCACATTCTAGGAGAAATTCAGACATAAGGGTGGTCATTCCTGGTGCCCTGACTAATTGTGCTTTAATAATAGATCTTTATTGATGAGTGGGGTGGCAACTTGAATAGTGCAGAAATGAATTGGAATACATCTTTTTATGAAAATATTTTGAAACAAAGCATGCCTTACCTCTATCTTTCTTTAATTCTACATCCAAGTATGAAATACTTTCCTCCTCAAAATTAAAAGTAAATTTTAGGAAGGTAGTACTAGCATTCAATTCTTCTACAATTGGTACTGCTGTCTCAATGCCCCCCTGAATAATCATAGACATCATCCAGGAACCTTGTATAATCAACAATTTTAGCCTTCAATCCTTCACTTTTAAATACATAATGGTGTTCCCAGTAGGGATAATGAGGTTGGCGAAACTGGCTCCACAAGGGGACCAATGGCACTTTGCTCTTCTGTAAAAAGAAAATATTTTCAAACGTGAAGAAATTATTCTATAGAATAATGTACAAAAATTCCTCTACTAATCTGAAATTACCACTTGGGTCTCCTTTCTCTAATAGAAAATCCACTATCCACTCAATTCCTAGTTCCTATGGAATGACCGTGTAAAAATCTTTGACATCCATGGTCAAAACATTATGTGTATCGTCATATTTTTGGTTATTCATATCTTTAAGGAAAGCCCAAGAATCCTTGTAAATTTGACTTTCCCCCATTACATACTTTTTCAAAATCCCATCTACAACTTTTGCACACGCATAGGTGGCTGAGTTACGCCCATCAATAATAGGGCGTAATGGCGGCTTATTCAAATTTTTATGCACTTTTGGGGTGCCAAAAATAACCGGAGCAATAGGAGCTTGCATAGTCAAATAGATATACATTTCTGTATCTATCTGTCCACATATAAACAAATCATTAATATATCCTTTGATTTTACGATAAGCAGAGTTGACCTCATTTAATGAAACAGTTTCATAACTTTTTTCTCTAAGTAAATTATTCATCCTAGTACACCAAACCTCCACCCTTATCCGTTTTCATTACCCATATATTTGCAAACTTTAGACTCTTAATTTCTTCCATTTCATCTTCAGTTATGTCTTTTCTTCTTCTTAACATTTCTATTAAATTTTTCTTAATATATTTTTTAAGGCAATTTCACATGCTTTTTCAAATGTTGTCAAAGTCGGGTGCAGGAGTGGGTAAATGTACTAGGAAGAAAAATATCTTTTTTACATATTTGACTGCCTCTAAGCAACATTTGCAAATTTAATTTGTGAATATATAGTTTAAAGTCCATCAGTATGGTTGCTATATTCGCTTTATGAAATGGAATAAAAGACAGCTCTTTTGCTAAAGTTTCAATAAGTTTTTGTTCAACCTTAAAGTTTGTAAACTTATAAATATTAAAGTCACCTTACAGGTTTTTCAAAACCACAGGCTACATGGTTAATACTCCATTTGCAGAGGAATTTGTTTCCAGGCCTCCATTCTGTTCAAAATTACCAAAATCCATGGCATAACAATAGGCTACCTCTGCCTGTTGTTCTTGTTGTTTCTGCACTGTTTCCCATCCTTTCACTGTCCTCCCTGATTCACACAGCCACTGGTAGAAGGAATTCAAAAAGTTTGATTTTCGTTAATTCCATTATTATTATTGACTTGTTGCTGAATGCATTCACTTCATCTAACTTGATTTTCATCTTCCTGGAAGGTATCAGGATCTACGTCATTTGTGGGTGCATCTTTCTCCACCTGTCCATTAGGGGGGTTATTCAACTGTGATTGGTTGGTTGTTACTATACCCCGCCCCTTTAAAGTTGACAGAAGAGGGAACACCAACCCATTACTATAACTGTAGTGGTCTCTGTCCAATTTCTTAAATTTTGTATTTTTATATTTTAGAATAAGTGCACTAATAGAGTCCATTACTCAGTTATATTCAAACTTATACCTATCACATTCGGTATTAGTTTGAATTTTATCTTCCAGCAGTAACAGTTCATTATAGAGAACCTCGTTTTCCTTTATATAATTATGAACCTTCAATTTAATAAGAGAAAGTCCTTATTGATTAAAAAATTCTACTAGCTCTAGATGGAAATGAGAATTCGGTACTACCCCAGTCGGATTGAAAGAGTGCCTGAGCCCTTTGGGAATTTGCTTTGTCCTTATACACTCTTCCTAATAGGCTATTTCTAGTTGCGTTTTCTTATATTTCAAAAGTTTTTCATAAAAATTCTTTAAGTCAACAGTAATCATCCTGCCACCAGCCGGTGATTCCGTTGCAGTTCCTGGATTTCAAGATTTGTATTCAAGCCAAGGTCCTGTTGCAACCAGTCTTTTAATTTTGGAATCCCAATAAGCCTCTGTGGCAGTGCCTTGCCTTGCTGTTCATTGACAGGCACACTGAGTAACCCTATAAGGTAATTCAACAGAGTTTGCTAGAACTAAGGATTTGAGATGTCTGCTGCCCTTTGGTTGTTCATATTTGTTACTGCTGCAACATACCTCCTTACATCAGTTCTGTTAGTTCCATTGGCTCCACTAGTTCCATTATTTCCCATGTTGGAAAGTCTCAAGTTTAAATCGTCCACCTTCTGCGGTAAAAACGTGAACAATCTGAGTTAATAGAAATAAAGATGCAGAAACCACATTACTCTCTTCTGGTGTTTGTGAGAATAAACTCGGGGTACTTTGTTCTCCTTCATTAGCCATGCCTCTGGACACCTAACTAATCAAAACTTGAACAAGGCAAATTAAGCTCAGCAGAAAAATAAAAACAAAGGCCACGACTAAAGAGAACCAAAGCCTTTAATGAGTAAGCACTTTCGTTCACAAGCATTTAAATTAACTTCTTCAGACACAATCAAAAGGACAACCCCTCCTTAAATACATCTAAAAGTCACATGACTAAACATTTTAAAATCACCTACTCACATTTAAGAATCCCTCTCAGAAGTTTAAGAAATAACTGCGGTGGTGGTGCTGCGGTAGCATTGTCGCCTCACAGTTAGACGTTGCTCATTCAATTCTCAGAGCGTCTTCTGTGTGGCGACATGCATGAATGGGCATTCCTTCTTTGAAGGTTGTGCGTTAGGCCCAGCAAGCCAGCACGTCAAAATCTACTGCCAATCATTAGCGGACCAGAGTTCCGCTGTGGCGACCTTTAACCGGGAAAAGCCGAAAGAAACAAAGTCATAAGTTTAAGAAATAAAAACGCACATTACACTTTCATTAATAGAGTTTCTGAATCCTTAATGAACAAAAAAAAACTTAATATAATTATAATTAAGTCTGTGTTAAATTTTTTAATCTCAACAGACATGATGGAATATTGGTCATTTAATCTGGGGAAACTATGTGCATTCAACAACAGTTGCCACCACAACCTCTGCTTTTCAACCTGCAGGGACGTATGACCTCCCCTATCTCCTTGTAGTACTTGCTCTATCACTCTAAACTTAAAATGGTGATTTGGGTAGTCTCTTATATCTCTTGCTAAGGCATTGTTTTCCTTGGTTTTTTTTTTTTTCTGTACTGTAAGTATGCTCATAAATTCTTTCTTTAAGTTTACAGTCGTTCTTTCAGACATAAAATCCAGAGCATACTTGACACTTAGCTAAGTAGACCACACTTCTCATATTACAGTCAAATTTTCCTTCTGTAAAAAAATTTGTACCTTCTATTAAATAACTTCTTCTTATATCTATATATTTACAATAAGGGCATGCTCCACATTTAAGCATGCCCATATTCATCCTACTTGTATTAAATTCCTTCTCTAAGATATTCTTCAAATTAGAGCCTTCCTTATAAACTATTCTGGGCACCAAGCCCACTTTTCTCCAAATTCCAAGTCATCCATCAAAATACAGTTTTTCAACAAAATTCCCCTTATATCACCAGCACGTATTGAAAAGGTGGTAATTAAACTAACTTCATAATTATTCCCATTTTATTACTATTATCCATACTATTATTCATTAACCTATCTCCTAGTATGTCAGCTGTATTAGTTATTAATGCTGCCACCTCCAAGTTAGATTCTTTTAGAATTGGGCAAAATACCCATCATTTATATTTGTTTTTACTTCTTCTATAACTTCTTGAAGTAGGCATTCTGGATACCCTCTTTTAATAAACATCTGTTTTAAATGTTCACATTCTAGGAGAAATTCAGACATAAGGGTGATCATTCTTGGTGCCCTGACTAATTGTCCTTTAATAATAGATCTTTATTGATGAGTTGGGTGGCAACTTGAATAGTGCAGAAATGAATTGGAGTACGTCTTTTTATGAAAATATTTTGAAACAAAGCATGCCTTACCTCTATCTTTCTTTAATTCTACATCCAAGTATGAAATACTTTCCTCCTCAAAATTAAAAGTAAATTTTAGGAAGGTAGTACTAGCATTCAATTCTTCTACAATTGGTACTGCTGTCTCAATGCCCCCCTGAATAACCATAGACATCATCCAGGAACCTTATAAATGACAATTTTAACCTTCAGTCCTTCACTTTTAAATAGATAATGGTGTTCCCAGTAGGGATAATGAGGTTGGCGAAACTGGCTCCACAAGGGGACCCAATGGCTACTTATCTCTTCTGTAAAAAGAAAATATTTTCAAACGTGAAGAAATTATTCTATAGAATAATGTACAAAAATTCCTGTACTAATCTCAAATCACCACTTGGGGCTCCTTTCTCTAATAGAAAATCTACTATCAACTCAATTCCTAGTTCCTATGGAATGACCGTGTAAAGATCTTTGACATCCATGGTCAAAACATTATGTGTATTGTCATATTTTTGGTTATTCATATCTTTAAGGAAAGCCCAAGAATCCTTGCAAATTTGACTTTCCCCCATTACAGACGTTTTCAAAATCCCATCTACAACTTTTGCACATGCATAGGTGGCTGAGTTACGCCCATCAATAATAGGGTGTAAAGGCGGCTTATTCAAATTTTTATGCACTTTTGGGGTGCTGAAAATAACCGGAGTAATAGGAGCTTGCATAGTCAAATAGATATACATTTCTGTATCTATCTGTCCACATATAAACAAATCATCAATATATCCTTTGATTTTACGATAAGCAGATTTTACCTCATTTAATGAAACAGTTTCATAACTTTTTTCTCTAAGTAAATTATTCATCCTAGTACACCAAACATCCACCCTTTTCCGGTTTTATTACCCATATATTTGCAAACTTCAGACTCTTAATTTCTTCCATTTCATCTTCAGTCATGTTTTTTCTTCTCCTTAATATTTCTATTAGATTTTTTTTATTATATTTTTAAAGGCAATTTCACATGCTTTTTCAAATGTTGTCAAAGTCGGGTGCAGGAGTGGGTAAATGTACTAGGAAGAAAAATATCTTTTTTACATATTTGACTGCCTCTAAGCAACATTTGCAAATTTAATTTGTGAATATATAGTTTAAAGTCCATCAATATGGTTGCTATATTCGCTTTATGAAATGGAATAAAAGACAGCTCTTTTGCTAAAGTTTCAATAAGTTTTTGTTCAACCTTAAAGTTTGTAAACTTATAAATATTAAAATCACCTTACAGGTTTTTGAAAACCACAGGCTACATGGTTAATACTCCATTTGCAGAGGAATTTGTTTCCAGGCCTCCATTCTGTTCAAAATTACCAAATTCCATGGCATAACAATAGGCTACCTCTGCCTGTTGTTCTTGTTGTTTCTGCACTGTTTCCCTTCCTTCCACTGTCCTCCCTGATTCACACAGCCACTGGTAGAAGGAATTCAAAAAGTTTGATTTTCGTTAATTCCATTATTATTATTGACTTGTTGCTGAATGCATTCACTTCATCTAACTTGATTTTCATGTTCCTGGAAGGTATCAGGATCTACGTCATTTGTGGGTGCATCTTTCTCCACCTGTCCATTAGGGGGGTTATTCAACTGTGATTGGTTGGTTGATACTATACCCCACCCCTTTAAAGTTGACAGAAGAGGGGACACCAACCCATTACTATAACTGTAGTGGTCTCTGTCCAATTTCTTAAATTTTGTATTTTTATATTTTAGAATAAGTGCACTAATAGAGTCCATTACTCAGTTATATTCAAACTTATACCTATCACATTCGGTATTAGTTTGAATTTTATCTTCCAGCAGTAACAGTTCATTATAGAGAACCTCGTTTTCCTTTATATAATTATGAACCTTCAATTTAATAAGAGAAAGTCCTTATTGATTAAAAAATTCTACTAGCTCTAGATGGAAATGAGAATTCGGTACTACCCCCGTCGGATTGAAAGAGTGCCTGAGCCCTTTGGGAATTTGCTTTGTCCTTATACACTCTTCCTAATAGGCTATTTCTAGTTGCGTTTTCTTATATTTCAAAAGTTTTTCATAAAAATTCTTTAAGTCAACAGTAATCATCCTGCCACCAGCCGGTGATTCCGTTGCAGTTCCTGGATTTCAAGATTTGTATTCAAGCCAAGGTCCTGTTGCAACCAGTCTTTTAATTTTGGAATCCCAATAAGCCTCTGTGGCAGTGCCTTGCCTTGCTGTTCATTGACAGGCACACTGAGTAACCCTATAAGGTAATTCAACAGAGTTTGCTAGAACTAAGGATTTGAGATGTCTGCTGCCCTTTGGTTGTTCATATTTGTTACTGCTGCAACATACCTCCTTACATCAGTTCTATTAGTTCCATTGGCTCCACTAGTTCCATTATTTCCCATGTTGGAAAGTCTCAAGTTTAAATCGTCCACCTTCTGCGATAAAAACATGTGAACAAACTGAGTTAATTGAAATAAAGATGCAGAAACCCCATTATTCTCTTCTGGTATTTGTGAGAATAAACTTGGGGTACTTTGTTCTCCTTCATTAGCCATGCCTCTGGACACCAAACTAATCAAAACTTGAACAAGGCAAATTAAGCTCAAAATAAAAATAAAAACAAAGGGCACGACTAAGGAGAACCAAAGCCTTTAATGAGTAAGCACTGTCGTTCACAAGCATTTAAATTAACTTCTTCAGACACAATCAAAAGGACAACCCCTCCTTAAATAATCTAAAAGTCACATGACTAAACATTTTAAAATCACCTACTTACATTTAAGAATCCTTGTCATAAGTTTAAGAAATAACTGCGGTTTTGGTGCTGCGGTAGCGTTGTCTCCTCACAGTTAGACGTTGCTCGTTCAATTCTCGGAGCATCTTCTGTGTGGCGACATGCGTGAATGGGCGTTCCTTCTTTGAAGGTTGTGCGTTAGGCCCAGCAAGCCAGAATGTCAAAATCTACTGCCAATCATTAGCGGACCGGAGTTCCGCTGTGGCAACCCCTAACCAGGAAAAGCCAAAAGAAACAAAGTCATAAGTTTAAGAAATAAAAACACACATTACACTTTCATTAATAGAGTTTCTGAATCCTTAATAAACAAAAAAAAAACATAATATAATTATAATTAAGGCTGGGTTAAATTTTTTTATCTCAACAGACATGATGGAATATTGGTCATTTAATCTGGGGAAAATATGTGCATTCAACAACAGTTGCCACCATAACCTCTGCTTTTCAAGCTACAGGGACATATGACCTCCCCTATCTCCTTGTAGTACTTGCTCTATCACTCTAAACTTAAAATGGTAATTTGGGTAGTCTCTTATATCTCTTGCTAAGGCATTGTTTTCCTTGTTTTTTTTTCTATACTGTAAGTATGCTCATAAATTCTTTCTTTAAGTTTACAGTCGTTCTTTCAGACATACAATCCAGAGCATACTTTACCCTTAGCTAAGTAGACCAGACTTCTCATATTACAGTCAAATTTTCGTTCTGTAAAAAATTTTTTACCTTCTATTAAATTACGTCTTCCTATATCTATATATTTACAATAAGGGCATGCTCCACATTTAAGCATGCCCATATTCATCCTACTTGTATTAAATTCCTTCTCTAAGATATTCTTCAAATTAGAGCCTTCCTTATAAACTATTCTGGGTACCAAGCCCACTTTTCTCCAAATTCCAAGTCATCCATCAAAATACAGTTTTTCAACAAAATTCCCCTTATATCACCAGCACGTATTGAAAAGGTGGTAATTAAACTAACTTCATAATTATTCCCATTTTATTACTATTATCCATACTATTAATCATTAACCTATCTCCTAGTATGTCAGCTGTATTAGTTATTAATGCTGCCACCTCCAAGTTAGATTCTTTTAGAATTGGGCAAAATACCCATCACTTATATTTGTTTTTACTTCTTCTATAACTTCTTTAAGTAGGCATTCTGGATACCCTCTTTTAATAAACATCTGTTTTTAATGTTCACATTCTAGGAGAAATTCAGACATAAGGGTGGTCATTCTTGGTGCCCTGACTAATTGTCCTTTAATAATAGATCTTTATTGATGAGTTGGGTGGCAACTTGAATAGTACAGAAATGAATTGGAGTACGTCTTTTTATGAAAATATTTTGAAACAAAGCATGCCTTACCTCTATCTTTCTTTAATTCTACATCCAAGTATGAAATACTTTCCTCCTCAATATTAAAAGTAAATTTTAGGAAGGTAGTACTAGCATTCAATTCTTCTACAATTGGTACTGCTGTCTCAATGCCCCCCTGAATAACCACAGACATCATCCAGGAACCTTGTATAAATGAGAATTTTAGCCTTCAGTCCTTCACTTTTAAATATATAATGTTGTTCCCAGTAGGGATAATGAGGTTGGCGACATTGGCTCCACAAGGGGACACAATGGCCACTTATCTCTTCTGTAAAAAGAAAATATTTTCAAACGTGAAGAAATTATTCTATAGAATAATGTACAAAGATTCCTCTACTAATCTCAAATCACCACTTGGGGCTCCTTTCTCTAATAGAAAATCCACTATCAACTCAATTCCTAGTTCCTATGGAATGACCGTGTAAAGATCTTTGACATCCATGGTCAAAACATTATGTGTATTGTCATATTTTTGGTTATTCATATCTTTAAGGAAAGCCCAAGAATCTTTACAAATTTGACTTTCCCCCATTACAGACGTTTTCAAAATCCCATCTTCAACTTTTGCACATGCATAGGTGGCTGAGTTACGCCCATCAATAATAGGGTGTAAAGGTGGCTTATTCAAATGTTTATGCACTTTTGGGGTGCTGAAAATAACCGGAGTAATAGGAGCTTGCATAGTCAAATAGATATACATTTCTGTATCTATCTGTCCACATATAAACAAATCATCAATATATCCTTTGATTTTACGATAAGCAGATTTTACCTCATTTAATGAAACAGTTTCATAACTTTTTTCTCTAAGTAAATTATTCATCCTAGTACACCAAACATCTACCCTTTTCCGGTTTCATTACCCATATATTTGCAAACGTTAGACTCTTAATTTCTTCCATTTCATCTTCAGTCATGTTTTTTTTTCTCCTTAATATTTCTATTAGATTTTTTTTATTATATTTTTAAAGGCAATTTCTCATGCTTTTTCAAATGTTGTCAAAGTCGGGTGCAGGAGTGGGTAAATGTACTAGGAAGAAAAATATCTTTTTTACATATTTGACTGCCTCTAAGCAACATTTGCAAATTTAATTTGTGAATATATAGTTTAAAGTCCATCAATATGGTTGCTATATTCGCTTTATGAAATGGAATAAAAGACAGCTCTTTTGCTAAAGTTTCAATAAGTTTTTGTTCAACCTTAAAGTTTGTAAACTTATAAATATTAAAGTCACATTACAGGTTTTTGAAAACCACAGGCTACATGGTTAATACTCCATTTGCAGAGGAATTTGTTTTCAGGCCTCCATTCTGTTCAAAATTACCAAATTCCATGGCATAACAATAGGCTACCTCTGCCTGTTGTTCTTGTTGTTTCTGCACTGTTTCCCTTCCTTCCACTGTCCTCCCTGATTCACACAGCCACTGGTAGAAGGAATTCAAAAAGTTTGATTTTCGTTAATTCCATTATTATTATTGACTTGTTGCTGAATGCATTCACTTCATCTAACTTGATTTTCATGTTCCTGGAAGGTATCAGGATCTACGTCATTTGTGGGTGCATCTTTCTCCACCTGTCCATTAGGGGGGTTATTCAACTGTGATTGGTTGGTTGATACTATACCCCGCCCCTTTAAAGTTGACAGAAGAGGGGACACCAACCCATTACTATAACTGTAGTGGTCTCTGTCCAATTTCTTAAATTTTGTATTTTTATATTTTAGAATAAGTGCACTAATAGAGTCCATTACTCAGTTATATTCAAACTTATACCTATCAAATTCGGTATTAGTTTGAATTTTATCTTCCAGCAGTAACAGTTCATTATAGAGAACCTTGTTTTCCTTTATATAATTATGAACCTTCAATTTAATAAGAGAAAGTCCTTATTGATTAAAAAATTCTACTAGCTCTAGATGGAAATGAGAATTCGGTACTACCCCCGTCGGATTGAAGGAGTGCCTGAGCCCTTTAGGAATTTGCTTTGTCCTTATACACTCTTCCAAATAGTCTATTTCTAGTTGCATTTTCTTATATTTCAAAAGTTTTTCATAAAAATTCTTTAAGTCAGCAGTAATCATCCTGCCACCAGCCAGTGATTCCGTTACAGTTCCTGGATTTCAAGATTTGTATTCAAGCCAAGGTCCTGTTGCAACCAGTCTTTTAATTTTGGAATCCCAATAAGCCTCTGTGGCAGTGCCTTGCCTTGCTGTTCATTGACAGGCACACTGAGTAACCCTATAAAGTAATTCAACAGAGTTTGCTAGAACTAAGGATTTGAGATGTCTGCTGCCCTTTGGTTATTCATATTTGTTACTGCTGCAACATACCTCCTTACATCAGTTCTGTTAGTTCCATTGGCTCCACTAGTTCCATTATTTCCCATGTTGGAAAGTCTCAAGTTTAAATCGTCCACCTTCTGCGGTAAAAACGTGAACAATCTGAGTTAATAGAAATAAAGATGCAGAAACCACATTACTCTCTTCTGGTGTTTGTGAGAATAAACTCGGGGTACTTTGTTCTCCTTCATTAGCCATGCATCTGGACACCTAACTAATCAAAACTTGAACAAGGCAAATTAAGCTCAGAAGAAAAATAAAAACAAAGGCCACGACTAAAGAGTACCAAAGCCTTTAATGAGTAAGCACTTTCGTTCACAAGCATTTAAATTAACTTCTTCAGACACAATCAAAAGGACAACCCCTCCTTAAATACATCTAAAAGTCACATGACTAAACATTTTAAAATCACCTACTCACATTTAAGAATCCCTCTCAGAAGTTTAAGAAATAACTGCGGTGGTGGTGCTGCGGTAGCGTTGTCGCCTCACAGTTAGACGTTGTTCATTCAATTCTCAGAGCGTCTTCTGTGTGGCGACATGCGTGAATGGGCGTTCCTTCTTTGAAGGTTGTGCGTTAGGCCCAGCAAGCCAGCACGTCAAAATCTACTGCCAATCATTAGCGGACCGGAGTTCCGCTGTGGCGACCTCTAACCGGGAAAAGCCGAAAGAAACAAAGTCATAAGTTTAAGAAATAAAAACGCACATTACACTTTCATTAATAGAGTTTCTGAATCCTTAATGAACAAAAAAAAACTTAATATAATTATAATTAAGTCTGTGTTAAATTTTTTAATCTCAACAGACATGATGGAATATTGGTCATTTAATCTGGGGAAACTATGTGCATTCAACAACAGTTGCCACCACAACCTCTGCTTTTCAACCTGCAGGGATGTATGACCTCCCCTATCTCCTTGTAGTACTTGCTCTATCACTCTAAACTTAAAATGCTGATTTGGGTAGTCTCTTATATCTCTTGCTAAGGCATTGTTTTCCTTGTTTTTTTTTTCTGTACTGTAAGTATGCTCATAAATTCTTTCTTTAAGTTTACAGTCGTTCTTTCAGACATAAAATCCAGAGCATACTTGACACTTAGCTAAGTAGACCACACTTCTCATATTACAGTCAAATTTTCCTTCTGTAAAAAAATTTGTACCTTCTATTAAATAACTTCTTCTTATATCTATATATTTACAATAAGGGCATGCTCCACATTTAAGCATGCCCATATTCATCCTACTTGTATTAAATTCCTTCTCTAAGATAGTCTTCAAATTAGAGCCTTCCTTATAAACTATTCTGGGTACCAAGCCCACTTTTCTCCAAATTCCAAGTCATCCATCAAAATACAGTTTTTCAACAAAATTCCCCTTATATCACCAGCATGTATTGAAAAGGTGGTAATTAAACTAACTTCATAATTATTCCCATTTTATTACTATTATCCATACTATTATTCATTAACCTATCTCCTAGTATGTCAGCTGTATTAGTTATTAATGCTGCCACCTCCAAGTTAGATTCTTTTAGAATTGGGCAAAATACCCATCATTTATATTTATTTTTACTTCTTCTATAACTTCTTGAAGTAGGCATTCTGGATACCCTCTTTTAATAAACATCTGTTTTAAATGTTCACATTCTAGGAGAAATTCAGACATAAGGGTGATCATTCTTGGTGCCCTGACTAATTGTCCTTTGATAATAGATCTTTATTGATGAGTTGGGTGGCAACTTGAATAGTGCAGAAATGAATTGGAGTACGTCTTTTTATGAAAATATTTTGAAACAAAGCATGCCTTACCTCTATCTTTCTTTAATTCTACATCCAAGTATGAAATACTTTCCTCCTCAAAATTAAAAGTAAATTTTAGGAAGGTAGTACTAGCATTCAATTCTTCTACAATTGGTACTGCTGTCTCAATGCCCCCCTGAATAACCATAGACATCATCCAGGAACCTTGTATAAATGACAATTTTAACCTTCAGTCCTTCACTTTTAAATACTTAATGGTGTTCCCAGTAGGGATAATGAGGTTGGCGAAACTGGCTCCACAAGGGGACCCAATGGCCACTTAGCTTTTCTATAAAAAGAAAATATTTTCAAACGTGAAGACATTATTCTATAGACTAATGTACAAAAATTCCTCTACTAATCTCAAATCACCACTAGGGGCTCCTTTCTCCAATAGAAAATCCACTATCCACTCAATTCCTAGTTCCTATGGAATGACCGTGTAAAGATCTTTGACATCCATGGTCAAAACATTATGTGTATCGTCATATTTTTGGTTATTCATATCTTTAAGGAAAGCCCAAGAATCCTTGCAAATTTGACTTTCCCCCATTACATACTTTTTCAAAATCCCATCTACAACTTTTGCACATGCATAGGTGGCTGAGTTACGCCCATCAATAATAGGGCGTAAAGGCGGCTTATTCAAATTTTTATGCACTTTTGGGGTGACAAAAATAACCGGAGTAATAGGGCTTGCATAGTCAAATAGATATACATTTCTGTATCTATCTGTCCACATATAAACAAATCATTAATATATCCTTTGATTTTACGATAAGCAGATTTTACCTCATTTAATGAAACAGTTTCATAACTTTCTTCTCTAAGTAAATTATTCATCCTAGTACACCAAACCTCCACCCTTATCTGGTTTCATTACCCATATATTTGCAAACTTTAGACTCTTAATTTCTTCCATTTCATCTTCAGTCATGTTTTTTCTTCTCCTTAATATTTCTATTAGATTTTTTTTATTATATTTTTAAAGGCAATTTCACATGCTTTTTCAAATGTTGTCAACTTCGGGTGCAGGAGTGGGTAAATGTACTAGGAAGAAAAATATCTTTTTTACATATTTGACTGCCTCTAAGCAACATTTGCAAATTTAATTTGTGAATATATAGTTTAAAGTCCATCAATATCGTTGATATATTCGCTTTATGAAATGGAATAAAAGCCAGCTCTTTTGCTAAAGTTTCAATAAGTTTTTGTTCAACTTTAAAGTTGGTAAAATTATAAATATTAAAGTCACCTTACAGGTTTTTGAAAACCACAGGCTACATGGTTAATACTCCATTTGCAGAGGAATTTGTTTCCAGGCCTCCATTCTGTTCAAAATTACCAAAATCCATGGCATAACAATCGGCTACCTCTGCCTGTTGTTCTTGTTGTTTCTGCACTGTTTCCCTTCCTTCCACTGTCCTCCCTGATTCACACAGCCACTGGTAGAAGAAATTCAAAAAGTTTCATTTTCGTTATTTCCATTATTATTATTGACTTGTTGTTGAATGCATTCACTTCATCTAACTTGATTTTCATCTTCCTGGAAGGTATCAGGATCTACGTCATTTGTGGGTGCATCTTTCTCCACCTGTCCATTAGGGGGGTTATTCAACTGTGATTGTTTGGTTGTTACTATATCCCACCCCTTTAAAGTTGATAGAAGAGGGAACACCAACTCATTACTATAACTGTAGTGGTCTCTGTCCAATTTCTTAAATTTTGTATTTTTCTATTTTAGAATAAGTGCACTAATAAAGTCCATTACTCAGTTATATTCAAACTTATACCTATCAAATTCGGAATTAGTTTGAATTTTATCTTCCAGCAGTAACAGTTCATTATAGAGAACCTTGTTTTCCTTTATATAATTATGAACCTTCAATTTAATATGAGAAAGTCCTTATTGATTAAAAAATTCTTCTAGCTCTAGATGGAAATGAGAATTCGGTACTACCCCCGTCGGATTGAAGGAGTGCCTGAGCCCTTTGGGAATTTGCTTTGTCCTTATACACTCTTCCAAATAAGCTATTTCTAGTTGTGTTTTCTTATATTTCAAAAGTTTTTCATAAAAATTCTTTAAGTCAGCAGTAATCATCCTGCCACCAGCCGGTGATTCCGTTACAGTTCCTGTATTTCAAGATTTGTATTCAAGTCAAGGTCCTGTTGCAACCAGTCTTTTAATTTTGGAATCCCAATAAGCCTCTGTGGCAGTGCCTTGCCTTGCTGTTCATTGACAGGCACACTGAGTAAGCCTATAAGGTAATTCAACAGAGTGTGCTAGAACTAAGGATTTGAGATTTCTGCTGCCCTTTGGTTGTTCATATTTGTTACTGCTGCAACATACCTCCTTACATCAGTTCTGTTAGTTCCATTGGCTCCACTAGTTCCATTATTTCCCATGTTGGAAAGTCTCAAGTTTAAATCGTCCACCTTCTGCGATAAAAACATGTGAACAAACTGAGTTAATTGAAATAAAGATGCAGAAACCCCATTATTCTCTTCTGGTATTTGTGAGAATAAACTTGGGGTACTTTGTTCTCCTTCATTAGCCATGCCTCTGGACATCAAACTAATCAAAACTTGAACAAGGCAAATTAAGCTCAGAATAAAAATAAAAACAAAGGGCACGACTAAAGAGAACCAAAGCCTTTAATGCGTAAGTGCTTTCATTCACAAACATTTGCAATGAACTTCTTCAGACAAAATCAAAAGAACAACCCCTCCTTAAATACATTTAAAAGTCACATAACTAAACATTTTAAAATCACCTACTCACATTTAAGAATCCTCGTCATAAGTTTAAGAAATAAAAACACACATTACACTTTCATTAATAGAGTTTCTGCATCCCTAATAAAAAACTTAATCTAATTATAATTAAGTCTAAGTTATATTTTTTAATCTCAACAGACACATGATGGAACATTGGTCATTTAATCCAAGGAAACTATTTGCATTCAACCACAGTTGCCACCACAACTCTTGCTTTTGTTTATTAGTGGTGCAGAATATTGTATTTAGTTTTTCGTTTATTAGGGATGCAAAAACTCTATTAATGAAAGTGCAATGTGTGTTTTTATTTCTTAAACTTGTGACGAGAATTCTTAAATGTGAGTAGGTGATTTTAAAATGTTTAGTCATGTGACTTTTAGATGTATTTATGGAGGGGTTGTCCTTTTGATTGTGTCTGAAGAAGTTCATTGTAAATGTGAATGAAAGCACTTATGCATTAAAGGCTTTGCTTCTCGTAAGTCTTGTCCTTTGTTTCATTTTTATTCTGAGTTTAATTTGTCTTGTTCAAGTTTTGATTCATTTGGTGTCCGGAGGCATGGGTAATGAAGGAGAACAAAGTACCCCAACTTTATTCTCATGAACACCAGAAGAGAATAATGCGGCTTCTGCATCTTTATTTCAATTAACTCAGATTGTTCATGCTTTATCTCAAAAGGTGGACAATTTAAACTTGAGGCTTTCCAACATGGAAAATAGTGGAACTAGTGGAGCCAATGGAACTAATAGAACTGATGTAAGGAAGTAAGTTGCAGCAGAAACAAATGTGAACAATCAAAGGGCAGCACAAACCTCAAATCCTTACTCAGTTCTAGCAACCTCTGTTGAATTACCATATCATAAAGCGAATCCATGTTGATGGACTTTAAACTATATATTCGCAAATTCAATTTGCAAATGTGGCTTAGTGGCAGTCAATATATTCTTGTTCCTAGTACATTTAACCCACACCTGCACCTGAATTTAATAACATTTGAAAAGGCATGTGAAATTGACTTTGGAAATTTAATAAAAAAAACTAATAGAAATATTAAAGTGAACAATAACATAACCAAAGATGAAATGGAAGAAATTAAGTCTAAAGTTTCCAAATATATGGGTAATGAAACCGGATAAGGGTGGGGGTTTAGTGTTTATGTCTAATGATGAATATAGTACTAAGATGAATAATTTACTTAGAGAGGAAAGTCTGATTAAATGAGGTCAACTGTGCTTATCGTAAAATCAAAGGGTACATTAATGATTTGTTTATATG
This sequence comes from Protopterus annectens, assembly GCF_019279795.1. Classification (NCBI taxonomy): domain Eukaryota; kingdom Metazoa; phylum Chordata; order Ceratodontiformes; family Protopteridae; genus Protopterus; species Protopterus annectens. Next base: position 1,969,462,512 of record NC_056731.1, read on the forward strand.
TGGACAGAAAGCTACAGAAATGTATAACTATTTGATTATGCAAGATCCTATTACTCCGGTTATTTTCTGAACCCCAAAAGTGCATAAAAATTTGAATAACCCACCTTTACGCCCTATTATTGATGGGTGTAACTCAGCCACCTATGCATGTGCAAAAGTTGTAGATGGGATTTTGAAAAGTATGTAATGGAGAAAAGTCAAATTTGCAAGGATTCTTGGGCTTTCCTTAAAGATATGAATAACCAAAAATATGATGATACAAATAATTTTTGACCATGGATGTTAAAGATCTTTACACGGTCATTCCACAGGAACTAGGAATAGAGTGGATGGTGGATTTTCTATTAGAGAAAGGAGCCCCGAACGGTGAATTGAGATTAGTAGGGGAACTTTTGCACATTATTCTACAGAATAATTTCTTCATGTTTGGAAAAAGTCTTCTTTTTACAAAAGAGCGGAGTGGCCATGGGGTCCCCTTGTAGGGCCAGTTTCACCAACCTCATTATGGCCTACTGGGAACACCATTATGTATTTAAAAGTGAAGGATTGAAGGCTAAAATTGTCTATTATACAAGATTCCTGGATGATATCTTTATGATTATTGAGGGGGGCATTGAGACAGCAGTACAAATTGTAGAAGAATTGAATGCTAGTACTACTTTCCTAAAATTTACTTTTAATTTTGAGGAGGAAAGTATTTCATACCTAGATGTAGAATTAAAGAAAGACAGAGGTAAGGCATGCTTTGTTTCAAAAATGTTTTGTAAAAAGACATACTCTAACTCATTTCTGCACTATTAAAAGTTGCCACCGAACTCATCAAAAAAGATCTATTATTAAAGGACAATTAGTCAGGGCACCAAGAATGACCACCCTTATGTCTGAATTTCTCCTAGAATGTGAAAATTTAAAACAAATGCTTATTAAAACAGGGTATCCAGAATGCTTACTTCAAGAAGTTATAGAAGAAGTAAAAACAAAGATAAATGAGGGGTATTTTGCACCAATTCTAAAATAATCTAACTTGGAGGTGGCAGCATTAATAACTAATACAGCTGACATACTATGAGATAGTTTAATGATTAATAGTATGGATAATAGTAATAACAATAGGAATAATTATGAAGTTAGTCAAATTACCACCTTTTCAATACATGCTGGTGATATAAGGGGTATTTTGTTTAAAAATTTGAGTATTTTGATGGATGACTTGGAATTTGAAGAAAAGTGGGTTTGGTACCCTGAATAGTTTATAAGAAAGGCTTTAATTTGAAGAATATCTTAGAGAAGGAATTTAAGACAAGTAGGATGAATATGGGCATGCTTAAATGCAGAGCATGCTCTTATTGTAAATATATAGATATAGGAAGAAGCTATTTAATAGAAGGTAAAACATTTTTTACAGAAAGAAAATTTGACTTTAATATGAGAAGTGTGGTCTACATAGTTAAATGTCAAGTATGCTCTGGATTTTATGTCAGAAAGAACGACCGTAAACTTAAAGAAATAATCTATGAGCATACTTACAGTATAGAAAAAAAAACAAGGAAAACAATGCCTTAGCAATACATATAAGAGACCACTCAAATCACCATTTTAAGTTTAGAGTGATAGAGCAAGTACAACAAGGAGATAGGGGAGGTCATACGCCCCTGCAGCTTGAAAAGCAAGAGTTGTGGTGGCAACTGTTGTTGAATGCATATAGTTTCCCCGGACTAAATGACCAATATTCCATTGTGTGTCTGTTGAGATTAAAAAATTTAACAGAGACTTAATTATAACTACATTACGTTTTTTGTTTATTAGGGATGCAGAAACTCTAATAATGAAAGTGTAATGTGTATTTTTATTTCTTAAACTTATGACGAGGATTCTTAAATGTGAGTAGGTGATTTTAAAATGTTTAGTCATGTGACTCTTAGATGCATTTAAGAAAGGGTTGTCCTTTTAATTGCGTCTGAAGAAGTTCATTGCAAAAGTTTGTGAACGAAAGCACTTACGGATTAAAGGCTTTGGTTCTCTTTAGTCATGGCCTTTGTTTTTATTTTTATTCTGAAATTATTGTTAGTAGTAACAGCATGGGACATCATACATAATAACACGTAACAATAATAAACCACATTTCCCAAAATATAGTTATTTTAACAATATATGTTAATAGTAAACCGTAATGATACATAACAATATTAAATACATGCAGATTAGGGATGGGGAGAGAGAGAAAAACAGTACTTTAGTGACATTGCAGATTATAGCCCTGAAAACAGTGGTAATATTAACTCTACAGGTATGTATTGTCAGTTTTGTGCACAGTGACTACAAGTCTCCTATAGGTGATGTAGCATGTATATACCTCTCAAGCTGTTTCATGGGACAGTATGGGCCAAGCAATAACAAATGTAGGTACACAACAAGACAGAACATTCGCACATAATGTGAACTTATATAACTACCAAGGTGTTCAGTAAGCAAATCTGGTAATGCTTCGCATTCCAGGTAATCCTGTGACAGACAGATTACACAATATTAATTACAGTATGAGAAATCATGACACTTATGAGTCATGTTTGTGTACAGTTCATAAATTAGGCAGCCGTCATCCCTTAGTTGCCATGCATGGGACTAGAACACAACAGCTGTGACTGCAGGGGACATCTGCTAATAATGTAATAATTGACAGCAGCAACTTAGTGCAGACATGCAAGGAATACAGCCATACCGGAAGCAGATAGATTTATTTATGAATCAACAATGCTGGTGAACACTTTATTCTTACTGATTTTAAAACTCTGTGAAATCTAAACACAGTATTTGCCCATAACATGGGATACCTCACTCATGTAAGCTTTATTCCAGAGAAGAGAGAAAATGTGAGCATTACATGACTGATAGTGGTCAAGAGATAACCTTGAACCATACTATGAGTTGAGCAATACAAGTTACAGGATATTCTTTTTGCATGTTAGAACTATTATAATGTTACACTTGACTGCACTGACAGTATAACACACATGTATGGAATACAACCATACTGCTTATATTTAAACAGCTTTATTCCAGTAAAAACAATGATGGTGAACATTTTGTTTTGTTATTGCTTTGAAATATCTGTGAAGTCCACAGACAGTATCTGCCCATGGAGTAGGCTACCTCACCCATATACCTTTATTACTTGAAGTAGGAGGAACAAAGAGTATTATGTGACCAATATTGGCCTGGAAACAGCCTTAAACAGTATTATGAGTTAAGCAATACAGTTTACCAGCCATTAGTTTTGCATTCTACAGCTATTACAGTGTTACACTTGACTGCAGCAACCTTGCCATAGACAATCAATGCATACAGCTCTACTGCAATGGTTATCACAACACAATCCTACTGAATACCATTTTGCTTACTGTTATTGGTATTGTTTATTGTTTATTGAACTTCAGTTGTTATTGTTCATGTATTGCATTACAGCTCTAATTGCCCATTTATTGCACTACAGTTTTTCTTGTGTATACTTTATTGCAGTACATGCTATACTCTTTCTTGCTTATTGCTCTACAGTTAGCATACTAAATCACCATGCTCATGGTGAAACATGGACAGGTGCCTGGTCTGGGACTCGACATTGTGAGCCCTCTCAGCTGCAGCTGTTGGGAGAGAGGCACACCATTATGTATGCCAGTTTTGCAGACATTCAGCTTGCATATTGATAAAACAGAGGAAAACTTACATATGTATTTGCGGAGCATTCCCTGCTATTATGTCTTAGACACAGGTGTGCATGGTTTTTCAAGCTCTTTATCCTTTTCAAGTCATCATGGTGGTGACAACATTGCTCACCTGTGTGGGGGATACCAGTAACACTGGTGAGTTCCCTAGCCAAAGGGACCCAGGCCTCAGCATTACAATCTGAGCCCTGGAATCTGCCCTGCATCAGCTGGGGTATATGGTTTTTAGCCAGCACCCCAACCATGACCCTGGACTCCTGAATATCCCATCTCTGCTCCCGAAAGTGCATACCTTCACTAACACTGGCAGTCATGCCAATTGTTGATTGAACTCCAATGAATGATGCAGACTTCCCACCTATTGGGCTTAATATAGGCTGTTTTCAAATGCTTATATGTCACTGAGCAACATTCAGAAAAGTACTGCATTGCTTAGCAGCATACAAGCCAGCTAAGTGAGCCAAGCAGCATGAAAACTCACAGAACTGTGGTTTTAGCAAGGTGCAAAAATTAGTAGCCTTTAGCATGTTTATGCACTGCTTAGCATGAATGAGCAGTGCTTAGCAAAGCACAGCAGTGCCAAAATTTACAATATCTTAATGAAATTAAAGAAAACTAGTACACTTATTTACAGACATATTCTACCTATTACAGATTCAAACCCACGATCTAATGCACATAAGACAATAACTCGACCCATGTAGCTAGTTGGATGTTATGAAAGCTAGTTTACCTTCACATATACTACTAGACTACCTGTTACCATTGCTAAACACTGTGCCGCAGCATGTAAACATGCTTAAACACACCTATAAATAAATGATTAATTACATCCGGTTTCTATTTTTAGATTTCTCGTAGGTGTCTGCTATGTATGTATAAGCTCCGCTCAGATGTGCTGTGCTCCGGACCATTTCAATGGTAATTAAACATAAATAATAACAAAAAATTTAAATATGATAATTTATTACATCCGGTTTATATTTTTAGATCTCTGTCAGGTTTCGGCTGTCTTTATGTGAGCACAGACTGGCATTGCTGTGCTCCACCCTGTGCCGTGCAAACATGCAGAAAAAAATCATAAAAGTGACATATTATACATTTGACTCACTTCACAATATTACAACAGTGGCAAGGAGCATTACAGGGAGACTCACACTCATCTGCAGCCACAGGTGGCCACTACACCTCTCCCTACACTGATTCAATATTGATGTTCCTTGGCTTTCCCTTGGCAGTGTGCCATCATTTATATGCATGGCATGCTGCCAAGGGGGAACCGTGGCCATGTATGTGGATACATTCCATGTAGGCTCTATACTGTGCCTACATGGGTTTTATTAAATCCTGGGAATTTTCATCTCCTCGTATGCTTAAAGATGGTCACTGATGTGCTTTCTTTTGCCAGAGTCAGTACTCAAAAAACTCTAAAGAAATTGAATGAAAAAAGTGGTCAGTTTAATTCCAGAGTGCTATAAACCAATATTTAAAAGCCATCTGCTCTGATGGTGTACAGGAATTAAAACCAAGACTATGACCAAGGAAATGCAAGTTTAACTAGTAGCTCAGGTACCTGCTGAAGATGACATGGGAAGAAGAGGAATGACTTAGCCTGTTTACCTCTAATTAAAAGTTGAAACAGGTTGCACTGTCTTGGGATTAGTTTCTCTGGTACAGACTTGAGACCATTGAGATATCTGTTCATGAAACAGGTAGGTCCTAGTATGACATCATTCACAAAGGTGCACTTCCCAAACGTAAGGCATATTGCACAACCCCATCATTTGCACTACAATGTGTATGTGCAGGGACACATGGATGTAACGTTATTCATGATCCTACTGCTGTGAGTAAAAATGGTGTCTCATAGGTCCCCTCTCCATCCACGACTCCCTATCACTAGTATGGATAGTAGTGACAGTCCTAGCCTAATGAGATTAATCCAGGCCAGCCATCTGACAAAAACAAATGGCTCAGAAGACAGACTTCTGCAAATGCAATGCTGCACAGATGTTTAAACCCAGCCACACAAATATATGAGTTTGCAATTAAAAGAAAATGAAGATTCTTCAAAGCATCCTTGAAATGCTTCACTTCCATATGACTAAGCCTCATGTCTGTTACAAACACAGACTGAGATTATAAAGGCCTCAGGTAATATTGCAACATGGTGACAGTACTGTCCCATCCACATGGGTAACTGACCTCCAAACCCCTGCTCTTCAGAGTGAACTGATGACTTTTATCAAACTGATCAGCATTTAAAACTCTTAGCCAAACTACTATATGCTCCTCGAAAACAACCAGCTCCTTCCATGTCATTGCCTGGACAGTCTCCTTGCCCAACCACCTCAGTAGCTCTCTTATCTATAATAATAGCATGCATCCAGGTAGCCATTGTAGCATATGAGGAATACCAATGTCATGGAAACCCCTTAAGAGGGAATGCTGCAATTCTGACTTAGCAGTCACCCTTGATCCATCTGATATGCCAATATGCTGACTTACCCCTTTAAAGTCCTCTTGACTGCTCTGTGCTTGGTAAATTCCACCAACCCCTCGACCTCAATTGCAAAATTAAGCACAAATGGACACAATTGTTCACACCACCTTAACCTACTGTCTCTTGTACTATAAATATCAGGCCTAAAGAGCTTTGCAAATCCTGTTGTGTTAAAGAGTGTACAAATGTTTTGAAGGCCTTCCAAGCTCATTTAAGGCTTTCCAAGTTCTGTGTACTCATACCTCTATCATCAGCTAATCTACCAGAGTTCTGAAAATCTCCCACACTTTCTGTGGGGCCATCATGTGAAAGTGATCCACATCTGGAGCTAGTGACAACAATGTGTGAAACTATAATCATGAAAGACCGTTAGAAATATCATTAATTTTACCTTGAAGCTATTGTGTAGAAAGGGAATGGTAATCCTTTAACTCTGCAGGACAACCCTATTCATAAGTGACTGAACCTTAGCAAAACTAGAAGTTCAGAGCTTACACCACTGCCTAATTATTAGAATGAAAAACTTTCCTCTTATTGGATAACCCAGGAGCCCAAATCAATATCACCACCTGAACTGGAATGACTTCCAAACAAGTGATGCATCTTACCATATCATCCTCTATTCAATTCTTTGATCAGCAGCATGCAAACTAGTTTCCTTTTAGGTCAAACCCAAATCCCCAACAATAATGACCCTGATGTGTTTGTGTAGAGCTCTGTGTATGAATTGTCCATTTGGGTCTACTACCAGAACAATACCCCATTGCAGTTACTTAAAAGCGTTCCACAAATTGTCAAGTCTTTCCTGAGCTGCCTCACAACTCTAACTCTAATGTGCTTCTGCTTAGCTCCTTTCAATAGATTATCCAGTGTTCTAGTAAAGTCATACCTGCAGCAGCTGCTCTAAAGGTAAGGTTAAGAAGATCTAATAATGACATGACATCTCCCACTCTCACTTTGTTATTGTCCTTCATTTAAGTAGTTTTCCCATCTGGATAACAAAACTTTTTTCATAGAAATCTGAAGGCCTGCAAAGCAATACCAGCCTAAAAAATGGGCTTTCCAGTTTGTCTCTAGCCAATGGCACCCTCAGTTTTGTACACATGCTGGAATGCCACAATTCCCTGCCTTATAGTGCCTTAAACCATTCAACAATAAATCTAACAAGTTTGCACTATCAGACTCCAAAATCTAATACAAGGCACTGCTAAATTCTTCAATCTTAGTACAAGATACTGTACAGTCCATGGGCATGACCTTGTCATATATATCTACCTGCTGCTATAATTCATCTCCATCAGATGGCAGTCTTGCCACGAAATGGCAATAGTCAAAATGCTGTCTCTCTGTCAGGCTTCACTAGCTGAAGGTCCTCCATCACCAATGTGATCTAGACAACATTTACAAGGATTCATGGATGCCCCTCTCTCTCTCTCTCTCTCTCTCTCTGTCTCTTTCTCTCTATATACATACATATATATGATGTCACTGAACCTCCTTTAGAGTAGGATAATGGTGAATTACAAGATACTCACCAGGCCATTAATTAAGGACTAGTCCCAATGGGGAAATCTCTGATTTCTGGAAAAGGAATCATCAAATGGGCTTGCCTCCCGACCTGCCCTTATCTTTTTACCCAACAGAGATAAGATCCTTACTTCTTAGTACACAATGTATCTGAGATGCCTGTAGTTCTCCATGAAAGCTGTAGATATATTTGAGGAAAATTTATTTTTGAAATTATGCATTAATAACTGGACATACTCCTTATTTATTTATTTATTTGTTGTGGCTTTTTTAATTCTGTTGCCTAACCGTCAGCCCTCACATGGCCAACTGACATATTAATTTCCCCTTCACAGGTTTGAAGATCAGCTGGGAGAGAATATCATTAAGATATCCACAAATGTTCTCATTTTCTCCCTGGTACAAACTGCAAACACTTGGCTAGGTACCCAGAAGAGGAGTACAATGTACCATTTCCAGAGGATGGCCCCCTCACTTCCATAAATGATGTTACATCCAAGCTGCCATCCCCCTCCCCTTGGAACGCAAGAAGTGGTCTCTTTGTTATCCACTGGGCAGACCGCACTACTGAGTGTGCCCCTGAGTATATGCAAACCCTGGTCATTTTAATAGAGAGGAACGCATACCATGTCCCTTCCAACACCCGCTCCCTGCCTGACTCCTCCAGTGCCAGGGCCACTAAATGAATCATGGTTTCCTGTGTCACAATAAGGACTCCATCATGCTGTGCCCTGGACCCAAGCTGCATAATCATTGTTGAAGTAACAGATGATTCAACATCACCCACCTCCCCATCGAAATAGCATTTTGACCTCAGCAACTTTGTGTTCAGCAGATTTATTGCCACCCCATTTCCTCTCCAAAAGGATCTTTAGTCCTGTTTTGCTGAAAACCCTCTTTTTTTCTTTCTATAGAATGGCAACTCAGGATAACCCCCTCACCCCACCTCTTCCTTCCTGAATCTCTTAAACTCTGGATTAGTCACAGTGCATCTTGAATAGGCATGTTTGAAACCATATGACACCCACTCTGTTTTTGATTATATTCCTTCACACTTAGCTTGGGTTTGTCAACTATGACACCCAGTTGGATGTTTGGCTAGCTAATATCCAACCTCATATTTTTTCACAACCTTCAACCTTCTATAGCATTTTTTTAAAACATCTTTTTTGAATTATCACTTGTGACATAGGCAAACTTACATTTATATAAAAGTAAACAAACCATATTAACAGGTTCACATTTATAGACATAGATTACATGTATTCTTCCATAGTGTATACTCAATCCAACATTACATAAACTGTTCAATTCCTTCCTTCTCTTAAACCACATTCCTTCTTTAAAACATTTTTCGACATGTATTGCTCCCACAATTTCCATTTTTTTTCTATGTAATTTGTTGCAACCCTTTTATAAAGATCCCACTTCCTGTTCTTGTATCTCTCTTACAATATTCACTACTTCAAGTACAGTTGGTTTAGACTTTGATTTCCATTTTCTAGTAATTGCTTTTTTTGGCAGTCAGCAGAATTAAACTTAACAAGGTCTTACCCTGTCTAGGCAATTCCATTTTCTAGTAATTGCTTTTTTTGTCAGTCAGCAGAATTAAACTTAACAAGGTCTTACTATGTCTAGGCAATTTAGATCCTGTATCTTTTCTTCCCAATCACACCTCCAACAGTTGCCATCTGCTGAGGAAAGATTCTTTGAAATTTGCTTGAAGTATAAAAGTACCTGTGCAAACACTTTCAAACAACAATCCTAAATCTTCTAAACTTTGTTGCATATTTCAAAGCCATACATATGTCCACCCCATTGTTTCTTTGCAAATTGTGTATCTAATCTATCTTTCTAATCTTTTATGACCTCCTCTAATTGATTTGTATGGCTACTGAGCAATATTTCACATGCTTTATTATCTCTTTTTCACAGCAGTTTCCTTCTAAGTTCAGCTAAGACCTCTTCACTTAGGATTCCCTTATCCCTTTCTCTTTACCAGTGCTCTGATATCAATCCCTGATAGGGAAGGTAGTCTCTAGCCTGCAATCCAAATGTCATTTTGGCCTTTTCCCATTCTTTACCTTTGTCTCTCTAATTATTTGTTCTCAATACCTTGGTTCCTTTGCCAGCTTCCTCCATTAAATTCTGACCCACTATTGCCTATTCTCTGTAACCCTAATTGCAGTCACCCGTATTGGCAGAAACTCCTTTTTCCATTCTCGTGTTGGCCTAGTTCTTAGAACATTTTCTGCTACTTTATGAATATAATATTCTGTATGACTGTTGTTATTCTCCTTAAGGACAACTTTCTTTTTTTCTTCAAAACAAGTTTATTGTTTTAACATATAAGAGAAATATCATAACAATTTTATACAAATAATTAAAAATAGGTATTATTATAATATTCAACAAAACAACTAAAGTATTTACAAAGACATCCACTACAATCAGATCAATTAATTAAACTAAAATACTGTGCTATTGAAATTAGAATTTTTTTAACAAATTTTGTAAATTATCCCATACAATAAAATGTGATGTTTTTCTAGTTGTTCTCATTCTAATTGTGCTTATTTCCATATGACACATTATATTCATAACATTTTTAAATTCATTGAACGAAGGAGGTGTATCTGAAATCCAATTTCTAGTTATTATTTTCCTAGCCACTGCTAGGATAGACCATAACAAGGGAAGCTTAATCTTTTAACACATTGAGGTACAGGTGTGTTGAATAATATAAGAGACTTAGAAATAATGAAATTATCTGTAAAAGAGCCTGCAAAAATTCATTAATTGACTTCCAGTATTCTTTCAACTTCATACAGTCATAAAACATATGAGCCCAGTCAGCATTAATTTCTACATTACATCTCTTACATAGATTATCTTTATTATTAATTTTATTCATCATCAAAGGTGTATAAAAGATCTATGTAAAAATTTCCATGTATAAAGTCTCCAGACAATGGAAGATGTAGTTCTATAAGCAGATTCCAATATATATTGTTTATCTTGTTGAGTTGGTGGGTCCCCATTAATAGAGGTGAAATAATTCCAGTATGAATCTACATTGTAAAAAGTTTCTTGTCTGATAATTTTATGTATATATGAAAGTTTACCTTTATCAGAAACTTTATGCTGTAAATTTATTATCAAGTAATCAATCAGTTTTGGAATAGATTCTTTAACTGTTATAGACATTAGATCTATTCTATCAATGAGATGTTGTCTAAAGATCTGAACCTCTAACCAGCAAGTTTCTCTTAGATCAAATTCTTGTTTTAAGAAATCTAGATTTTTAACTTTATTATCAGATATCAGCTGATACCAGTACTTTAGATTATTATCTATAGCTAAATGAGCTCCTTCAGAAGTAGATGACATAAGCATACCCTGAGTATAAATTATAGGGAATACAATAAAATTCCATTCCCTATACTTAGGGTGCATGAATATAAAGTTACGATAACTAATAATAATATTTAATGGGTAACAGACCATATGTTTAGGTGTAATAGGTGAGGTACAAAATTCCTTTAGCAACCACAACATGGAGTTATTCATAATCATATTTTTATGTGTTAAGGAGATTTTCATGAAGTGCATACTAATTAGCTCCCAATAATCTTTCCATTTTGCGACATATGACCGATCTATTAATAAAGTAATAACTTTTATAATAGAAGAGATAATATATAAATTAAAGTCTGGAAAAGAAATACCCCTTGAGACCAGCTATTAGTATGTTTCTTTAATGCAATCCTAGGTCTATTAGGTGCCCATAAGAAATTTAACATTAGTGTATTCAGTTTCTTGATAGTTATTTTTGTAGGTGAAAGTATTATTGATTGTATTAAGTATAAAATCTTGGGGAATATTATCATTTTAATAATTGTAAGTCTCTCCTCCATAGTAAAAACATATTATTCCAGGTATTAAAAGATTTTGTATATTAAGAAAACAGGTATTATAGTTATTATATATAATAGATTTAATATCTTTAGATAGCATTATACCTAAATAAGTTATCTGACCTGAGTTGGGTACATATTTAGTAAAATCACTAATGAGAGTATTTTTTCGTATATATAGGTAGTATTTTAGTTTTTCTTCATTGAATATTAAACCAGAAATACTTTTAAAATTCATCATTTTATCAAATAAAGACTGCATAGAAGAATTAGATCCTGCTGATGTAATTAGAACATCATCTGCAAAAAGTTGAATTTTTGATGTTGTATTTTCTTCTATTTCAAAACCCTCGATGTCAGTACTGTTTCTAATCAAATTAGCCCAAGGCTCCATTACTAAAGTGAATAATAGTGGAGAAAGTGGACATCCTTGCTTTGTACCTTTAAGAATGGGTATTTTTGTGAAACATATGTTCCTACCTTAATATAAGCCAGCGTTCCTTTGTATAAATGCTCAATTAAATTTACAAATGCATCAGAGAAATTTGTGCATTTCAGTAAGGTAAACAGATAGTCCCAACTTACTGAATCAAATGCTGAACCTATATCAAGACTAATAAGTGTTAAATCTTTCTTTTTCCTATTTGCAAAATCAATTAATGTTAAAGTTCTTCTTATATTATCAAAAGTATTTCTATTTACAATGAAGCCCGTCTGATCTATGTCTATAATGCCGGGATAATTGTCTTCAATCTATCAGCAAAATACTCATAAACATTTTATAATCAACATTAAGTAATGAGATGGGTCGATATGAAGAACATCTAGTTGGATCTTTATTAGGTTTTAAAATTGGTGAAATAAATGTATATTGCCAAGATGGGGGTTATTAACTCAGTTTGGGCCAGAATAAAAACCTTATGTATTAATGAATATGTAGTTTTAGAAAGGATTTTATATATCTCTGGTATAATACCATCATTACCCGGTGCTTTGTTTGATTTAAGCTTATTTATTTGTGTAATAACTTCTGTATATGAAATACTCTTGTCCAATAGTTTAATCTGTTGTTTATTAAGCTTTTTATTCATGTTTGTGGTTATAAACTCCTTTATTTTATCTTTAGGTTCCATGTTAATGTTGTTATGGTTAATCTTGTGAAAGTGATTTCTAAATTCGTCCAGTATTTCTGGTATACTAGAAACATTCTTCTTTTTCCTTAGAGAAAATATTTCTTTGATATGGTTTTGTTTATTCAATTTTTTGTTTTATTTTTAAGTCTATGTAAGTATTTGGGGCTTATTGAATAAGACAAAAACTTGTATTTCTCTAAAGTTATTTTAACTTTATGAGTTAAAATTTCTTTGTATTTCTCATTTAGTTTGTTTATTTCTTCAATAACTTTCTTGTCCATAATATTTTCTTTATTATTATGCTTATAAGAGTCCAGTTTACTTTGAATATCTAACAATTCCTTATCCCAAGATTTCCTTTTGTTATTATACCATCTGATACTTTGTCCATATAGATATGATTTTAAGGCATCCCAAACATAGACAATGGAGACTTCAGGAGTATTATTTATGTCTAGAAAATGTTGTACTTCTGAAAGTATATATTCTTTATAGTCTTTTAGCTGAGTTAAGTATGCTGGTATCCTTTTGATCTGAACATTATGAGTATTTTTATCATGAATTCAAAAACAATTGAGTTATGATCAGATATAGGACATGAAATGATTTTGGAATTAATTAAATCTGTTACCATCTGGTTAGAAATAAAGACCCTATCTATTTTTGAATAAGTTTTGTATCTGTTAGAAAAAAAGGTGTATGGTAATGATTTTGACTCTATCTGATTATTAATATCATTCAAATGATAAGAATTAGCAAAATCATTTAAATGTTTTGCATTAGATGTAATTCTTCTTTTCTTTATAGTGGTAGTATCACTTTCGTGTAGTATACAATTAAAATCACCAGCTAAAATAATATCCCCTATAGAGAATGATATGATCTTATCAATATGATGTTTCACTGTATTAATACCAATTCCAGGTATCCAATATACATTAATTAAAGTGTAAGTCTTCCCATTAATTTGTATTGTAACCATACAAAACATTCCTTTGTCATCCTGATAAGACTTAATGGTTTTAGGAATGGGCATACTTTTATTCCATAAAATAGCCACTCCTCTTTTTTTCTGAGTGTGCTCTGAACTGACCAATACTGTATACTTATTAGTGGCTAGTTTATCAATATCTTTTTTCAAGAGATGGGTTTCTTGCAGGAAGACTAGATTGGCCTTGTGTAGATTAATGTATCTTATTAGGCTTGCCCTTTTACACGGATTATTCAATCCATTAATGTTTAAAGAAATTCCTTTTAAAGATGTCATTTGGCATTTTTAAAACTCAAGAATCTTATGATCGAAATAACAAATAACCAGATAAATAATGTTACATCTCCACTTTAGGTGTACCTTTAAATATAGCTGTATTTATTAAATCTCTTATGGGATTTTGTATAGGATTCAATTTTGTTTGTAGTGACAATGAGTGTACAAAATATATTGTGGATGTCAAAACTATATACATATAACAATGAACAAGTGAAAATAATGTAAGGATTAAACCTTGCATCCCGCCTGAGTTGAAAACTCCAACTTAGAGCAGTATTTACTACTCAAGTTAACCCCTACCCTAAGCAGCAGTACCTCAGCTACCACCTTATCAATTTAATACTAGTTATATTTAACTGAGGTTAACAGTTTTCAATTCAATTATCTATCAAGACAAAACTACACATTTGGTAAAACAGCATCATATAAACTAAAATAAACTTTTTTTTTTTTAAAACTGTTCATACTATTATATAGATCTATGTAATATATAACACTTGTATTCTAATAACATTCAAATAATCTTAATGTTAGAAATCAAGAGGAGAGAAAATTATGTTCTAACATTCATTTAAATCAAAAACTTTGGCTAATATGATTCAGACATTACATGCATTAAGATGCATCTATTTTCTGTCATGTGAATTCTATCAACAGCTTCCAAAAAATCTTGAATTGTTTGTATATGAGCATTTACTTAAACTCATTATTGTCAATAGAGTAAAATATTGTATTCATAAAATTATTATAAATCATATTGCATAGTTATGCAGATTCTCAGAAACACCTGCGTTATTACCTAAAAAAAAAAAAAAAAAAAAGCCATCACACACATAAACACAGACACACACACATACATATACACATACATATACACACACACACACACACACACACACACACACACACACACACACACACACACACACACACACACACACACACACACACATACATATACACATACACATATATACATACATACACACACACACACACACACACACACACACACACACACACACACACACACACACACACATATATATATATATATATATATATATCTGATCTCACTGAGTTGTGTCTTTGTAGAGCACAATCCTACTTGCTGTCCCTAGAATAAATCTGTCTGCTTTATACAAAATAATGCACAGCAAACACATATTAGTAACCAGATTTTACAATCATGCTAACCTACTGCTTTAAAATATATCACATGACATTTCTTCCAGAATAGAGTTATAAGATTATTTATGCTTGTCAATCAGATGAATTAAATGAGTTATAGTAAAGTATATGTTTGGGACACAAGTTTTTAACACAGATTATTATGCTACTGTTAAGTAGATTTTCAAAAACATTTAAATAAATGTTTCATTTTCTATGCCTTCTAAAATAAGATATTTACTTGCTACAAGAAACTACATCATCTAAACTCATCATAACTGACATATTTTATGAATAGAGTATTTTTCCTGAATCTGTGGTGTGTCAGTGTGATAACCTTGTCAATGTTTATACTAACTGCTTTCAGTTTCTCTGTGAAAATTCTGTGAGTGAAGCTTCTGAGGAAACTCATGGACACTATGCATGAGACAGCCCACATCCCAGATTGTCTCCCTTAACATTTTGGCGGAAACTTATTAAAACTTGTGGCAAACATTCATTTTGTCAATAGAGTAAAATATTGTATTCATAGAAATTATTATAAATCATATTAGATAGTTATGCAGATTCTCAGAAAAAAAAGCCATCACACTCACACACACACACATACATACACACACACACACACACACACACACACACACACACACACACACACACACATATATATATATCTGATCTCACTGAGTTGTGCCTTTGTAGAGCACTGTCCTACTTGCTGTCCCTAGAATAAATCTGTCTGCTTTATACAAAATAATGCACAGCAAACACATATTGGTAACCAGATTTTACAATCATGCTAACCTACTGCTTTAAAATATATCACATGACATTTCTTCCAGAATAGAGTTATAAGATTATTTATGTTTGTCAATCAGATGAATTAAATGAGTTATAGTAAAGTATATGTTTGGAACACAAATTTTAACACAGATTATTATGTTGCTGTTAAGAAGAATTTCAAAACATTTAAATAAATGTTTCATTTTTATGCCTTCTAAAATAAGACATTTACTTACTACAAGAAACTACATCATTTAAACTCATTATAACTGACATATTTTATGAACAGAGTATTTTTCCTGAATCTGTGGTGTGTCAGTGTGATAACCTTGTCAATGTTTATACTAACTGCTTTTAGTTTCTTTGTGAGAATTCTGTGATTTGAAGATTCTGAGGTAACTCAAGGACATTGTGCATAAGACAGCCCACATCCCAGATTGTCTCTCTTAACATTTTGGCGGGAAACTTATTAAAAACTAGTGACAAACATTCATTTAGCAGTGTAAATGCATCTAAACATGACAAAACCTCCACAATGTATTCCACAGATCATCACAGCCTCTATGCAAGTGAAATTAAACTCAAAATTACCAACAAGTAATAAAACTCAGCATTCTTCTCCCAACTCAATTTTCATACAAATCCTATTATTCACTGTGCCCACACAGTCAAAAGCATTTCTATATATTAATAAAGAAAAGAAAAGAGAGTAGAAAATAAAAGGGAGTGAGGCAGAAATAAAAAAATGTAAGAGAAAGCTGTAAGAAGTATATACAATGGAATGTTACTTACTGTTTATATTAATAGAGTTAAAAATAAAACATATTATTCACTCTTATTTAGTTCTGATTATTATTAGTTAAAGCATGACAGATTATTTACAAACAAGCATAAGCAGTATAATCAAGAAAGTATAATTAGAAATAGCATTTGAAGAACTTATAAACTTTTACAAGAAATAAATATGTTATTATTCTATTAATGATATTTTCATTACTGTTCTCTCCCTGCCCTCCCCCACCCTTTACCCACTACATAATCTAAATAGAATGTCATTGTTTAAACAAAGAAAATAATAGAAGAAGAAGTAAAAAAAAAGGTAAAGATAAAAAAATGTATCAAATTACTAACCTTACTTTTTTCAGAAAGAAAAACAAATCGAGTCACAGCCTGCCATTAAATCCTCAGGCATTTTGACTGGTTATGAAACAAAACATTTCTTTGCACATAGAGAATAACTTTGATTAAATCTTTTCCAAAATATTTGTGGCTTTCTGGAAATGCAGGAACTATATTCAAAAAGATTAATAATGAACTAAAATGATGAGAGAGAAAAAAACATATAACAAATCATTTTTTTAGTCTCTTCTTCTTCTCTGAAGTCTTCCAGGAAGCTTCAGTTGCCAATCTCTTTAATGAAGAACTAGCCCATTCCATTTCTTCTATTTTATCCAAAATCCTTTTTCTTTGACAAACAGTAAAGCAGAGTCTAAATCATCAAGACCTGAGGACCATCAGGAAGGAAGATTTTAAGCTTGGCAGGAAACAGAAGGTATGTTTTAAAGTGTGCTTTTTTAAGCTCCCTTATTAGTGGCAGAAAAACTTTTCTTTTAGCAATTACCATGGAAGAATGGTCATTGTCAAAACGCACAGTTGTCTCATTAAACTTAACAGGAGCTTTAGCCCAAGCAGATTTAAGAACCATCTCTTTATCAAAAGATGATAGAAATCTAACTATAACTGATCTAGGATAGTTTTTGTTAGAGTTAGTATTAGCTATAGATCTATGTGCTCTTCGATACCAAAAGAGAATGCTTCTGTTAAATCTAAATTTTTAGGGAGCCATGTTGTTAAAAAGAAGTAATATTGTTACCTTCAATATTTTCTGGCAGTCCAAAAATCCTAATGTTATTGCGCCTAGATCTATTTTCCAGGTCATCCAGCTTTGTTTGTAAATGTGTATTTTGTTTCAGCAGAAACTCAATGTTGATTTCCTGTTCTTGTATTTTATTTTCCATGTCATTCACA
>NC_056731.1:1969485561-1969525561 GCF_019279795.1 Protopterus annectens
GGTACCTTTCTTTTTCTATATATATATATAACAACTGAATTTTAAACAGTTATTCGGGTTATATCTTACATTTATACACACTTTTATATATAAAACTTGTATATACTATTTTATAATAATATTTATAACAGTATTTACATTACATATACTACTTTTTATTGTAACATAATTTGCAATATACAATACACAATATTTAATTATAATACTATTTTTTAAGAACTATTAATATGATTTTTTAATAATAGGAACTATACAACAGTTATTTTTAGAGTTAATATATGTAGTTTAATGTAGTATTGTATTGTTTTTTGTGTTATGTGTGTTTTTTACAACTGTCTATAACTTTAAATGTATTATTACTATTGATTAATTGTACAATTAGATTAATTGGAGTTTTTGTTAATTGGCTGCTTTGAATGTAATTGAATTCAATTTAATTTGATAGAGTATAAAAATCAGCTGTTTTTTTAAAAGACTAAACTCTGATGAAACCCGTAGTTGGACGGGTGAAAGCGCTAAGTCTGTGGATGTCCATTAAACCTGTTTTGGTGTATTCGTGGCGAGTCGTTATTCACAATTTACTAGTTACTAGTTTCTTGTTTTCAAGTTAGTTTACCTTTCTTTTTCCTGTTTCCCTTTATTTTTAAAGTATACATTATAACAGATCCATACCTACACTGAGACTATCCACAAAATGGAAGTGGAGCTCTGACCTAACCGCACTAAGCAGACAAGCTGTGATAGTGCTGTGACACTTCTGGTGGATCTCTGACCCAACTGCACTAAGCAGACAAGCTGTGATAGTGCTGTGACACTTCTGGTGGATCTCTGACCTAACCGCACTAAACAGACAAGCTGTGATAGTGCTGTGACACTTCTGGTGCCTCTATTTCCCAGCTGGATGACAAAGATAAAGGCTAATGACCTTCCTACAATATGAAAAGCAATTGTAAGTCATGAATAACTTCCAGTCCTTCATTAATACACGGTTTCTACAAGTTCTTCTGTTACTTCAGCTCCACATTCTTATTTTCATACATTTATTCCTCTGAAGTTAATCAGCTTCTCCTGTATTTCATGCCTCACACCTGCACTCATACAACTAGTACTCTAAAATTCACCTTATAGTACTTGCTAATTTAATTTTATGATGCTTACCTGCTACTCAATGTACTGTCATATTTGTTATATCTGTAAATCTATATTGCAAAATATTAACAACGTTCTTTTGGATATTGACCCAGTTCAACTAATTGTAAAATAATGTAAATCAGTCTTGAAAATTCTATCATTTTGCCTTTGGGTACTGTAGTGCCAGAAAAGGGTCTTCAGACCATCTACTACCTAATTAACAAATATATAAGTATTTTTTTTTGTAATAACTACAACATATACTAACTAAACAGGGTAATACTTTAGTATCTAAAAATGACTATTGCATGATTTTGTGCAGTTTATGTACACTTTAATGGAATGTTTACCAAAACTGCTGATTACAAAACTGCTAAACCATTTTTAGCTTAAAACACATTAAATGCTCCATTTTCATGAATTTAGTTTATGATTAATTCTTTCACAAAAACTCATTAATTAAAGTTATTCTGCAGAACAATTTAAAGGATCCATCATCCACAACAAATGCAGCTACAGAAAAAGACTGACCAAAGGCATAGTTAAGCAAAAGGCAATAAAGTCAACTTTCAACCTAAAAAATATAGGCTGGGGCAAAACCTTGGGTAACATTTTATTTAAAAGATTGATCAAGCATTTTTTAGCTTTTGTTGATTCACTGTAGGAAAACACCAGGTATGCTTTCTGATCACATTAGAACTTGAGTTTTAAATTTTACTTGTTCAACAGTTATCATATTGCTTTGATATATTCTCTGCTAGTTGTGATGTCTGCACAAAAGTTTCCAACAGGTGTATTTTATATCATCTATGAAAGGGTGATCACTTCATTTTTATTGTTAACATGCTCATAATATTTCCCTCAAAGTTTTCTAAGGTGCTTAAATTATCCTTTATTATCATGATCATCCTTTAAAATGAAGAAAAGTTCATGATTAGATCTATCTTAGTGAGACACACAAGGAGACACACACACAGAGTGAGTCATGCACAGGGAGACACACACAGAGAGTGAGTCATACACAGGGATACCCTGAATGGCATAGAGTGATGTCCTGCTGCAGACATTTGCATATCAGTTGTAACCACTGGCATGTGCCAACATGAAGATGAGATTCATTGTCTGATGGTACTGAGGTGGGGGTTGGAATATCACATCACTTACCTTTTGGTGTGTGTGTGTGTGTGTGTGTGTGTGTGTGTGTGTGTGTGTGTGTGTGTGTGTGTGTGTGTGTGTGTGTGTGTGTGTGTGTGTGTGTGCGTGTGTGTATGCGTGTGTGTGTGTGTGTGTGTGTGTCTGTGTGTGTGTGTGTGTGTGTGTGTGTGTGTGTGTGTGTGTGTGTGTGTGTGTGTGTGTGTGTGTGTGTGTTTGTAAGTGTGTGTATGTGGGTGGGTTTCTGTAACTATAAGTATTATGATGATGCCTTACCCACCCAGTACACTTCCCATTGCCCTACTTCACAAGATCTGCTGATGACATTCACTGTAGAAGTACTGTTGGACTGTAGGAATAAGTGTTTTAGTCCATTCCCACCCAGTATACCTCCCATTGCCCCACTTCACAAGATCTACTGATGTCATTCACTGTAGAAGTACTGTTGGACTGGCCTTTGCCCTATAAGCTCTGTGGTGTGTACGATAACTGCATAACCCTATAATACAAATAACTGTTTAGGTAGGGCTTCTAATCTCAGTCTGGCAAATGTAAAAGTGTGTGTGTGAGTGTGTGTGTGTGTGTGTGTGTGTGTGTGTGTGTGTGTGTGTGTGTGTGTGTGTGTGTGTGTGTGTGTGTGTGTGTGTGTGCTTGTAGGTTAAAGATTTTGAGCCTGTTCACACCCAGTACACATTCCATTGCCCTACTTTAGCAGTCCTGCTGATGTCAGTCACCTTAGAAGTACCTTTGGGCATTCTACAGCCCTACAAGCTCTGTGACATGTGTAATAATTGCATAACACTATAGTACAAATAACTAGTTAGGCAGGGGTTCTAATCTCAGTCCTGGAAAATATAAAAGTGTGTGTGTTTGTGTGTCTTTGTAGGTTAAAGATTTTCAGTCTGTTCACACCCAGTACACTTTCCATTGCCCTACTTTAGCAGTCCTGCTGATGTCAGTCACCTTAGAAGTACCTTTGAGCAGCCTACAGCCCTACAAGCTCCGTGCTGTGTGTGATATATGTGTAACACTATAGTACAAATAACTAGTTAGGTAGGGGGATCTATTCTCAGTCCTGGCAAATGTAAAAGTGTGTGTGTTTGCGTGTGTGTGTGTGTGTGTGTGTGTGTGTGTGTGTGTGTGTGTGTGTGTGTGTATGTGTGTTTCTGTGTGTGTGTCCGTAAATTAAAGATTTTGAGCCTGTTCACACCCAGTACACTTTCCATTGCCCTACTTTAGCAGTCCTGCTGATGTCAATTACCTTAGAAGTGCCATCTGGGCATTCTACAGCCCTAAGCTCTGTGGCATGTGCAATAATTGTGTAATACTATAGTACAAATAACTAGTTAGTCAGGGGTTCTAATCTTAGTCCTGGCAAATGTACATGTGAGTATGGATGTGTGCAAGTGTGGATATGTGTAGGTTAATGTCTTTAATTTTTTTTTGTGGCCTCTCTCACCCGGTTCATCATCCATTGCCATACTTTACATGGGCTGGTTATGTTCCTCACCTTAGAAGTACCTTGGGACACCATTCCCCCTATAAACTCCTGAGGCACGTGCAATAAATGCATAACACTGCACTAGTAGTAACTAGATATGTATGGGTTCTAACTTCAGTCATGGCAAAGTGTGTGTGTGTGTGTGTGTGTGTGTGTGTGTGTGTGTGTGTGTGTGTGTGTGTGTGTGTGTGTGTGTGTGTGTATGTGCGTTTGTGTGTGTGTATGTGGGTGGGTGTGTGAGAACAGTACCCTGTGGGGGTGTGTTGTGTGAGAACTATATCCATGGGGGGTGGGTTTTGCAATTATTTTGTCTGTGATCCACCCTGTACACATCTCAATGTCTACTTTACAAGGTCCACTGTTGTCATCCACTGTAGAGGTAGGTGTAGATACTCTGCAGCCCTATAAGCTCTGTACCACGTGCAATAACTATGTAATGGTACGGAATAAATAACAAGATAGGCAGTCGTTCTAATCCTTGGATAACATTCCCCACTCAGGAATCATAGACAAACACATTCATCTAGGCATCAACTCCTATATCACTAGGTTGCTTGCATAGATACAACCCACAGTGTGAAAGCAGCAGACTCCATGTCAGACTGCTGACCAGTCATGAGTGGAGTCCCACAGCGTTTGGTCCTGGGTCCCCTCATGTTCGGGATCTGCACCTCTGAAGTCCAGCCCAACACGAACGGGCTCTGGCTGACAATGTTCGCAGACAACTGCAAGGTGGGTGCTATTATTACCAACGGACATGATGTTGGCATCCTGCAGAAAGGCCTCAGACCTGCGACTGGTGACAGAACCCTAGACTTTAGCTCAATGCCAGAAAATGTGCTGACATCCCTTTGGGAACAACATGTTTCCCATGAATCACCACATCGATGGTAGTCCAATAAACAATGAAGTCATTATTTTACTCACCAGTGAGAGTGGGGAGTACTGAGCTGCCTGTTTGTCCTTAGAGGAGTGGTTTAAGGCAGTAACTTGTAGTTTATTGGCCATTTTGGGTCATTTCCTGTCTTTTCCAGCCCCCTGCTATAAAGCGCACTTTAGCGCGGAGTTGCCACCGTTGCACACTAGGGCAGCGGTGGTTAAGCAGGTTTAAACTATTCGGGCTACCTAAAGTCCACTCTTCAAATTTTCCCTTAAAACTACCTTCCTCGAACTATACTACTGATCTAATCAGCGTATCCTATAACTAAAAAGATCATCTCTACTTGACTCCAAGTAGACTATTCTCTATCTGTAAAACCTAGCACTTGCTCCTACAGTACTTATCACCTTGATACAGCACTCTTGTTATAGATAGTACCCCAAAAAGACAAACCCCATTTCTCGGTCACCCACATCCCCCGGAATCTCTTTTAAAGTTTTTTGTCTATTCCTTCTAGCATGTCGAGGGATTGGTTGCTAGTGTCCTCTCCTGCTCAGCTGGTGAACCTGGGAATATTGAGGCAATGTTACAATTGCCTCATGTACACAGACAACCCTCTCCTCCTCCCACAAAACACAAATACATGCGAGAGATGCAACTATACAGCCAAACTGGAGGCTGAGCTCTCTCAACATAGGACTGGCAAGACCAGACAGGAGGAGAAGGTTACCACACACACTATAGACCTAGTCCCACATAGTACCATCACAACCTCAAATCATACACATAAACACACAAAGACATACTCGGAGGCTCTGATCAAAAATCTACCAAAACAGCAGAGGCCACCAAAGCAGACACCCAAACAACTACCACCTCAGAACACAACACCTGCAACACATAGACCTCACAGTCAGAGTGTCAAACAGTCACAGCCCTTAAGGCCAAACACAATGCCAGACACACTAGTCATTGGTGACTCCATAGTCAGACACACTGACGTCCCGCTCACCGGACTGAGTAAAGAGAAGGTCACAGTAAGCTGCCTGTCGGGCGCTAGAATCCACCACATAACGCAAGCACTCAGGTCTCTCAACAGCAGGTACAAGTACGACTCAGTCATTGTCCACGCTGGTGTAAACTACCTGAGATGTACCTCCTTGGACTACATGAAAAGAGACATTGAGGAGCTCTCTGATTATGTAGCCCAGGCAGGTATGACCCTGACCTTGAGCAGTATCCTACCTTCACCAAGAATGATGCCACAATACAGAGATAAGATGATCAGCTTTAACAATTGGCTTAAACTCTGGTGTCATTCAAAGGGGATCCAATGTCTGTCTGCCTGGGATGACATGCTGGACAAGCCACGCTGCTTCGCAAGGGACGGCTTGCACCTGTCACCCCTGGGATTCTGGATATTGGCAAAGGCTCTTGCCACCCCCATAGTGCCTTTTTAGGCAAGGCTCAAATTCTAAACCTACCACCCTAGAACACAAAAAAGGAAAAAAACTAAGGGTAATGCTGCTCAATGCCAGAAGTCTCAATCTCAAAATGCCGCACTCGAGGCCCTTCTCAGTATGGAGAACATTGATGTCTGTGCTGTGACAGAAACCTGGTTCAAGGCTCCTGAGAGCACCCCAGCACTATCAGGTTTTACCTCATATCATGCGTTCCGGCCCCAAAATCCGGACAATACCAAGAAAGGAGGGGGGTATCCATATTCATCAAGGACACCCACACCTCAAGATTGGTGGCAACGCACGATGCATCGGAGACCATCCAGGTGCAATTAACCATAGGCAAGACTGCTCTGCAAATTGTAGCATGTTACAGGCCACCCTCACAAACTCAGGAACCTCACATGGCTTTCCTGAAAACACTGGAGGATAAATGTATCTCCAAACACCATCATACTAGGTGACTTCAATTACCCTAATATAGACTGGGAACATTACTCAAGCCCAAACACCCTAGCCCAAAAGTTCCTGGAATTCATAAACTCAAATGCCATGGAACAACTAGTCACCATCCCCACAAGAGGAGAAAACATACTTGATCTCATCATCACGAACATGGGATCACAATGTTCAACACCGGAAGTATACCCCTCACTGGTGAGATCAGATCACAAACTAATCTCGCTGGAGGTCCTCATCCCAACCCCACCTGAAATAAAAAAGACCCCAGTAAAGAACTTCTCAAAAGCTGACTTCACACTTCTAAAGACTAGTGTGGTCTCCTTTAAGGCCCCCGAGCCGGCGGAAAACAGTACTCAAGCCGCTGAATCACTTACAAATGCCTTCTACCAGCACCTGCAGGACTGCATGGATAAGGCAATCCCAAGCAAAACAAAGACTCTTTGTACCAAAGGCAAGCGTCCAGTCTGGTGGACCCCAGCCATAAACAAACTCTACAACAAAAGGAGGAAGCTACTACAAGATAGAGCAAAATCCTTAAAAGGTAAGACACCTTTGATCACTATAAGTAAAAAACTAAGAGCGCTCATAAAATCATCCAAAGCAAATTTTGAGAGAAAAATAGCTAAAGACTCAAAAGACAATCATAAGGCCTTCTTTAGCTATGTTAGAAACCTGGGAGGAAACTCCCAGATATGCTCAGAATTAGTTCAAAATGATGTGAAGATTACTGATCCTACAGACATTGCCAACATACTGGCTGACAGGTTCAGTGCTAACTTCTCCCCTCCCCCAAAAGGAGAGATATCTATACCAAACGATTGCAGCCCCCAAAACATCTCTAACGCCCAAGTGAGAACTGCTCTCTCCAAGGCAAAAAAACACAGCATCCATGGGACCTGATGGTGTCCCCGGCTGTGTGCTCCACGAACTCAACGAGGAATTAAACCCACAGTTAGGACAGCTGTTTAATCGTAGTCTCACCTCTGGATACGTACCAGGAGTGGCGCAGCGACTGTGGTCCCACTTCACAAAGGTGGTGCCTCCACCGACCCTGGAAATTACCGGCCCATTAGCTTGACAAGCCTTATCTGCAAAGCCATGGAGAGGATCATAATGGATCTCATAAATAAAGACATAGGGAATTTGCAGACTTTGGATCCAACCCAGTTTGGCTTTGTCAAAGGCAGATCATGCCTTTTAAACTTGGTTGACTTTTTCGAAACAGTCACCAAGGCCATTGATGAGGGAAAGGCAGTCCATACAGCCTACCTCGATCTGGCGAAGGCCTTCGATACAATACCCCACTCGGGTATCATTGAAAAACTCATCAGCTTAAATGTTAACCCATACATCACAAGATGGGTTGCAAACTGGCTGAGTGACAGAACCCACAGGGTCAGAGTTGCTGGTGCCATGTCAGACTCAAAGCCTGTCACAAGTGGTGTCCCACAGGGCTCAGTCCTGGGCCCACTCTTGTTTGGCATCTACTTTTCCAAAGTACAAGCAAACACAGGAGGGTTATGGCTGACAAAGTTTGCAGACGACTGCAAACTGGGTGCCGTAGTCGAAAACACATCTGACACAGATATCCTTCAGAAGGGTCTCACAGAAACGGATAACTGGTGCCAGAGCCATGGCCTAAAGTTAAATGCCAAAAAATGCATAGTCATACCCTTCGGGAAAAACAAGGTTACCCCTAGCTACCATATAGGTGGCAATCCACTGAGCACAGAAGAAGTTATCAGGGACCTGGGGACCCAGGTTGACAGTAGCCTGTCATTCGACACCCATGTTGCTAAAGTAGTTAGGAAGACCTTCTACATTGCCCACCTTATCATGAAGGGATTCACATCTAGATCAAGGGAGGTCATAGTCTCCCTATACTCATCACTCATCAGACCAATGATTGAGTACAATGCCCCATTCGGAATGTATCTGACCCGACACTTGCAGCTGCTGGAGAGGCCACAAAAGTTCCTCACCAAAAGGATAAAGAGTGTCAAAAATCTGACCTATGCTGCCCGACTGAAAGAACTCCAGCTCTATTCAGTCGCTTACCGCTTGCTCAGAGGTGACCTGTGCCTGACATACAAGGCCATGTCAAACCCATATTTGATGAATATGCTTCACCTCAAAAAATCTAGATCCATCAGAGCCACAAGGGCGGGAGACTTAAACCTCGACACGGCTATTAATAGGACGTGCTGGAGGGATAGATTCATCACCCAAAGACTCCCTATGCTGTGGAACAAAATCCCGGTATATGTGAGGCAGAGCACCTTGCTGGCCTTGTTCAAGAGAAATCTTGACCAATGGATGGGAGATCGCAGATATACCCCAGGGATTACCTCAGTGTCACTGCTCGACAGAGGCACAGCAAAATAATGGGCATAGTTCCCCAAACTAAAGGGGTGGCGTAAGCCACAAAACTATGGGCTAGGCTTGTAAATGCCTTCGGGCAGATAGCCTAGTATGAACCTATGAACCTATGAACCTATAAGAGAACTGGAAACACAGGTTGACAGCAGGCTCCCTGTTGATCACCACAGTGCCACTGTGTTCAAAAAATCCTTCTATGTGGCACATCATATTACTAAGGCTGTTGCATCCAGGAAATAAGAGGTCATTGTCTTCCTCTACTCTCCCCTCATTAGGCCAATCAACGCGTACAATGGCCCATTCGGTATGTACCTCACTGGACACATGCAACAACTGGAAAGGCTGCAAAAGTACCTCACAAAGAGGATCCTAGGCCTTAAACACTTGTCCTATATGGGCAGACTCCAATAACTCCAACTACTCTCTGTCTCATATTGGCTACTTAGAGGCGATCTCTGCCTGACTTACAAAGCCATGTCTGACCCAGCTCTGTCATGAATGCTATATCTAAAGAACCCAATCAATCCACACCACATGGCCCAGACCTCAACCCCATTTTCACAATCAACAAAACATGCTGGAGGGACAGGTTTATAACCCAGAGACTGCGTACGCTATGGAATAGACCTCAAATACATATCAAGCAGAGCACTTCACTGGCCCTCTTCAAGGGAAATCTGGATGAGTGCTTGGGGAATAGAAATCCCACCCTGGGGATGACTCCAGTGGCTATACTTATTAGACATGCTGTGGACTATTCCCAGGTGGCACAATGTCAGGATAATCCCATGGGCTAGGCTTGTAAAGGCTCCATGGCCATTCACCTATAACACAACTATGAGCCTATGAACCTTTGGATCTCGGTACTAGCAAACGTGTGCATGTGCATTAGTGTGTATAAAAGTGTTTGTGAGTGAGTAAAATGTGGGTGAAAGTAGTATGAGGAACTTCTCACCCAGTACACCTACCATTGCCATACTTTACAAGGGCTGGTGATGTTATTCACTATATAGGTCCCTTGTGACACTCTTCACCCTATAAACTCCATGGTGCATGTGGTAAATGCATACCACTATAGTACCAATATCTACATAGGTAGGGTTTCTAATCTGAGTTCTGGCAAATGTGTGTATGTATATTTGTATGATACAGCATTTTGAGGCCTCACTCTCCCAGTACACTGCCCACTGCCATACTTTACAAGGGCTGGTGATGTTGTTCACCTTAGAAGAACTGTGGGACACTCTTCACACTATAAGCTCCGTGGTGTATGCAGTAAATGCATAACACTGTATTAGCAATAACTAGATAGGTATGGATTCTAATCTCAGTTGGGGGAAATGCGTGCGTGTGTGTGTGTGTGTGTGTGTGTGTGTGTGTGTGTGTGTGTGTGTGTGTGTGTGTGTGTGTGTGTGTGTGTCCGTGAGAACTGTATCCTGTGTATGTGTTTGAGTGAGAACTATATCCATGGGGGGGTTACAGTTTTAGGCCATGATACTCCCAGTACACATCCCAAGGTCCACTTTACAAAGACCACTGTTTGCATCCACAGTAGAGGTATCTGTGGACACTCTTCAGCCCTATAAGCCCCATGCCATGTGCAACAGCTATGTAACAGTGTGGAATGAATAACATGATAGGCAGGGCTGCTAATGTCAGTATTGGCAATTGTGTGTGCATTGGTGTGTGTATATATACAGTCTAATGAGTCCTTCCATACCCTGTACACCCCCTATTGCTATACCTCACAAGGGCACATGATGTTATTTATTTTACAGGTACCTTGGAAAAGTCATCACACTATTAGTTCCATGCCACCTGTGATAACCACACAACACTGTAGTACCACTAAATAGATGGGTAGGGGTTCCAAACCCAACACTGGCACCTGTGATCCTGTGTGTGTGTGTGTGTGTGTGTGTGTGTGTGTGTGTGTGTGTGTGTGTGTGTGTGTGTGTGGGAACAGTATTCTCTGTGTGTTTGGTCAACACAATATCCTCTGGGGGTCTGGGTTTTACCAATCTGAGATGTGTTCTACCCACTTCACTTACATTGTCCACTTTACAATGGCTGCTGATGTCAACCACCATAGGCTTACCTGTATACACCCTTCAGCCCTATAAGCTCTGTGGCACATGCAATAACTGTTACACAGACCTGGTAAATGTGTACATATACAGCTGTATCTTGGCTCTGTCAGGATTGATGTGTTACCACTCTGCTTTATCCCTTGTTGGCAATGTCTGCAAGGCCACATCCTGTTGACACACAGACACCAAGAATACAAACAGAATACAGCATGTGAGACTACATTTAGTCAGTGTTACTAACACCAATACTGCATCATAGCTGAAAATCTACACACACTCTGAAATGTACCCATTACAAATGCCAGCTGACAGCACCTTACACAGCATTACATAGCTAAACTGTACTTAATTCACCCTGTGCATCAGAACCATATTAGCATGTCTCTGCATCAGTGTTATGGATGACAGGGATGCGACACAGGTATCATCATATGCACAGGGTGTTGTGTGAGTTTGCCACCACAGGACTAGGCTGGGCCATACGGTTGACATCATGTTTGTGTGTTTGGGAAGGTGTTCTATGAGTAAGCCATGCAGAGATGGTGTGTGTGTGTGTGTGTGTGTGTGTGTGTGTGTGTGTGTGTGTGTGTGTGTGTGTGTGTGTGTGTGTGTGTGTGTGTGTGTGTGTATGTGTGAGTGTTTGTTTCTGTAGGTGACCTGGCGGTGATGTATGCATGTGTGTCTGTTGTGTGTGTGTGTGTGTGTGTGTGTGTGTGTGTGTGTGTGTGTGTGTGTGTTTGTGTGTGTTTGCATGCACACAGTCACACCATGTGGCTGCCCTACATAGGGGTATATTGGACAGCTGTGGACCATACATGGCAGGGTGTACAGTTCACCATCTCTGGCCATGGACATAAAAACTTGTGCTGCCAGGGGTCTCACTGGCACCACAAGGCCCAAGGCCAGATGCAGCACTACTCCCTGATGGTGACTGCTGTCTGCTGGATCCGTGTCCCTGATGCGACTGGCCACGACCACGTGCACATGGCCTGCTCGATTGTGGTGTGTACAGCACCCGCCCTTCGGTACTGCTGGTGGGACTGCCATTATTGGAGTGCAAAGGTGCATGGCCACATAGGCTCTCAGATGATGTTGGTGCTGACCTACATCCAAGGGGGGTTGCATTTTTAAGCCATGGTACTCCCAGTACAAGTCCCAAGGTCTACTTTACAAAGGCCACTGTTCAGATCCATAGTAGAGGTATCTGTGGACACTCTTCAGCCCTATAAGCCCCATGCCATGTGCAATAGCTGTGTAACAGTGTGGAATGAATAGCATGATAGGCAGGGTGAGCACCAATACTGCATCATAGCTGGAAAGGTACACACACACTGAAGTGTAGCCATTGCAAATGCCAGCTGACAGCACCTTACACATCATTACATAGCTAAACTGTACTTAATTCACCCTGTGCAGCAGAACCATATTAGCATGTCTCCGACGCCCATCTCCTACCACATGCTGCAGCACAGACATTCCACAGTCGAGGATTGCCAAGGTCTCTCCCCACCGTCTATTCTTGATCTCAGTATTTTGATGTGTGGTCTCAACAATTTCATGTATGTTGTCACGTAAGCCAGGAAGAGTTGCATCCAAGACCTTGAGTATTTGTCTGGTTGTGCATTCACTACATGCCTGTGCATCCATGACAGCCCAAAACATGGGTTTGTGGCACATGCGACAGAGACTCAACAGGCAGCAGTCCTCCACTGAGCATCCCCTGTCCACCCACCTGTGTGGGACCACACCTGCACTCTGGCTATGGCTAGTGTCTACACACACACACACATACACACACACACACACACACACACACACACACACACACACACACACACACACACACACTTGCTATAGTCACCTCACTAGCTTGTTTCATACCACCACCCGACAACTGTCTATTATCTGAGGCTGCTGGGGACGGGGTTTATGTGGGCATTGTGACTGTGGGTGGGCACATTGTGGATGACTGTGGGATGTCAACTGATGGCACACATTCAGCCTCTGACAATCCCACCTGTGCCTCACTAGGACCACCATCATGATCAGAGTCTGCACAGACACTGACATCAGAATCTAAGCAGGAGGGACCATGGCCACCATGTCCACCTATGATGGGAAGACAACATATGTAAATTAATACCTGCACTATAAGGTTTGCTGGTACACACACACACACACACACACACACACACACACACACACACACACACACATGCATGTACACATAGACACACATGCATGCCCACACGGACACACAAACAGACACATACAGGTGAGGTGGCACAAAGGCATTACACAGACCTCACAATAGCCAACTGGTTACATTCACAACACACAGTCAAACCACAACATACATACTCTGGATAGGCCCTCAACATCATGCAGTGCAGCCCTTTCCACTTAATGTTACTACTAATATACACCTCTGGGATACATGGGCCTTCATCTAGCACACACTGCACCCATGTACACAATATTGCTGTTCACCTGTATAGCAAATGGCAACTCCTACAGAACATACCTCTCAACTATACAGAGTTTCACTGAATGTCTAGATGTGTGGCTAATATTTTTGTTCTGATCCTCAGACAGTTCTTTTCTTGGCAAATCAGTAGTATACTCTGGGAATGCAGTCAGTAAATGCTAACATTCATTTGTGTTTCTGACTTCATATCCCTCAGAAAAAATATGTTACAACAAACCATGTAAAACCAGCAACATTCTAAGTTTCTAACAACAATATTTCAAATATGCCCCTGTTTTTGGGCCTCTGTCCACTAATTATGTCAGGCTTAGTCCAGATGTCATGCAGTAAGAGGTTAATAGGTATGGTATATCATTATTTAGTGCCTTCATTCCTGATATCATCCCAGTGATGTAGTAGAATGCCAGACATGTTATGAGGTAGAGGCCATATATATGAAGACAAAGACTAGATATTTAATGAAAATATGTACAGTTGAGAGGTCTGTGTATGTCTGGTGATTGTTAACAGACTGTCAGGATTGTATAGCAGTGTAGTGTGTAGATGTTGGGCTGTGTAGGGAGGGGGGTAGATGTATGTATTATGGCTCCTTTTCTATATGCCTGTGCATGCTGCTCCAGTTTCTGGTGGTCTATTGGCTGTATATGTTTGCAGGGGCAGACTGAGACATGTCCTGTACAACCTCATGATTCCTACTATACTGTGAATTGGGCCAGTATATGTAGGGGAAGTGTCTGAGTGGCAAACATGATATTTTTGTTCACACAGTCATTATACTCTAGTGTTCATTTGGCTTACCAGTATGTCACTGTGACTGTGGTGGAATTGGTTGTGGATATGCACTTTCACAATGGTGTCTGTTTTTCACTACTGTTACATTCCAGTAGTGCCTGATATATTTGCAAATGCATGTGTAATTCCCCATAGCTTCTGGGTAGTATTGTGTCAGTCTGACTGTAGTTTGGACAGTACTTGGTGACATGCTTAGCAGCTCAGTGTGGTTTCCCTAATGTCATGTTATGTCCAGATATTTGTAGGATGTCCAGTTGTCTGGCTCATATCTTTGGTCTGGTCCCCATAACTATTGTGTATTTGTGACCAATCAGTGGGATGATGTGAGGATTTAAGTCACTAACTAATGAGAAGCAATTGAGTCTTGGACTTGTGCTTTTTCAGTCAATATATGTTAGAACAGACAGTGTTACTGCAGCAACTGCCTCAGCTTATCTACTCAAGTATTTCAGATATGTCCCTATGTTCAAGGCTTTCTCCCCCCACTTTGTCAGGCTTGGTCCAAAGTCATTGCACTAAGGGGTTCTGAGCATAGCTATCAACTGGCTGGAGTGTTTCAGAATGTCCAGGTTTATTGCTCATATTTTTGATCTGTTCCACAAATTATTTGTATTTCTCTGGTAAATCACTATGATGATCCAAGGATTTCTGTCAGTAAATGATGACATACATTTCAGTGTCAGACCTCATATCCTTCTGAAAATGTGTACTGAAACAAACCCTGTTACTCTTGCAACTGTCTACATTTCTAATGGGAATATTTAAAGTACGTCCCTACGTTTGTCCCACTGTCCCCCCATTTTTAAAGGCTTTGCCCAGATGTCCTGCAATAATAGGTTGAGAGGTATGGTTCTGAGGGTCTATCAGAAGATCAAAGTTTCAAAACTTCCAATCTGATATGGCTGACACCATATGATCGAAGTCTTGAAACTTTGAATCTTTTAACAGAGATCTCCATACAGCATGGAAAGGGAAGATTTCCCTTTTCTGCACTGTAGCACTATCTTGAAGTTGGTATATTAAAGTAGCGGGAGGTGTGGAGGGTGCAGGGGGGCTTGCCCCCCTGCTTACAGCATTTAAATGGTTTGTTTTTGTAGGTTGTTGTGTTTTATTATTATTTCTGATGTTTCAAGACTTCGATTATATGGTGTCAACCATATCTGATTCAAAGTTTTGAAACTTTGATAATGTAATATAGACCCGGTTCTGAGTTATGATTGCACTACATGTTATGTATGTATATGTGTATATATGTATATACATATATATATATACATACACACACACACACACACACACACACACACACACACACATATATATATATATATATATATATATATATATATATATATATATATATATATATATACACACATATCTTTAATATATTTTTCATCTCTATCTTCATACATATATATTTTTGTGTGTCTGTATATATATATATATATATATATATATACATATATACAAAACCTAAGTGATTCCACAGAAATTTTTCCCTACTGTTGAATGACTCTACTGAATGATATGTTTGAATTTGAAAAAGCACCAGAAGTTTCTACAGCTCAACCTGTGCAGTGGTACATTGCTCTGACTTTAGTGTACGGGGTCCTGGGCTCAAGATTTGGCAGGGCTGATTATGTTGTTGCAAACAGAACAGTGGCTGATGGAGACAGAGTGACTAAAGCAGTTTTAAGCAGCTTTAAGTGGATTTGCATGACAATATGCAATGCCAACATATGGTTAATCATATAGATGCTTAATCCATTTTGGCTTCACTTAGCATTGTGCAAACTCGCTTACTCCTGTGCTAATTCCTTTAAAAGAAAAGAAAAAGAGGTTAAAGGAAAGTGGTGAGAAAGGGGCACTCAGAGGTAAAAACAATATTAAAGGTAGCTAGGGATATGCAGGAAGGGTGTATGGAAGGTCCATACCTGTCCATTTGTAATACAGCAACAGCTGTGCATTTGTACTGAATTTGGAGGTGAATTTGGACACTCAACACCCAGTGAGAGGGGTGAAGACAACAGAAATTTGTTGTCAAGCCAATTGGATTGGATTAAATGTGTCCAGTGGACACCTGTGGGAAACAGACAGCTATGTGTGGGGCGATAATTTTATTTGGGACAGATGCCCTTTTTTTCTTTATTGAGGTGAGAGTGGGATGTTGGAAAAGGATTGTAGGTATGTCTGGGGAGGTAGGCTGGGTAGGGAGACAGGCAAGATAGCATACAGGGGTGGTGTATGACACACATGGGGGTAAACACTTTTGACAGGGAGGTTTTTGGGAATCATGGGTCCATGAGCCCTCATATGGATACTGTGGGACTGACATCCCCACCTGCAGGGAGTCATGACTGCACCTTCACAGCCCCAATGGTGGCTGTGCTGGGTGTTGGACAGGTGTGGCAGCCCACTCCTCAAGGTGTGCCAGGCAGCCCTCCATCTCATGCTGCTGGCCACCCAACTAACAGCAGATGACACTGCACACCATACCCCAGAACTGATGGTGGATGACAAGCTTATCTCTGCACCCACTCCCGGGTGGTGCAGGTCCTGCAGAAGATGAAGTTCCAGGGTGGGTCTCAGATGTGCTGGAGCCTGGTGCCATGACCAGATGGGGCAGGACAGGTGGATCTGCTGGGATCAGCCTTCCAAAATGTGCTATGGTGTTGAGGTTTTCCAAGATATATTGGTTAGTCATGAACAAAACATTTCAAATTTACTTTTAAAGGCATGCATGGGTGTTCAGATTAACCCAAAACAACAGCTGGGAAACAGTTGCATAGCAAACAGAGCACATGCATAACTGGAACAACAGTAAGAATTGTAACAACATGCCAGTAACAATGACAACAGGCCGCTAACAATGGTATTTGAACAAGGTATTTTAACATGCAACCAATTAATTATATGAACAATAATGGAGCACATGTCCAAACATTAGGTTTGGTAAAAACATACTCGTACTATATGACTAATAATTAGTCATGCAGATGAGGGGTGGGGGAGAGAAGAAAAGTACATTAACAACTGCATAGGCTTCTATTTTTACAACAGTACTGCTCAATACTGTAAAGATCTGCCCTAACTTTACATCTACCTATGGCCTACCTATGACATACACATATTTGTGAGGTGGGCTATGTAGATGGCCTTCCGTACAATGATGCCCACATGGTGGGAAACTGCCAGGTTGCTACCAACCTCAGTGCACAAGTCGCCTCACACCTGATTGCATTCTCACTACATTATTACTGTCATACTTAGTGTGGATGACATCTGGCACAGCAGGGGGAATGATGCCTCTCCTGGCATTCCATTTGCAGTAATGCTTTTTGTACCAGTCAGTAACTGGGTGAGTGCCTCTTGGGTGATGATCACATCAGTAGGGGAATGTAAGACAGTGGGCAGCTTGCAAGCATCCATACACCTGGTCAGCCACAACCACTGCTTTTGTCTTGTACCTCAGATACATATATCTCAAACAGTAGAGGCCCCAGACCAATCCTTGTGGTACACTGTTGTGGATGAATCTACTGTTAGAGGTGGGTTCTACTACTTTGACTGAGTGGGAGCTATCATTGGGCCAGTTAGCTACCCATCTGGTAACCTACAGGTTGGTGCCTTGCTGTGTAGGGGTATGCATCCTGTCCACCTGGGGATTAGTGTGAGAGGATTGTGCTAGGTGAAGGTAGGCATTGTTCACCATCTTCCCCTCATCCCTGTGTTTGTGGACCACTGCAGCAAAATTGATCAGGTTTAACAGGCCTGATCTCCCTTTGACAATACCATGGTGTGTGGGCCCAGGCATTTTGATGTTCCCAATGTCCCTGTTCATAATGTCCTTGATATTGTCTTCCATGCCCTTGTAGAGCAGGCTAGTTAGGCTGATGTGCATAATACTGGCTGGGTTGGTGGATTGCTCCACCTTTGTGTATAGGGATGACAGCAGCTGTCCTCCATCTGTGCAGGAGGGATGACACCAGTGCTCAGGCTGTGGTTTACTACAGTATGGAATTGATCTGAGAGCCCATGCCTATGTTCATGTGGGATGCAGCCAGGGATGGTATCATGCCTATGGAGACCTATGTGTGTTGTCTTTGAGTGGGCATTACAGACCTGCTCCCTGATGATGAGCGGAGGGGGCAGGTGCTGTACACGGACATGTTTACCACTGGGAGGACAGGGGGGTGGTGTTTACACTCCCCCTGTCTGCAGCTGGTTGCCTATATCTATGCCATATGTATATGTGATGTTATTGACCACCACTACAGAGGAGATTTGTGTGTTGCCTCTGAAATTGCAGACACATGTGGAAGGCCTAGTGATTTACCTTGGTGGATGTGTCCAATTTGCACTCAAAGACAGCCTCAGGGTACATCACATGTGCCCTTATTTACTTGTGCAGACCAAGGTGACATTGCCTACAATGAGACACCTGTTCCTTCTTGGCCCCTCCAGCAATTGTTTCCACTTATTATGGTATTTGTGTATTGCTGCTGTCCACCAAAGGCATTTACCCTACCTTGTGGGAGATGATGTTGTCCTGTCTGCTGAGTCCATACAGCTATGTAGGTGCCCACATGGTATTGTGGTGTGGGCCTGGACACTGCTGCTAGTTCCAACAAATGGGACCTTGGCTGTTCAGCTACTTCTACTTGCTCTAAAATTATTTATAGTTATTTGTGTACAATTAATTCTGTTTGACACTGTAAAGGGGGAGACGGGGGAGATGCTGACCTGAACAGTGGTGGCTATGCGGTCAGATATTACCAAGGGGGATGGCACTGTAGGAGTGCTACAGTGGCTACTCATGTTGGTTAGGACCAGCTACATGAGATTTCTACCTGCCGTAGGAGTGCTGACCGGCTGATCCACTGCATTGCCATTGACAAAGCCAAGGAATCTATGTGCATTCATGTTCAGGTGGCATAGGTCATGCACACTATGTTTGGGTATTTGAAGTCACCCAGAAGCAGGGCAGACAAATGAATCCTTACAGATTCCAGCAGGTCCCAATAGGTGTGGTGGGTGTCCATAGTCAGGGTTGGAGGCCTTTAGCTAGCTATGATTTGAGTAGGTATTTTGTCAACTGTTAACTGTACTCGGGATGTCACCCATGTGTCATACTGTTTAGCCGGACTGGAGTTGTGTATGTGTATGCTAATGTTCAACACTCCACCTCCTGTGGCTTTGTGAGGCTCCATTCTGGATCTAAAAGTATGATGGGGATGAGTGACCTGGCAAGGTTGGTGTACTCTCCATAGCTAGAAAGCAGGTGTCAGTGACTGCACAAATGTCAGCATCCTACAGGACAAGGTACACTTGCATTAACATGGGTTTCATGGTAAGGTACCTAGATCCTGTTACAGCAAGACATCTGCACAAAGGCACACATCAGTGATGGGCAAATGCCAGTATATAGTGTCACTTTATGAATCTAGCTGAAACACACTTAGTTGCCAGCAAAGATGGTGTCACATTCACAGGTGTACTCTGCAGGATATGACATCTACAGTCACATGTATGCTAATTGTTATGACTTCAGTCTTTAATGGGTTTCCAGTGATGTGCCAGACAATACACAACTGTCTGAGGCATTGACTACATATATGAGACAGACATGTGGTCAGTCTGCAAAACTCTGGACAGTTGTCAGATATGCGGTCAGTATATCAAATACAGTTCAACACACACATCTGCACCTGTGGTGTAGTATGTACATACCCTATGCACATCTCTTACATTTGTAAGACAAGTATATGTATCAGAGTAGCATTCACAGGTGACATATGAATATTTACAACACCCCAGGTAGCTGGCCTACCAGTAACACACTCAGTATTGGATAACAGACTCCATTAGTAGTCATACATGAGCTGACCTTTGCTGGGGTGACTCATGGGCCAGAGATGTGCTCTACGCGCAGGCAGGGCAAGCAGAAATGGCCATAGGTGCTGGACAGCAGCATATGAGTCCAGTAGGTCTTGTTGTGGCCTAGTGTTTAATGTCCCATGTGACATCATTGCATCCCCCTTCTGCATTCCATTGTAAGCTTACATGATTGACATACCTGTTATAGTGCTCAAGAGTTTCCTCACAACAAAGCAAATGTTTAGATTTGTGTAGTCACAGTCTGTCTTTGTGGAGATGGGTTGTGACCTGTGTTCCACAGGCAGCAGCTTGTCTTTTCTAGGTACTGCTCATGAGCAGATGATGGCCTATGCACCAGTCAGTGTCTCCCACTTGCTACTTGCATCCAGAGCAGCTGTGTTGTCTTTCCATTTGCCGATGCCATAGCAACACAGTGCAATAATTACGGCCTTCATGCGTGGCTTGCACCTTTTTCTTGCCTGTATGAAGGACATTATGGAGGTGTGGGGCATACAACTTCACAAACAATAGGTGGGAATACCTCTCAAGAGAGGACATGTGGAGACAGCCCAACAACATGGGGAACAAAGCTCCAGAAATGGGTACAGATTGTAAGTCAGTAGTGCAGTTATAAACATAGAGAATTGCTAGTGTAACAGGGTTTGCCTGGATATGCATTTTCTGCATGACTTGAACATCTGACAGTGATATGTCTCTGACATACCTCTCCATTGTCCTGGTGTCCACAGACTGTCCAGAAGTTTGCCTGTTATGTTTGATCTGTTCCTCAGACAACATCTGTTTTTGTGGCAGCAGTAGGATAATGTGAGTATTGTAGTCAGTAACTGTTGACATCCATTGGTGTTTCAGACATCATATCCTTCAGGGATGTTATGCTACAACAAAGCCTGTGAAACTGGCAACTGTTTCAGTTTGTAACACCATTATGTGAGATATGTCCCTCTTTCCTGCCCCCTGTCCCCTAAGTATGTCATGCTTAGTCCAGACGTCTTGCAGTAAGAGGGTTAGAGGTATGTGATATCATTACTTCGTGACTGCACTCAAGGTATCAGCCCATTGACTGAGCAGACTCCTAGAAGTGTTATGCGGCAATGGCCATAAACATGGTCTCACACCCTGGACATTCTGTAGAAATCTGTACATATGAGAGTTATGTATGTCTGACCATTGTGAAGTCACTGCCAAGACTGTGTAGCAGTGTTGTGTGTAGATGTTTGTTTGGCTGAGTAGGGAGAGTAGCAGATGAGGGTGTCACAGATCCTTTTTCTATCTGAATGTGCATGCTGCTATGGCTGCTGGTGGTCTATCATGTGCGTATGTTTGTAGGGCAGACTAAGAAATGTCCTGTAACACCTCAAGATTCCCAGTATACTGTGAGTTGGGCCAGAATATGTCAGTGTAGTGTTTAACTGGGAATCAGGATATGTTTGTTCAAACAGTCATTCTGCTCCAGAGTTCATTTGGAGTATTGGTATATTGCTGTGACTGTAGTTCAAATGGATGTGGGTGGACATTTATACACCACTATCTGCTTTTCCCTACAGTTCCATCCCTGTAGTGCATGATATATTTGGATATCACGTACATGGGTAACTGCCCAGAGCTGATTTGGGTTAGTGTCATGTTGGTCTTGGTTCAGAAGGTGCTGGGTGACATGTTTGGCAACTGTCACAAGTTTTTCCAATCTGTTACATGACTGTCTTCATACCTCTCCACTGTCCAGATGTTTAGACAGTGTCCTGATGCATGGGTTTTGTCTGTTGGCCACAACAATATATATAAATATATATAAATATATATATATATATACATATATATATATATATATACATATATATATATATATATATATATATATATATATATATATATATATATATATATATATATGTATACAGTGGATATAAAAAGTTTACGCAACCCTGTTAAAATGCCAGGCTTTTGTGATATAAAAAATAAGACCTCAATAAATCATTTCAAAACTTTTCTCATCATTAATATATCCTATAACTTGTACAATTCAAATGAAAAACAAATCTGTTAGGGGAAAATATAAAAACTAAAAAATGTACAATAAGCTGGTTGCATAAGTGTGCACTCCCTTAAACTAATACTTTGATGAAGCACTTTTTGATTTAATTACAGCATTCAGTTTTATTGGGTACACACCTGCCATCAATAAAAGAGACTCTGATTAACCCCAAATAAAGTTCTGCTGTCCTAGTAGGATTTTCCTGACATTTACTCAGTTGCCTGCTACAGCAAAAGCCATGGTTCACAGACAGTTTACAAAGCATCAAAGAGATCTCATTGTTGAAAGGTATCAGTCAGGAGAAGGGTACAAAAAAAATTTCACAGAACTGGATATACCATGGAACACAGTGAAGACAGTCATCAAAAAGTGGAGAAAATATGGGACAACAGTGACGTTGCAAAGAACTGGATGACCCTCAAAAACTGATGAAAGGACAAGATGAAAACTTCTCAGGGAGGCTGCCAAGAGACCTACAGCAACAGTGAAGAAGCTGCCAGAATTTCTGGCAAGTACTGGTTGTGTACTACGTGACAACAATCTCCTGTATTCTTCATATGTCTGGGCTATGGTGTAGGGTTGCAAGACAGAAACCTTCTCTTACAAAGAAGAACATCCAGGCCCAGCTAAAATTTGCAAAACAATATATCAAGTCTCCAAAAGCATGTGGGAAAATGTGTTATGGTCTGATGAAACCAAGGTTGAACTTTTTGGCCACATTTCTAAAAGGTACGTTTGGCCCAAAAACAACACTTTGTATCACCAAAAGAACACCATCCCCATGGTGAAGCATGGCGGTGGCAGTATCATGCTTTGGGGCTGCTTGCCTTCAGTTGGAACAGGGGCTTTAGTCAAGGTGGAGGGAATTACGAACAGTTCCAAATATCAGTCACTTTTGGGCCAAAACCTTCAGACATCTGTTAGAAAGCTGAAGATGAAGAGAAGTTTCACCTTTCAACATGACAATGACCCCAAGCATACATCCAAATCAACAAAATAATGGCTTTAGCAGAAGAAAATTAAAGTCTTGGAATGGTCCAGCCACAGCCCAGACCTAAATCCAATAGAAAATATGTGGGGTGACCCAAAGAGGGCTGTGCACAAGAGATGCCCTTGCAATCTGACAGATGTGGAGTACTTTTGCAGGGAAGAGTGGGCAAATATTGCCAAGTCAAGATGTACCATGCTGATAGACTGCTACCCAAGAGGACTGAATGCTGTAATTAAATCAAAAGTTGCTTCAACAAAGTAAGTTTAAGGGTGTGCACACACAACAAAGTATTAGTTTAAGTGTGTTCACACTTATGCAACCAGCATATTGTATGTTTTTTTTGTTTTTCTATATTTTTTCCCCTAACAAATTTGTTTGTTTTTCAATTGAATTGTACAGGGTATAGGTCACATTAAAGGTGGGGAAAGTTTTGAAATGATTTATTGTGGTCTCATTTTTTATATCACAAAAACCTGGCATTTTAACAGTCAACTTTATGTATATATGTATATATAATTCTTAGTGTAGTGAAGTGCAATATTGGAGTTGATATATTTAAGGGGTGCAGCCCCCCACATGGGGGTGCAGGGGGGGCTTGCCCCCTTGCATATAGTTGAAGGGTAATATGTTTCTGTATGTACTTGTGCTGGAATATAGTAAGTGTCGGTATCCTGTATGTTTTCAGGGTTTTGAGTTTTCAATATTTTGAACTTTCAGGATTTTGGTTCAGGATTTTGGACTTTCAGGATTCTGTAGTGCTCATATATATATATATATATATATATATATATATATATATATATATATATATATACATATATATATATATATATATATATATATATATATATATATATATATATATATATATATATATATATATATATATATATATATATATATATATATATATATATATATATATATATATATATATATATATATATATACACATATATATATATATATATATATATATATATATATATATATATATATATATATTTTATATATATATATATATATATATATATATATATATATATATATATATATCTACAAATAACAGTACTATGGATAAATAATTTCCCCTTATGTTAAATGACTGTTGTGCATGATGTTTGTAAAATCATTACAATTTCCTACAACTCAGATGGTGTAGAGGTATGTTGCTGTCATTATTGTGTACAGGTTCTTGGGTTATAGATTTGGAAATAATAACTATTTTTTTATTAATGTTAAATTACCAGAATGACTGATTTGTTTATTTATTTATTTATTTTACATTTGTTTACCGGGATAGTCCGACTGGATGCATGTCCATTTTCAGCGGAGGCCCGGGGAGAAAAGCTCGAAGGGTAAGCAGATACAGCACTACATAATACCAGTATTGCATATTACAAACTGGCTATTTACAGTGATAACATAAGCAAGCAAGTTAAACACGTTCCACAGGTTAGAGTTAATCCCAAGCATAAATCAGGATTAAATTAAATTACACAGTAAGCTGGTTAACATATTTTTACACATTCTAGAGAGAGTTATTCAGTCTTGATACATTGACATAGCCAGTTAAGTGCCAAATGTTGTTTGAGTCTAGTTTTAAATTGACCTAAGGTAGAAAGTAAGGTAATATCAGCTGGAAGAGAGTTCCAGGGTCTACTTACAGAGTTTGCAAAGAGAGAGTAACCGGCTGTGTTATTAATTTTGCTAGTTTGAATTAGTAGTTTGTTAGAGGATCGAAGTGGTCTAGGATTGTTATAGGGGGTGATAATATTTTTAAGTGCAGGAGTATTGTCTGGATTATAGAGGATTTTATAGGTCATAATTAGTTGGTTATACTGGATTAGGCTGGGTAGTTCATGCCACCCAAGCTGATTTAGATTGATGCAATGATGTGTCCTAAAAGGCAGCCTAGTGGCAAACCTGGCAATGTGGTTGTAGCAAATTGAGAGTTTGTTAAGGACAGTCTTGTTTAAATTCGGGGGTAGAGGGATGCATACAGAAGGGTTGAAAGAAGGTGAGAGTGAGCTATGGCAATTTTAGCTGGAGGGGTTAGGAAGGCTTTTATTCTGTAAAGTGACCCAAGTTTTTTATTGATGGTTTTGATAGTTTGGTTAACATGTAGGTCAAATTTTAGATTATTATCTATGATGACACCTAATTGTTTTGTAGAGGGGTCAGGGGAGATTATTGTGCCATCATTTGAATTTATGGTAAAGGTGAAAGTGGTAGACCTACGTGTTTGTGAAAATAACAGCATTTTAGTTTTTTTGGGATTTAGGATCAGACGACGTTCAGAAAGCCAGTTTTCTGTTGTATTAAAGGTGGTCTGGGTAGCTGACCATAACTCTATTGGAGATGTGGCCGAGCAAATCAGAGTAGAGTCATCAGCATTTTGGATACATCTGACTTTTGGGATGACAGTATAAAGGTCGTTAATGAATATGGAGAACAGCAAGGGCCCTAGTATAGAGCCTTGTGGTACTCCAAGGGTGTTAGGTAGAAGATTAGAGAGTTTGTTCTGCCAGAGGACAGCCTGCTGTCAACCATTCAGGTAGGACTGAAACCACTGAAGGGCTCTAGTATCTAGACAGAATGTTTTCATGGTGTGGATTAAAAGTTGGTGATCAACCATATCGAATGCCTTGGAAAGATCCAAGAACAGGGCTGAGGATATATAATTATTGTTACAATTACGGTTTATGGTGTTGGTAAAGGCTACGAGGGCTGAAGTAGTGCTGTGATGAGGACGGAAGCCATGCTGAGTGTCTGCCATAAGGTGATTCTGGATTAGGTGGTGCATGAGTTGTCTATGAATACATTTTTCCATAATCTTTGCAAGTGGAGAGAGTATAGCTATTGGCCTATAATTGGAGAATTCAGTAGAGCTGCCTCCTTTGTGAAGTGGGATTACATAGGATATTTTCCAGACGGTGGGAATTTTAGCTTCTACTATGGTTCGATTGATTAGTATTGAGACGGGGTAAGCAATAGCATCAGCTGAGTTTTGTAGGTTCTCGGCAGGTAGTTGATCAGCAGAAAGTGTAGTGGGTTTTAATTTTTTGATCAAGGTACAGATAAGTGAAGTGGCAACTGGTTGGAAGCTGAACGCGAGTAGGTTTCTAGGGGTGGTACTTTCAGGACCAGGGGAGCTAGGAGGTAGTTGGTTAGCTAGGGCTTGAATTATCTCAGTAAAGAATCGGTTAAAACTGTCAGAAACATCTCCAGGGGTTTTATCAATAGTAGCAGCAGGGATTGGGGTTGAAGTTTGTCCAGGATGTAGTAGATTATTTAAACCTGCCCAAAATTTTTTGAGGGTTATTTTGATTTACTGTCTGTAAATTACAGTAGTATTGTTTTTGTCTTGTAAAATGGATTTTTTAGTTTCATTCCTGGATTGCCTGTATTTAATGTGATCTTGGGGGTCTTTAGAAGAACGCCATAAAGCCCATGCTTTGTTTCTAAGGGTAATTTTGAATTTAGACTCAAACTGATATGTTTGTAAAAGCATTACAGATTGCCACAGCTCACATGTTTGAGTGGTATGTTGCTGTTATTGAAGTGCACAGCATCCTAGCTCGAGATTTGGCAAGGCTGATTATTTTGTTGCCGGGCAGAACAAGGGCT
The DNA here is from genome assembly GCF_019279795.1 of Protopterus annectens. Classification (NCBI taxonomy): domain Eukaryota; kingdom Metazoa; phylum Chordata; order Ceratodontiformes; family Protopteridae; genus Protopterus; species Protopterus annectens. Next base: position 1,969,512,451 of record NC_056731.1, read on the forward strand.
GATGGACATATTTTGATTAAGGCACTTTTAAGCAGTTGTAAGTGGGTTTGCATGGTTTTGCATGCAGCTAAGTGTTGCTAACAGATGGTTAAGTCCTCTTTGCTCAGCATCACTTACTCCCGCTTACACCCACGCTATTTTTCTTTAAAGAAAAGAAAAAAGGGTGATAGGAAAGTGGTGAAATGGGGGCATGCAGAGGGCAAAACATTATGAAAAGCAGCTAGGGAGGTGCATAACGGGTGTAGGAAAGGACCATAGCTCTATATTCCTTCAGCAACAACAGCTGTGAATTAAATGTGTAGAATTTGGACTTACAGCCTCACACCCCATAGGGAGGGGTGTTGGTGACAGACATTCGCAGAGGAATCCATGGCTTGACTGATTAGTTTCACTGTACGTGGGGGGTGAAATGTGGATCTATGTATGGGGCACTGTTTTTTTTCTGCAGGACAGATGCCCTTTTTGTTTTACAGTGAGAGTGAGATGTTGGGGAAGGGCTGTAGGTATGTTTGTGGAGGTAGGTTGTGCGGGATAGGTGCGTGACACATGAAGAGGGTAAAAACCTTTGACGGGGAGGGTAGTTGGGAATCCTAAGTCCATGAGCCACCAAATGGCAGTGGGACTGAGGTTCCCACCCATGGGCCATCACCACTACTCCTTCATGGTCCAGAAAGTGGCTGTGCTGGGGGCTGGACAGGAAGGGTGACCTGCCCCTCAATGTGTGCTAGGCAGCCCTCAATCTGGCACAGCTGACCACCCAACTCTGTTTGGATGGTGCTATGCACCAAATCCCAGAAGTGACTGGAAGTGACAGGCTCCTGTCCATGCCTGCTCTCAGGGGGAGGATAGGCCATGTCCACTGAGGCAGTTTCACCTGAAGGTGGTGCAGGACCAGTGGAATAGGAAGTCCCGGGTGGGGTCCCAGACATGCTGGGGCCTATTGTCATGGCCAGATGAGACAGGACAGGCACATCTCCTGGGATCTGCCTTCCCAATCATGTTATGGTGTTGAGGTTTTAAAACATATGTTGGTTAGTCATGAACAACACATTTCAAGAGTAGTTATAACAGCATGCATGGGTGTTCTAATTAACCCCATAAAACAGATTTGAAACATTTGCTTAGTAAAACAAACACATGCATAAATGGAACAACAGTATACATCATAACAGCATGCCAGTAACATTGATGGCAACAGGCCACCAACAATGGTATTTGAACAAGGTATGTTAACATGCAACCAATTAAATATACGAACAATAATAGAACACAAGTCCCAACATTAGGTTTGGAGAAAAGCATACCTGTAGTATATGAATTATAGTATTGATCTGGATGAGGGGTGGGGGAGAGACAAAAAGTCCATTAACAACTGTTTATGCTTCTATTTTCCACAACAGTACTGCTCAATAATCTATGGGTCTGCCCTCACTTTACATCTGCCTATGGCCCATAGCGTCTGTAGCACAAACATACCTATTAAACTGTTAGCCTGAAATGGTATGGGGAAAATTGTGACAACTCGGAGTACATGACTAGAGGGGACTCGTACATGTCAGGGTTACATATCTGGCACAGAAGGGGCATTCTGAACTGCTATGTGAGTATGCTACTGGCACACTTGAACTGGTTTCCTATCTTTGTCCCGGGTTCTTGGCAGCAGTGACCACTAGCCGTGACAGTGTGAAACTTGAGAGACATGTATCAGGAAGAGTGCATGTTGTGTGTACCTATCCTGTTGTCATTTGCTGGCATGTGGTGGGACATTTGAACAGTTCTACACAGTTTATTAGTATACGCTTCATACAGCTACTACCAACATTTCCTTATGTGTAAAACCTGTGGAGAAAATATCTGTTAATATTACCTGACTGTTTTTACATTTATTACCAAATCCTTGTGTGTAGATATGCACACATCTTAGTACTACTCCCTGGATTTGAACCATGTCTGGGTGTGCAAAACTAACAACAAAGCTATTTATCATCACGCTGAGCTACTGGAGAACTGCTGTTTCTTGTTTCACTGGTTTCTGCCTAATAGTCTCTTGGTTAGATAGTTTGAACTTGTAATCCTGTGATGCATCCATGACAGATAGCTATTGTACTGTGCATTAATCCTTTGGATTACTACAATCTGGAAAACAAAGGTTAACATAAGGCAATGCTAGATGGAACACACTTTGAAACTTTACACATTACTATTCAGGGTTCAGAGCAGTATATATTTCACATTCCGTTATATCTTGTTTTACAGCTCCACCATCTACAGTTTTTTTCTTAACAGCTGGTTCATAGAACAACCTCAGTTAATGTATGGCGTCACAACCATATTTGCTGTGAAGAACCTGTATACATTCTATATGTCTACAACAACATACTAGAATAAACACAACAGTTTTTTGTAGGGATATTTATTACACATCAGTATTAGTCGGTCAAACTTTTTTATTTATTCAGTTCACATAGTAACAGTATACCTACCAGCAGTAAGCAATGTACTCCTTCTTAGCCATTTGAACAAACAATATACTGCAAAATAGATTTGTACTCACCAGGCTGTTGGCGCAGCCTCAGCAGTCTGTCAGCATGAGCTTCTATATTACTAGCCCTCTCTGCTGCAGCTGGAGGAGAGAAAAACAAACATTATGCATACCTGTCTATAACATTCTCAGGCTAGTATTTGCTACAGACTACTTGATGGTGATACTTACTCACTACTGGAGCATTCCGTGCCCATGCATCTTGGATCCACTGGGCCAAGATTGCCCCCTTCCTCTGCTGTTGATCAGCATAGTGGTGCCATGCCTGCTCACCAGTCCAGGGGATGCCAGTAGCACTGGTGAGATCATGTGCGCGATGGTCCCAGGTCTCCGCTTTGCATTATGAGCCCTGGTACTGACCCTGCAGCAGTCTCTCCTCGTGGTTTTCTACAAGGTGTCCAGCCATGACCCTGGACTCCTGAATGCTCCGGCGCTGCACCTGAAAGTGCACTCCTTCACCTAGACCAGCCATTGTACCTGCACAGATGAATTATTACAGATTCTGGTTGTATTCCCACCTGTGCCATTTAAATAAGGTGACATTCCTGCCCTTTGCCATCATTGGACCATTTTGAACATGTCAAGTTCATCTAAGCAGTGTGCAAATCTGCTAAACTGAGTTGAACAGTGCTTAAAGGGGTAATTGCTAAGCATTGCTTAACAGTGCACTGACCCACTTAGCTGAGCTACCTGCTGCTTAGCATTCATGTCTAAGTCATGCTTAAACCTGGTAGGCATAGCCGAGCATTGCTAACCATTGCTCACTTTTCATTTTTAGAAACTGTCAGAATAATGGATTCATTTAATCAGTGTATATAATTTACTTTAGATGACATCCCTCTATGTGCTTTCACTACATTAGCAAGGGGTGTGACTATACTGTATGGGACACTTGTGTATACATGGGTGGTGTCACATGTTATACGCACTCACACTACCATTTTACACCAGCTACACCATGCTGGTTGACAAAAAACAATTACTGCACAATTTAAGGTGAAAAAATATTTTAACACTGCTTTCCCATATAAAAATAAATTGCCTGTCTTGGTACTTGAACCATAAATGTCTGCATGTAAAGCCCGGACTCTAACCACTACACTATCTTGGTTTGGGAATTTCAGCTGTAAATTTTTATTTATCTCCTATGGGATGTTTAAGCAATGCTAAGCAGAGGGCCATAACATGCACACTTGCTCAGCTATACTTAAACATTCCTTCGTATGGAAAAATTAATTATTATATTATTATTATATTATTATATTATATAGCGAGTCCAGGCCCTGGAAGATTTAAAGGCTTTAATTCCAAAGCTCCAAGATAAAATGTAACAAGCCAACACTCCAAACAGATGCTGATAATCCAATAACGTTTACACAGGAACGTTTTCGTCACCAACTTCATCAGTAAAACTCTCCATATTGTGAAACAAATGCTTAAATACAACATTTGAAATGTGTCATAGCCCAATAGACCAATCATGTAACACACTGTTTCTTGAAAGGTAATTAGTCAATTTGAGTGTAAAAGAGCATAAAATGAACAATGAAGTAAAACATATATATTGTAAAATTTCAAACAATTATTTAAAATTCAACCTAACTCCACAAAATACTTTAATTATATTCAATAAATATTTAAAACTTTTTAAAAACATTGTAATGAATCTTATAGAAGCTGAAAGCTACTTTGTAACAAGAAACAAAACTCCATCTAGTGGCTAAAATTGAAAATACATCTGAATACTATAAACATATATCAAAGAATTAAAATACAAATGAATATATAGGAACTGAATTGCTTTAAAAATGTTAAAATTATAACTTTTCTGCTCTCAGCTTTAATACTGGAGCTATGGATACCATGTCATTAAGTCCAAAGTTTCGATTCGCATCCAAAAGCAATTGCCAGTACAATTCTTTATATTCAATAAGTGCTTCCCACATACCACCCCTAGGATTAGTGGGAACAACCTCTAAAATAAAAAACTGATATCCTGGGGTCTCACATTGTATTGAATGCTTACTAAGTGCATTTTTTTCATTTTTCACCCTAACATCATATAAATGCTCGTATATTCTTTGTCTAAGCCTTCTTTCACTCTTACCAACATAGAAAGAGGAACACTTTTTACAAATAGTTATATAAATGATGCCATAGGTGTCACAATTGGCAAAAGAATTTAGATGCAAAGTCATATTTCTTCTCCAATTCCTACTTGCACTACACTAGTTGCCACCCTCCACATCAGAAGAAGGGAGTTTTAAAAGGGCAACTAGTGAGATTGAGTAGAATGACTTCCGACAATAAAGTATTTTTGGAAGAAACTGAATTTTTACGGAATTTGTTTACTAGGAGAGGTTATCCTTTAGATTTATTTAATAAAGTACTTGATGAAGTAAAAAAGAAAAGACTAGATTTCTTTGCCCCTATATTGGGCAAGGATGCTTGTTTGGTCCCAATTCAACAGCAGAAACAGCAAAAGGTGGATGAGATGACAGGTTTTATTTCTACCTTCTGTGAACAATCCGTGTTGGTTAGGAACATTTTTTCTAGGGAATGGAATAGTTTTTCCAAGTTCTCAGATTTAGAACATATATTTGATAAAGAATTAACTTATATTTATCGTAAAGGCAGAAATATTAAAAACATTTTGGAAGGAAGTCTGAATGCCTTTTCTATTAACAAAAGTAGTAAACAAAAGAAAGGATTATTTAAATGTGAAAAATGTAATTATTGCACACATTTAATATGTGGAAATACCATGTATTTACAAGCAAGAAATATGACTTTGCATCTAAATTCTTTTGCCAATTGTGACACCTATGGCATCATTTATATAGCTATTTGTAAAAAGTGTTCCTCTTTCTATGTTGGTAAGAGTGAAAGAAGGCTTAGACAAAGAATATACAAGCATTTATATGATGTTAGGGTGAAAAATGAAAAAAATGCACGTAGTAAGCATTCAATACAATGTGAGACCCCAGGATATCAGTTTTTTATTTTAGAGGTTGTTCCCACTAATCCTAGGGGTGGTATGTGGGAAGCACTTATTGAATATAAAGAATTGTACTGGCAATTGCTTTTGGATGCGAATCAAAACTTTGGACTTAATGACATGGTATCCATAGCTCCAGTATTAAAGCTGAGAGCAGCAAAGTTATAATTTTAACATTTTTAAAGCAATTCAGTTCCTATATATTCATTTGTATTTTAATTCTTTGATATATGTTTATAGTATTCAGATGTATTTTCAATTTTAGCCACTAGATGGAGTTTTGTTTCTTGTTACAAAGTAGCTTTCAGCTTCTATAAGATTCATTACAATGTTTTTAAAAAGTTTTAAATATTTATTGAATATAATTAAAGTATTTTGTGGAGTTAGGTTGAATTTTAAATAATTGTTTGAAATTTTACAATATATATGTTTTACTTCATTGTTCATTTTATGCTCTTTTACACTCAAATTGACTAATTACCTTTCAAGAAACAGTGTGTTACATGATTGGTCTATTGGGCTATGACACATTTCAAATGTTGTATTTAAGCATTTGTTTCACAATATGGAGAGTTTTACTGATGAAGTTGGTGACGAAAACGTTCCTGTGTAAACGTTATTGGATTATCAGCATCTGTTTGGAGTGTTGGCTTGTTACATTTTATCTTGGAGCTTTGGAATTAAAGCCTTTAAATCTTCCAGGACCTGGATTTATTTGTGCTTGGTTCAGTGGTGCTTTTTTTACAAGTTTGTGTTTTCACTACTTGCTCTTTAACTTTTTATCAGTTTTCGTATGGAGCAGCTACCGAGCGCAGATCTTGGTCCTAGGGGTTCAGAGACAGGAGAACTGCGTAAGTTGATTGGTCAACTAACGCAATTGATTGGCTTATTGACGCCTCTCAGTCAATCGTTTGTTACGCTTGCTTCTTCCATGAAAATACCAGGGAATCAGGAAGCAATACCTGTTCGTTCTACTACGAAGGAGAGTGTTTTAAACAATTCAAACACTGAGGTTTGTTTTGCTGAAGAGAGCGTCAGCTTTGACAGTAGTTTGGAGGGCTTTCCTCATATAACAGTGGATAATACTGGTGCCAACAACGCTGATGCTGTGGCAGTTAGACCTAAAAGTCAAAGAAGACAGCACCAAGGTGCTGGGGACAAACAAACCAAGGTTGCAGGTACACAAAAACTGTTTTCTGACTGTTTAAAAACCAAATATGACTTTAATTCTGAGAATGTCTCAGTTAAACATAGTGTTTCATTTTTTACCTTACTAAATGATTTTGAATATTATTTGGTCAAGTACAAGACTTTGGACATTGACAATGACTATCTTAAACATTGTATTTCCCTCAATATTGTTCCTAAAGGTTTGAGGGTTTGTAAATACCCTAACAATGTTTTGGATGGAACAGAATTTAGTAAAGAACTGGTTACTATTTTCGACAATTGTGGGTTCAACATTATGAAGGCTATTATTAGGAACAATGAGAGGTTAATGGAAAAGTTACAGTTGGATATTGACAATATTAACAAAGCACTTCTGAGTGATTTGCTATATACAGTAGAAGAAAATAAATTAAAATATCAGAATGTATTTAAAAGTGTGGATGAAAAATGTAAAGATGTTCAAAGTAGAAAGATTGGTAAAATTAAAAGGGACCAGGAAGAGTATAAGAATAATACACAATACCCAAAACCAAAAACTACATTTAGAAACAGTTATGGTAGTTGGGGTAGACAAGACATATGTGACTATGGTTGGGGAGAATGTGAAAATGGGGACGTACAAGACCAGATACTAGAGTCTGATCAATACCCCCCCCCCCCTTAGAAGGTCAGAGAGGTTAATGAATCAAGGTAAAGTATTTTATAATTCAAAAAACTACAGGGGAAGGGGGAGGGGGAGACCCTTTCAGAGGAACCAACAGGTTTGGAACTAACCAAAGGTATCACTAACAACAAGTACACTTGGAGTTATGATGGATTCAACATCTTTAATTATTCAAATGTACAAATAGACAAGTCTTGGTTTGATTTGTTCTCGAAAGGGTTCACCTTTATTCCTACACAGAAAATTGACATTTTTAAATTGTTGGTAGATATCAAGTTGTTCATTCGGAAAAAGAATTTAGAGCTTTTTTTCAAGGGTGGATCTTTAGATAAAAATTCCCATTTATTACAACGAAAAAGTACATTTAACCCACCTATACACCCCCAATTAAAAAAATTTGAATTAAAGGTGGAAAACTAAATTAGAACTCAGTTAACAACAAGACATTCTTATTCCAATTTGACACAAGATGAAAAGAATACCTTAAGATTTATTAGTAATAATCCTGGCCTACGGGTAATGAAGCCTGATAAGGGGGGTGGCGTGGTGGTTATGGAGACAATCCAATATGAAGGAAAGATGATGGATTTATTAAATGACTCAGACAAATATTCTAGGGTATCCATCAATTAAGTAAATATAGCATACAGAAAAATTCAGTTGCTACTACAGGATATGTTAATGGAAGGGTCTATTGACCATAAAACATACAAATATTTGGTAGTGGAGAAACCCAAAATTCCTTGCATTTTTGGAATCCCCAAAGTGCATAAGAATAGTCTTGATCCACCCCTTAGACCCATAGTGTCAGCTGAGGGCTCAATAACAGCCCCTTTAGCTAAGTTTGTTGACCATAAGATTAAAAATGTTTTAGAAGGCCGTGACAATATTCTAAAAGATTTGTGGGATCTTTTGAGAAAAATTAAGCCGGCTTTATATACTGAAGACATATCTTTTGGCACTATGGATGTAATTGACTTGTTTGGTTGTATACCCCATGATTTGGGGTTACTTTGGTTCGAAGAAAAATTGGTTGAAAGTAAAAAGATGACACACCTTGATTTTAGAAATATTTTGACATTGATGGAAGTAGTATTAAAAAATAATTTTATCTACTTCCAGGGAGAATATTTCAAACAAGAAAAAGGCGTTGCAATGGGGGCACATTGTGCCCCAGCATACGCCAATATAGTTATGGCATTTTGGGAGGAAAAATTTCTTCTTAATTCTCCGTTATTAAATGAATGTGTGTTATATACAAGGTTTTTGGATGATTTATGTTTTTTCTGGAAGGGGAACAATGAACAGTTCAACACCCTCTTAACCTACGTCAACAATACTTCAAGTTTTTTGAAGTTTACTAGTAACTTCAACTATCAAGAATTAAGATACTTAGACGTTTGTATTGGAAAAAGTAAAGGAGAGTTTACATCAAGTATTTATAGAAAGGAAACCTTCTCCAATTCCTACTTGCACTACACTAGTTGCCACCCTCCACATCAGAAGAAGGGAGTTTTAAAAGGGCAACTAGTGAGATTGAGTAGAATGACTTCCGACAATAAAGTATTTTTGGAAGAAACTGAATTTTTACGGAATTTGTTTACTAGGAGAGGTTATCCTTTAGATTTATTTAATAAAGTACTTGATGAAGTAAAAAAGAAAAGACTAGATTCCTTTGCCCCTATATTGGGCAAGGATGCTTGTTTGGTCCAAATTCAACAGCAGAAACAGCAACAGGTGGATGAGACAACAGGTTTTATTTCTACCTTCTGTGAACAATCTGTGTTGGTTAGGAACATTTTTTCTAGAGAATGGAATAGTTTTTCCAAGTTCTCAGATTTAGAACATATATTTGATAAAGAATTAACTTATATTTATCGTAAAGGCAGAAATATTAAAAACATTTTGGAAGGAAGTCTGAATGCCTTTTCTATTAACAAAAGTAGTAAACAAAAGAAAGGATTATTTAAATGTGGAAAATGTAATTATTGCACACATTTACTATGTGGAAATACCATGTATTTACAAGCAAGAAATATGACTTTGCATCTAAATTCTTTTGCCAGTTGTGACACCTATGGAATCATTTATATAGCTATTTGTAAAAAGTGTTCCTCTTTCTATGTTGGTAAGAGTGAAAGAAGGCTTAGACAAAGAATATACGAGCATTTATGTGATGTTAGGGTGAAAAATGAAAAAAATGCACTTAGTAAGCATTCAATACAATGTGAGACCCCAGGATATCAGTTTTTTATTTTAGAGGTTGTTCCCACTAATCCTAGGGGTGGTATGTGGGAAGCACTTATTGAATATAAAGAATTGTACTGGCAATTGCTTTTGGATGCGAATCGAAACTTTGGACTTAATGACATGGTATCCATAGCTCCAGTATTAAAGCTGAGAGCAGAAAAGTTATAATTTTAACATTTTTAAAGCAATTCAGTTCCTATATATTCATTTGTATTTTAATTCTTTGATATATGTTTATAGTATTCAGATGTATTTTCAATTTTAGCCACTAGATGGAGTTTTGTTTCTTGTTACAAAGTAGCTTTCAGCTTCTATAAGATTCATTACAATGTTTTTAAAAAGTTTTAAATATTTATTGAATATAATTAAAGTATTTTGTGGAGTTAGGTTGAATTTTAAATAATTGTTTGAAATTTTACAATATATATGTTTTACTTCATTGTTCATTTTATGCTCTTTTACACTCAAATTGACTAATTACCTTTCAAGAAACAGTGTGTTACATGATTGGTCTATTGGGCTATGACACATTTCAAATGTTGTATTTAAGCATTTGTTTCACAATATGGAGAGTTTTACTGATGAAGTTGGTGACGAAAACGTTCCTGTGTAAACGTTATTGGATTATCAGCATCTGTTTGGAGTGTTGGCTTGTTACATTTTATCTTGGAGCTTTGGAATTAAAGCCTTTAAATCTTCCAGGACCTGGATTTATTTGTGCTTGGTTCAGTGGTGCCTTTTTCTTTTACAAGTTTGTGTTTTCACTACTTGCTCTTTAACTTTTTATTATATAGTGAGTGTTGTGGTTTTCTGACAAGTCATTGGGGACTGCAGTCAATAAATAACGACATACATTTGACTTTTAGACTTTTATCCTTCTGAAATTCATGCTAATGCATAATCTGTGTTCTATCAACTAAGTTTGTAACACCGATATTTATGAAGTGTGCCTATTTTTAGGGATTTGTCCCCCCATTATTTGTGCCTTTGTCCACATTTCCTGCTTTAGCAGGTTGCGAGGTACCATATGGCACTTTGACAATGCAGGGGGTGTGTCACAGAACCTGTCACACACACCCTGCATTGCTTTCCTGCTCCCTTATGTATTTCAGTGTTTGCTGATACTAAAATACTCATTTATTTCATTTTAGTGTCCACAGACACTGAAATACTGGCATCATATTAGAAATATTCTCTAGTATTATGCCACATTACTTTTAGAAAGTGCCGTATGGCACTTTCTGATTGCAGGGGGTGTGTTTACTGTGCAAGCAGTGCTAGAACATGCCCCCTGCACTCGTTCACTGTTTGTGTCCATACAGCCCTTATCAGTAGTGTGCCTTCATGAATATGCAAGGCACACTGCTGTTAGGGTTGTGCAGACACGGACACAGTTCACTGCATGCAGGAACAGCACTATTCCTGCACGGAGATTATTGAATCCCAGGGACTCTGTTTGCTTGTTTTTTTCAATGTGTTAACTGTGGAAGAGCACTGACTCAGACAGACCATTTTCAGGATAGCCTGAAATAAATAAGTAAAAAATATAGAAACAATATGATAAACATGTAGTTAAACAGTTAGGAAAATGAATTCAAACAATCAAATAAGTAAGTATAGGCTAGCAACAATCCATTACAAATAATACAAGGACTCAAACATCTACAGTATTTCGAGTTAAATGAAATGTATAGTGAGATTTTTTTGTTCAAAATTTGTTTGGAGGAGCACTGGTGCATATGAACTATTTTCATGATATATAAACAATAAGATAAATATGTAGTTCAACAGTTATTAACAATTAATTCAAACAATTAAAGAAATGAGTATGGGCTAACACATCATAACATAGGGACTCACATTATCTACAATATTTTAAAACTATTACAAGATGAGATGGTAGGTAAGTAGGGGTTTGAGGTCAAAGTGTAGAATTTAAAGATGAGCTTGAAGGTGAGAGATTTGGGGTTAATGTGATGAGTTAGTTTATATCACTGGTTTGAAAGCAGTTACAATATGCTGTTTTTAATAGATGCTAGTTTAACATTGGAAAGGATTGAATGCCTTTTCGTGGTGAGGTAGGGATTCCCTAAGATTTGTTACTATAATGTAGAAAACATGATTGGTACAATGAAGTGTATTGCAAAGGGGAGAAAGGCAGTCATACAGGAAGAGAGGTGTCAACTATTATAAATTGATTATGTTGTTGTGAGATAACTAGCCAGAACAGAGAAGTACTCTTGGTTAAACTGCTTGAAGAGAAGTGAACTGAGAACTATGATCTTTGTTGCATAGGTAGCCATTTTGAATTAGCAAGAGTTTGTCTCTTTTAGAGAGAGTGTTATGAATCTATAAATTTCATAGTGTTTGTGTAGTAGAAAAGTACTTTTCTGAAGCAGGTGAAACTATTGGGAGGCCATTCTCTAACCATGCTTACAGGATACCACTTCTTATGACATTTCTTTCTTGAGGAGAGAAGAAGTGAGAGATTTTCCTGGCCCAGAAACAAGTTTTGGAGATTCCTGCATTAGTGATGCTTACATCATACTGTAAGTTCAGTTAAGCATCAATGCAGACCCCTATATAGTGAAAATTATATGCGAGTACTACAGGTCTCTGGTTGTTATAAATAGTTTACTTGTTTGAAAGAAGTGCCCTGCTTTTTTTCATTGAGGTTGAGATGGAAGTTCATTATATCAACCAGTTTGGTAGCAGGTTAAGATCCTCTAGTTATAATATGATAATGGTAGGGAAGAAGATGATTCATAAATTACCATGTTATTGGCATTAAGAATGAAAGAAAAGAGGAAAAAGATAGAGAAATCTATTTACAAAGACAGAGAAGAATATGTGGGATAGGACAGAGTGCTGGGCACACCTTTGTAAAGGTTAAATGTATGTTAAATTCAAATTAAATGCTTACTACTGGCCTTCAAAGAGTTTGCCACCTATTAGTACTGGATTGAACACCTTTAGTCCCATGCATTCATCCAAGCACTTTGTGAAAGAACTTAAATAGGATTTTCCTAATTTAAAGAGGAAGAGAAGACCACCATAGTCTATTCTGTTTTTTTATTTAGTTTTAAAACAATAAACAAATAAATTATAAAACAAATAACTATTTAAATAGGTCCACAGCTGATTAATACCTCAAAGTTATACATCAACAACAATTAATATTTTTCAAGCTATACATCAACAATTATTTTTCAAGCAAGTCTTTATGTTTAAGCCAAGATTAATATGAATGTGTAATATTAGAAGTTATCATCGTTATAGTATGCAATTCACTACTGCACACAATTTTTGCCATACTAATAAATATAACACTTCAGCAGGCAACTTTACTTTTCCAATTTTTAGTAATTACTTTTCTGACTATCATCATCTTCTTTCGGCTGTTCCCGTTAGGGGTCACCACAGTGGATCACCTGTTTCCATTTCTTCCTGTCCTCTGCATCTTGCTTTGTCACACCAACCACCTGCA